>NC_140184.1:10968502-11328502 GCF_963971535.1 Notolepis coatsorum | reverse complement strand
AATATCTAAACTTTATAAACCCAAACCGCAGCAACATAGTCCAACAGAGGACAAACACACACAGGCTTGATAGAGCTTGGTGTAAGAATATATAAACCCATATCTGGTCCAGTTTAGTCCTAGAGCCCTACCCCACTGATTCAGACAGCACTGTAGTACCTTTAACTAAATGGACCCTGACACAATCATCTGGAGGACATCTGTAGAGCTTGATAAAACCTACCATTTACTCTGATTCCAATACATTTATACAACAAACGGTTTCCATTTATAAAATCAAAAGCGTTCTGAAAATATATATACCGGTAACAAACAAAAGCATGCAGACCCTGTTTTAATCTATTTGAGTCACAGTACAGATTGAGTAAATATTATCAATGCAAGTGCTTACTATCCTGACCTTAACCAGGGGTCGGCAACCTGCGGCTCCGGAGCCGCATGCAGCTCTTTAGCCAATCAGCTGCGGCTCCCTGGCCCAAATTATTATAACTTTTTTTTGTTGTCGTTTGTTTTTTGTTCTCTTATTTTGGAGATCGATGTCATACTGTGACACTGAAATGAAAAAATATTTCATCAACTAAAATATACAGTACGTCACACCCCGCGCCTCTCCCTGCCGTCTGCAAGTGGCTAATCTTGAGTTTCTGACCCCCCAGTAAGCTAACCATGGATAAATCCAAAAAAAGGAAAGTCTGAGGAAAATAGAGGGTTTAATTCAGCGTGGACAGATTAATTTGCTTTCACGACTAACGATGCAGGCTTACCTGTATGCCTGATATGTGGTGCGAAATTTGCGAACAACGAAAAATGTACTTTTAATTTGATAGATTTTCCACAAATAAGGGAAGGACTCAAATAGAGCTGCATAGTTCAGGGTTTTATTTCAAAGTAGGTCTACAACAGATGCCAGTGTTTTTTCTCCTTTTCTGTGTTTTATTTCAAAGTAGGTCTACACATGGTAGTCTTTTTTCAAAGTAGACTACTTTTTATTTTATAAATGTTCCACAAATAAGGGAAGGACTCAACTATACCTGAATAGTTCAGGGTTTTATTTCAAAGTCGGTCTACAGACACCAGTGTTTTGTCTCCTCTTATGTGTTTTATTTAAAAATAGGTCTACACAGCCAGTATTTTTTTCTCCTTTTCATAAGAGTTTGAGGTTTTCCTTTGTTATAACAGGTAAAAACAGCAATACAAGTATTTTTTTTTCTTTTTGTTGCTTTATAATTCCATCAATGCAACAAACTGTGTGCTATAAGTATAAAGTATAATACATTGCAAATTACTTTGGGTATGCAATTGTCAGGCGTTTTATGCTAAATGTGGGGTATGCTTGGGGATAACTATATATAAAACGTTATACACTGTGTTATCTTCATTTTAAGGGTAAATAGGTTGTGTGGCTCCCTGAGCATTTTATTTTGTGGGAGGGGGGAAAAGTGGCTCTTTTGATAGTAAAGGTTGCTGACCCCTGCCTTAACCCATTTTGTTCTTTTCTTTTTGAGGAGTATAGTCTTTGTATACTGTACTCAATAAGCTGATTACTCTATCATTTGGGATAACTCTTGGGTCATCCTTTTGTGATTTTATACCAAAGAGAGGGTAAACTACTTTTCAAACAAGACAGTACAGAATCTGCAACAACTTCTTAAAACATTGTTGGGTAAATCTTCAATGCTGGTGGTTTTCCCAATTTTGCTTAACTTAAGACATTTTGAACGTCTTCCAAAGTAACCTCAGCATTTAGAGCTTGATTACCAGGCTACATGTCATTTAGAGCTTGATTACCATGCTACGTGTCATTTAGAGCTTGATTACCAGGCTACGTGTCATTTAGAGCTTGATTACCAGGCTACGTGTCATTTAGAGCTTGATTACCATGCCACGTGTCATTTAGAGCTTGATTACCAGGCTACGTGTCATTTAGAGCTTGATTACCATGCCACGTGTCATTTAGAGCTTGATTACCATGCCACGTGTCATTTAGAGCTTGATTACCATGCTACATGAGCGGATCTCGGCCTGTCTGTCCGACATCTCCGCCTGGATGACGACCAACCACCTCAAACTGAACCTAAGCAAAACAGAATTGCTCCACCTGCCGGCCAAATCCTCCCCCCTGACCGACCTTTCCATCACAGTTGAGAATGCAGCTGTGACCGCGTCCCCGACCGCCAAGAACCTTGGTGTTGTCCTCGACGACCAGTTGAACTTCTCCGCTCACATCGCAGCGACAACCAGAACCTGCAGATTCCTCCTGAGCAACGTCAGAAGGATCCGCCCCTTCCTGACAAAAGAAGCCACCCAACTCCTTGTCCAATCAACAGTACTAATCTCCCGCCTCGACTACTGCAACGCACTGCTCGCTGGCCTCCCGGCCACCAAGCCTCTTCAACTCGTTCAAAACGCAGCGGCCCGCCTGATCTCAAACCTACCGAAGTCGGCCCATGTCACCCCACTTCTTAGGGACCTGCACTGGCTCCCCATTGCTGCACGTATCCGCTTCAAGGCCCTCAACCTAGCATACCGTGTGGCAAAGGGAATCGCTCCCGCCTATCCGAGCTCCGGGAGGGTCATCAAAGAGAAGCTGCCTATTCTCAGTCCTTGCCCCACAATGGTGGAATGAACTACCCACCCCAGTTAGGACAGCCAAATCCCGTCCAATCTTTCGCCGTCGACTAAAGACGCACTTCTTCAACCATTATCCGAATAAAAAAAATTAAAAAAAGTATCTAACCCTAACTAACCGTACTGTCATGCACTTGTCCTAATAAACTAACCTACACTGTAGCACTCAACACTTTGATGAACATTGTTGCTCAGCTGATAAGAGTTGTGCCCTTCCTGATGGCTTGTCGTACAGAACTTGTAAGTCGCTTTGGATAAAAGCGTCAGCTAAATGACTAAATGTAAATGTAAATGATTACCAGGCTACGTGTCATTTTCAAAGTAAAAAGTCTCACCAAACCCTTTGTGTTCACTGGTAAAAATACTCTTGAAATCATCCTCCCATCTTTTCAATACTAAACTTGTTTAATCAATTACATTATATCTTTGCTTCGGTAGGAACTGTACCTGGAGGGTAACGTGACACTCTTAGAACTCTGATGACGCGCTATGACAGGGAACAGAAGACCTACAAGGGGAAAACATAATAAATAGAAATACATTTTAGAATACTGACTGAGTACTTTGCCCATGAAGACAGACAGTGGTAATGACCCTCGTCTGACTGGTATCCTACAATAGATCAGGCATTCTTTCTCTCATTCACATAAAGCACTGTGCTACAATCAAACCTGGGTCAAATAATGATTCAAACGGTTCTTTTTTCCCCATTACCCAATTTAGTTGTTAAGTCAATTCCCTCCTGGTCGTTGCGTTACCCTACTGTTGGTCTGGGGAGGGTGTAGACCAGGGGTGTCCAACCTTTTTTGAACCAAGATCTACTTTTTTATTTACCACCTAGCCCGAGAGCTACGAGCCAAAATTGTATATTGTAAGCCGTCATTTGAGGCTTTATAAAAGCAGCATAATGAACACAAATCTGTCAGTGCCGAGTCTGACCTCATCTTAAATAACAAACAGCATTGCTTGTTGTAGTTAACAAGGAGAGGAAGAGTTGATTTAGCAAAAAAAAAAAAAAAAAAAATCTTTTTTTTTAAATAATCGAATTTTATTAATCAAGATCTACTTGAAATCAGCCCGCGATCTACCTGTCGATCGCGATCGACTGGTTGGGCCCCACTGGTGTAGACTACCCTACTGGTCTCGAGAGGGTGTAGATCATAGATATATAACTAGATGGTGCAAGGCGGAGTCTCCACTCTTCAGCGTAGTTCACCGGCGGCCATCTTATCACAGGCAGCACGCCCACTCATAACATGAATGTCTATGGTGCATGTACTATTTTTTCTCCCCCATTTTCTATATTTTTCTCCCATCCCAATTTAGTTGTTATGCCAATTCCCCCCCTCATTGGACTCTACTTCCCCCAGATCCCTTCCTCGCTGAGCAGGTGCCCCGACCGACCTGTAGGAGTCGCTGTTTACAACGACCAGGATACCCACCCCACCGGCTTCCCACCCTCTAACACTGCCAATCGTGTTAGTATGGACGACCGACCAAGCCGGAGGTACCGCGGACAGCTGGATTCGATACCAGTGTCTCTGCGGTGGTAGGCAGATGCTTAGTCCGCTGCGCTACCCAGCCTCCCTGGTGCATGTACTATTGAAATAACCATAGTTTGCTCAATTTTCAACAAAGGGTTTGGTTTATACAAACGTTATTAACGTGGCTATGACTCAGGATGCTTGGACATGTTGAAAGAATTGTCATATGAAAGTCCATTATAAGTATGCAGTATGATAACTACATCTGACATTTATAACAAACCAAACCGTTTGAAAATCTGTTGAAAATGTAGCAAGCTATGGTTATTTCAATAGTACATGCACCATAGACATTCATGTTATGAGTGGGCGTGCTGCCTGTGGCAAGATGGCCGCCATGTGGCAACATCGGTCTCTGCATTGGCCAGCAGCGCGGCTGAGTCATCTAGCCTTTATGTCTATGGTGTGTACTGTGTAGACTAGACTATCGCATGCTTCCTCCAATACATGTGGAGTCGCCAGCCACTTCTTTTCACCTGACAGCTAGGAGTAGGGGTGGGCGGTATGGTCTAAAATGTATATCACGGTATATTTCAATGTAATGTACCTTGACGTATCTATTATTACCACAAACTCGTTTATTATATTTGAATGGCAGCGCGCAGTTCACTAGCTTTGTGTGTTACATTTGTAAATGTGAAAAAGCCTAAAAGTAGCCTTCTACTGGTAGATCCGGTAGAGTAAAATATTTACCTTGGCACAGATTTCTACCGGTAAACCGGTTCAACCGTTACACCGCCTACCCCTAGCTAGGAGTTTCACTGGGATAGTGTATGTGCGCGGAAGTTCACGCCATCTCCGGCCCAGATCCCTTCCCTGCTGACTGTTGCAACGACCAGGACTCATACCCCACCGGCTTCGCACTAGGGTTGCACGATACACCGATACTAGAAAAGTATTGCGATACCCAGCTGTTAAAAATGGTTCAATACTACTATAATAGACATCCCCGAATCTCTCTCTCTAATAATTTTTCATGTTCTGTCATCTAATATTATATTCCATTACTTTTCGTGGTATCATTTTAGAACCGGTATCGTGACAACACTACTTCCCACCCGTGAACACTGACAATTTTGTTTGTAGGGACGACTGAGCAAACCAGAGGTGCTGCTGCCGGGAACTGAACCCAGGTCTCTGCGGTCGTAGGTGAGTGAGGGGGCTTTCTCACTGCCATTCGGGGTCGAATCAGCTCCGCTCCGTCCTCGTTCCGTCCTTGGGTGCGAACTTCCCGCCTCCCTCTCCCCCCTCTAGTTTGCGTACACACTGCAGTCTTGGTGCGCTCTGGTGTTTGTTTACGGTTTGCGTTTTGAGCGTGTAAGCTGCCGTAGCGATGATGTCACGCTCGTCAACACAGGAAGAGTTTAACATACGGTGGTGGAAACTGGATGCTGATATAAAGAAACAAATAACCAATAAATATGAAGTTATATTTGAACCACTGTTGTCAAGCCTTGTCAATATAACCCACCCCCCTTTTCTCACGAATGGAAGTGGTGTCGTGGAGTCCGCTTTGAGCGTTTTCCAGGGTTAACGCTAGTTAGCTTAGCCTATTTATTACTAGTTAGCAGCTAACATTAGCCCATCGCTCGCGGCAATTATATTGAATGTCAATGATCTACCGGTCGATCACGGCCGACTGGTTGGGCACCACTGGTGGTCTAATAAAAATAAATGCATTCGAACAAGAAACCAATGTATAGTAGACATAGCAATGGCAAAAAAATTGCCAGGCCTAATGCGAGCCAGGGAAGTCTTGTGCTTGTAACGTGGCTTCATGTTTGAGCCGTGAGGCTCAACATGCTTGTTTGGTTGAGGTCTGAACTCGCCAAATTGCCCATAAATATAGTTTTTGTGGGTATTGTCCAGTTGTTGCTGTATGTTTTTATCTGCCCAAAATTCAAGCAAGCATGAAAGCATTACAGTAATGACATTGTGTGTGTCAGCAAGTTGATACAGCAAGCCTCTCCCGTGTTTTGGTACAAGCATTGCACACCACGCCCCCCGCTCCCACTGGCGCGCACCCGGAACCACCTATTTCAGCGGTCCAGGTTTGGAGCGAATCAGCGTCCCCGGGGACGGGGGGGGGAGCGTTCTCAGTAGGATGGACACACCCCTTTTGGGTGCCATCGGGCTGTGATTCGACCCCGAATGGTTAGTGAGAAAGCCCCCTGATTAGACCTGTACATTACCCAGCACTAATATGTCTGGTTTTGCTGACACACACAAGTTTAATGGATAGAAGGGGACTTTACTAGGATATTATGGTAGTCTCTAATTTGGTACATGATAAAATAGTTGCCAAGAATTATGATAATGAAATCAGCATTGTTTCATAATGGATGGTGCATGAGAGACCTAGGAAGCTCCCAAGGACATTTTCGAACATCTCTATGACACTGAGCCCTCCTATTCTTAGAATTCTAGCATGAGACACACACTCCTACACAGAGTTTGACAACTTTTCACCGTCAAATGTTTCATAGGCTGTGACGTAGCGGCAGCTCTGCGTAGGAGGAGTGTGTGCATGCGATTCGAAAGTCGGAATGATCAATAATGGAGCAGTCGCTGGAAATGTCCATCCAAATAACTGTGCGTAAATAACATTTCAGACTGCCAAATCCATACTTGTAAACACTATGGGAAAATCATATTCCATAATATGTCCCCTTTAATTTTAATGCGTGGGTAGAGTCGCTGATTCTATAATGTACAGTGTACAGTTTCTTCATCAAATGTAGGTATATACTCTCTTTTTCTTAAACTCTTTTTGGATCACAAACAGTACTGTATTTGTAAATCTGGTATGTCATAAATGTATAGATGTAGCTACTGTCTATCTACTGTATGTCATATATGTTATGATGAATTGAAAATGGGGGACCCTGATGTAAACAAGACGAAAGTCTTTCACTGGTCTGCATCCCTTTATCAATTGTGTGTATTGAGCTGTACTGTACCCATTCAGTTTCAATCAATCAAACCCAATTCAAGTGCTGTGTGGTCTGCAATATTTATGTTGTCTTGTTAGGCTACATGATGTACCAAATTACATTTCCCAGGTAGTTGAAAGCTCTATATACCGATGTGGTTTTCTGTGTGCCATTGCCATGTGAATAATGTCCTGCTTTAATTCCCACACGCATGGTAAAGGCTAGAATAGACCTAGGCTCTCAGTACAGAGACCGAGGTAACGTAAACCTTTGGAGGAAACATTTGCTCAGATCATTCATTCATTGAACATAGCCTACCCATTTGTTTAACCATAGGAATATTACCATACTGCGGCCGTAACCTCCAACACATTCTAAGCATCATGTCCACACTGCTGCTCCTCAAAGTCACCGCCATCTTGGTGAAGAGTGTTTGGTGTTACATCGTTTACAGTCCCCTGGTTAGGATCATTTGATAACGACAGCAAACGTACGAGGGAAACGAATAACGAAGGAATTTTTTTTTTTGTTTATTATGTAAACGTTAAACAAGAATATGTTGACATATAAAAATCAGTGTTTGAAAATTGACGTATATTTAAAATAAAAATGTAGAAACCAGAACTAGAGGGAGTGGTTTTGACGCTGCACAATGTCACTTACCGTTTCCGCCATAACCCCCACCCCATAGATATATATAGAACACTAGATAGCTTAAGGCGGAGTCACCAGCGTCACTGAACCGCCGCCATCTTGGGAGAGTCAGCCTTGAGTGAGTGAGTGAGCTGCAGACAAAAATACTCATAACTCGCTGAAATATTGACGGATTTACAAACGGATTGGTTTGCTATAAACATCAAAGATGTAGTTATGATACTGCATACTTATAAAAATATTTCAGCGAGTTATGAGTATTTTTGTCTGTGCAGCTCACTCACTCTCACTCAAGGCTGACTCTCCCAAGATGGCGGCGGTTCAGTGACGTCGCTCTCCATTGGCCGGCAGCGCGGGCAAGCTATCTAGTGTTCTATATATATCTATGCCCCCCCCCCTCACACACAAATAATTACCACAATGAATAATAATAGTCATATTTAAGTTAATCGTATATATATTCAGTATTTAGACTGATATAGGATATGTTCCACATAGAGCGCAGAGCGTAAGCTAATACAAAATATAACCATTGTTTAGACCTGGGTTTCCCCAACTGTTACATCTCAAATACACCCAAAACATTATGCTTAGTTTATAACACACCAAGCTAGAATGTTCATTTCACATTGGTGCACAAGACCACAGAAACACCATCACCCAATAGTGGCCATGCACGGAATGTCTGTGTAGTTCTCTTCCAGTGTTTATTGTTTATTAAAAAGGATCCCCATTAGCTGATGCCAATGGCACCAGCTAGTCATCCTGGGGTCCGAAGTCCCACATATCAATATACATATATACACACACACACACACACTATATACATACAGATGGCAATGGAAGAGACAAGGGTTGCTTTATGCAAAACAATTGTTATTATGTGTTGATATGAGAAATATATTAATCAAAACACAATCATTTGGTGTCCTATTACTGGATCTTGTAAAAAGAAAAATGAGTTACAGTAGATTAGAATAATACAATGCTTTCCCAGTGTTTTAACTACTCTACCACTGCACATAAATTAGGCATTTTCTTTTGAAATAAATGGTTACAGGCAGGCATTAGCTCTTCATCCTTCATGTGCAATAGTTTTTTTCTTTCTTTTGTATGTCTTTTTTTGTTGTTGTATTGGGTATATACTGAATATGTGTATGCATGTGTATATTTGATTTAATTTCAGCCCATAAGGCAACAAAATGTGAACAAGTGTGTATTACACTGTATAACCTGTATCTCTGGGGGACCCTGGCTGATGTAAACAAGACAAACGTATTTCTCTGGTCTGCATTCCCTTAACAATTGTGTGTATTGAGCCGTAGGCCTACTGTATTGTACCCATTCTGCAATCTGTTAAATAAAGTTTTCATTCATTCTCTCACACACGCAGGCACACGCGCACACACACACAGTATTAGAACAAACCAACATCATTTGGCCATGTGTTTAGTTAGTAACACAATGTTTCAAACTGAAGTGGGGTCCACCAGGGAACCCCATTCAGGAACCTCCAAGGGCTCCCTAGGGAAATGAGAAATAGTTTAATTTCTTTCTCAAATGAAAGCACAATAAGAGCATGTGTAAGAATGACTATTCTGATCACATCTCACTCTCTCCATGATTCCTCCTCATCTACATAGACTATTATCAAAGAGGGTACTATTATTGAATACATTTCTCCACATGTACGTGTACACACCCATCCGCCTGGCCACACCTCCATCCGCTCCTCTACATAAGCAGGGATGTGGCCATACTAACAGCTCCTTCCTTATTTTCACCCCCGACAAGGGTCTGTATACACCACTTGAGTTTAGTGCCGAAATTGTTGGAAAGGAGCTACGTTGAAGAGAAGGAGCTGCGTTGACATTATATCTTTGTTTTCTCTCTCACTATTTTCGAGGAAATACAGCGATAATGTCTTCGCCACCGGAGTGTCTAGAAGATGATGATCATTCTGACTTTTACCGGCGCTTCGTATTAGGGGCTCGCGTCGCTGAGCAATCCCCGCCGGCATTACCTCCGGCTCTGCAGTTGGACACTTTGCTTGGGAGGCGCTCTACCGTGTGAGGGCTGACGGTGTCTCTGGGGCGGGTGATGTTTTTGCAACGTGGGCGCCAGGTGTGTTGGTTGTGGGGGGAACAACTACACAGCTTACGAAGGCCGGCTCCAGGCTATGATCTCTTTCACTGCCACTTAGCGGCGTGGAGGGGGTTCTGGTTTGATGCCCACGTTAACATGAGCTCCTCTTCGAGTGAGAGCTTTGTTTTCCTGGGACCGTGATTCCGAATCTGCGGTTCAATTCCCCGGGTCTCTGGACAAATGGATACCCACTGTCGCCGTGCTGGCCCCGATTTTCAAAGATGAAAAGCACCCGGTGCGAGGGAGGTGAGCTTGGTGTTTCATTATGAGAATGTCTCCATGCTCAAGTCGGCTATAGTCCGCGAGGGCCTTGTTGCCGGCACCGCTATGGTAAACACCGTTCTGAAGAGGGACGTGTGTTGCCTTCTTTTCCCTTCTCTCTTCGGATGAGAAGAGGAAAAGACAGCGGCTGTCTGAAATGTTGGCCTGTATTGCTTTTCTCACGTTGTGCAGTTTTCAGTGGTAGCCGCTTAGCTTGCTTCTGCGTAAGCTAGTGGTTAGCGTTAGCCGGGTTGAGCTAACTGTTAGCCAGTTAGCTGTTTAGCTACGGTGTTAGCTGCCCGTTTTCGCTCGGCTGGGAACGTTAGCTTGATGCTATCAGTTAGCCTAGAGTTAGCTGTTAGCTTGTGCTACAACCATTGGCATTAGCCGTGAGAATAGCAGGCCCTGGCACTCTGACTACGACATCATCTTTGACAGAAGATGTAGTCGGGCCTGCACCATGACCGGCTGCAAGAGGGGGGCGTCTCGCCGGAGCAAGGCTCCGGCCATAGCTTCTTTTTGCCCCGCCAGCGAGAGGCTTCGTCAACGTGGAGACCAACCTGTGTTGCAGCCTTTCATCCTGCGTTCGTTGGTGCAGGTAAGATGTCGATTGGACATTACTCCACTCTTCCTTTCTTCCCCTCCCAAATGTTTTGTTAATAACGATGTCTTTGTCTGCAAAACATATGTTACTTCACTACATTTGGAGATAGGACATGTGCTGTGTGTGAATTGTCTTGGTCGCTTGTATAGCTTGGGTAGCGTTGGCCAAAGCTTGTGCTTTTCTCTCTACCTAGAAACAGCGTTGTTTTTTACGTGAGTAAAAATTAACTGGGTTTTTGTTGTATGATGAGAAGTTGTGTGTGTTCATGTAACATTAGACAACGTGGCTGAGCCCACAACTGGCTGGGTTACCCTACAATGCTGTGCATAGTGGCATGTGATAGAGGGATGAGTCCCTCTCTCAGCTTGTGATGACAATAACAAGTGGCAAGTTTTTTTCACACATAAGCAGGGCTGTGCCTGTTCAAACAAGGTCTTCGGCTGTGCTGGCGTGCATGATGTAAAGCTTACTCTACACATTGGCGTCATATCAGGGGTAAGGTGGTGAGGGGTGGGTTTCCCCGGTTTTCCCCTGGGCCCCCCCCCCCTCCACTCAAACATGATTTTGTTTACAAGATGTGTGTTGATTCACTATGTTTTTGGGGATACGGTGTAATCCCTCAGCTTCTGCTGGGGTTGTGCTCTTGCATAGAGAGGCAATTCTTTCTGAAAATTGTTTGGTCGCTGTCATGTGGACTTAGCAAGGCCTGTGACCAGTACTTAATCAAGGACTTGTGTCTTCTCTCGTCATGAAAAACGGCGTTCCTCTTACAGTAGTGAGAGTGTACTTTTGCCCTTTTTTTGTTGTGATGGAGGGTTGTGTGTATCGTTTTCACGTTTAAGATCCACAACTGGGTTAGGTGTTGGCCTACAGAAGTTACATGTGTAAGCTCTTGTACCAGGGCCCTTGGCCCCTCTCTTGGTCTGTGTTTTTTCTTCCTTTAGGGTAAAGGTGTAAAAATTCAGGTGGGAGGTTCGCACATGAGCCTATGTGAAGCTGTTACCTTGAACAGGTATACATGCGCTTCATGTAGCACGCTATGACTGGTGTCATGGCTCTGCTTTGTCATTGCATCGTATCAGGGGTGAGGGGTCATGAGGGGGTGAACTGATAAACCCTCCCTCCCCTTTTTTCTGATTGGTCAGGGGGTTGGACCTCCCGTCCTTCGGGCTTCCTGTCACGCTGTTGGGTCAGCGCGTCACAGGGTAAGGAGAGGGGGAGTTCCCTGGTCCCACGCCATATTTGGGCAGGTGGGTCACGGAATTCCCCCCGCCATAGAGTACGTCACTGGGCGCGTTTCTATTGGTTGTGAGACTTCCGTGAGTTCTTTTCAGGCTCCATGTTGTGGACCTCTGTTATTGTCAAGATGAGTGGTGCGTGAGAACTTAAAAAGAAGTTCTGCTCTGCACTCTGTTGCATATGTCTTGAGCTTGGTCACGTAGCTCAATGTTACATATATCTTTTCAATTATTACTCACATGAGAAGTCTCTCTGGGGGTTCCCTGTCTCCTCTCTTTTATACAGGGCAGGGTTGACAGGGGTGTTTTCCCTCGGACACGTCATATGGGACCCATATCTGTGTCTTGGCCAGCTTCCTGCCGCTCTCCCAGACGGCTTGGAGGGAACGTTATCTGGGTTCTTGTTAGAATTACCATTGATATGTTTTGGGTCTCGACGTGTACATAGTGCTGGCCCTGGGTGCTTCTGTGTGGAACCACGCATGGGCTTGCACGCCTTGGTTGCTCATCATTGAAACAGCGTTTTTATGGGGCAACCAGGATGGAGTTTGTCTCTTCCGAGCGCCAGTGTACTAGGTTAGTCTCGATGAATTCTCGTTCATCTCTGGGGGGAGATAACGGAATAGATCAAAGCATTGGCGGAGGGGTCTCACGCTTTTGGGGTGGGCCACCGGGCGCGGTGCTTTTATGTTCTGACCGTCTTGGTGGCGCCCTCTGTGATGTTTTGGATCGACACGCGTACCTACCCCCCTCTTAGGGGATGGTGGCGTGATTAGGACACGGGACTGGTTCTGGTCGCGCCGGACCAGGTCAGTTAACCTGTTGTCCGCCGGGGCGCAGATCTGCTGTTCTGGTACCCTGAAGGACTTGTGCTTTTTCGGGGGGGAAAATGCCGGGTTGGCCCGGGCGTTGCAGGGGTTGATGTTATGGAGGTGTTCGTGGTTATGTCACTGCATGTTATCCTTCACTTTCGCTTGGTCCATATTGTGTTGTACCTTGCGCTGTGCTAAAGGAGCCCGGTCCTTCTCCATTCTTTTTTCGCCCCTCTCTTCTCCTGCTTGGCGGGGCTGGGAGGGGGCTGTCGAGGTGGTTCTTATACCCCTCTGGCATCCCTGTGTACGTCCCGGTCCGGACTCGTTCTCGTCGACCTGTTGGCCTGGGTTAACCCCTTCTTGAGAACTGAAACACTTGTACTGCTGTATAGCCGGTGTATACCCGCAGTTGTGTTTTGGAGTTTTTTCTTGGGGGGTTATAGGAACAACCGCCTCCTGTTAGGTAGTGGTTGTTTTCCAGGTGTGTTGGTAGCGGAGTCGACTCTCGGGTTAGGCCGGGCATGACCCCGTCTGCCTGCGAGTGTGCTCCCGCACCCTTCATGACGTCTGCCAATCGTGTCAGCCTTCTCTGCCTCGGCCCCTCTAGAGCAGGGGTGCCCAACCGTTTTTGAACCAAGATCTACTTTTTAATTTACCACCTAGCCGAGAGCTACCAGCCAAAATTGTATATTGTAAGCCATCATTTGAGTCTTTATAAAAGCAGCATAATGAACACAAATCTGTCAGTGCCGAGTCCGACCTCATCTTAAATAACAAACAGCATTGCATGTTGTAGTTAACAAGGAGAGGCAGAGTTGATTTTCCAAAAAAAAAAAAAAAAAAAAAATATTTATAACAACATTTTATTAATCGAGATCTACTTGAAATCAGCCCGCGATCGACTGGTTGGGCACCACTGCTCTAGAGGGTCGGGTTTTTTTGTGGAGGCTGCGACATGGTGCACAGCATACCGAACGCCCCTTCCGCCGGGGTGCTGTTTTCAGCAGACCCCTTAGGCGCCTGTCTAGTCCGCAGTGCTCCAGGCTCAGGTCGAGTCCTTTTGACCTGTTGCCTGGATTGAGGGATCAACCTCTTTGGGGGTTGTCTCCCCGGTGCGCTGCCTGGTCCCGCTGTGGGGGTGTAGCCTCTTTGAGTGCTTCAGGGCAGCGTGCTGTAGGGGGGAAGGGCCTGCTCTTGGATGGGCCCTGTCCGATACGCTGGCGATGTGGGGGGTGGTGTCACTAGTGACCGCCTGGTGGGGTCTCGAATGCTGCGGCGTCGTTGGCCTCACCAGGCCCTTTTTCCGGGGGGTCTTGACCCTTCCTGGGGCTGGGTCCTCCTTCGTGCTCCGCTGCTACGGCCTTGCCACAGGGTTGGGTTCTTGACCCCGTGATATTAGGGGATGTAACGTTTTTTTTCCCCCTTCCCGTTCGTTCACTAGTGGCATGTGGGTTGCGCGCCTGTGTAGTCGTGGGTTCTTCTGTGGGAAGGTAAGTCCCACGGTCTGCTCACCCTGTGCGTTGAGTTGCTAAAGAAAGACTTGGGAAGGAGCCGTTAGTATGACCCAGGCGGATGGGTGTGTACACGTACATGTGGAGAAATTGATTCAGTATTTAGACTGATATAGGATATGTTCCACATAGAGCGCAGAGCGCTCGCTATACTCATAACTATGGTTATAGGATAACCGTATGTTACCTGCCCTCAAAGATAACACAATGGCATTAAAAGGTTTACATTTCTATTTTAGAATGGCAAAAAATAAACAAACTTCTATACATAAATAATCACCTTTAAAGATTTAGTTTAGAGTGCAGACAACACAATATATATTTTTTAAAGAGAATGATTAAATGCAATATTTTTTTATTGGCACTATAATAAAGATGAACATAAATATGCTTGAGCAACAAATTCACATCAATATTATTAAATGATTATTTCCGTGTCTCATGATATGCGATTATTCTTAGTCGTCCACTTTCTGTGCCTGGGTCTTTCTCCCGCCCTCATTCCATCGTGGCTTGCTATAAGTAAACACTCAGGCCACACCTCAGTGGCAAAGCACTAGATTGTTTACCAACTCAAGGGTACAGAGTATAGGGAGGTGTAGTCTGACGTCACTTTAGTTTCCCACGCGGGAAAATGAGTTCCCTTCTATCACTAACATTATCGTTTAAGCATTTTTGGTTGAAATACAATTATACGTAATTATTTTACGATGAATTGCTAATTGTTTCATGTTGAGCTATAGAATGTTCATTCTTTATTTGTTTTAAACGAGACGATTTAGAAATGTGCCATTGGAAATATTGCAATTTCAAGCGAGGTGGACCAGCCGGAAACAACAATGACGACGTAACCACTACACCTCCCTAGTTATTTAAGGGTATTTCATTTTTCAGAGATGATAGCATCCAAAAAAACAAACGTGTTTTATAAAACAGGCCTACTAGTTTCCTAGAGACTTGCTCATATATCAAATGCTGATGTAAGAAGTTGAATTAATCGCATGACGAGCAGTGTCTTAGCCCATTTCCGCGTCGAACAGCCTGCAAACGACCTAACGCCTAGTTTATCACTGGTTAAGCTTAGGCGCAGTTGGTTAAGGTTAGACTTTGGAATCAGGGCTGGCGTTCTATTGCCATGCTCTAAGACAAACTCTAACCTTAACCAACTTCGAAAGAGCGCCTAAGCTTAACCGTCCAAAGAACTTGCAGTCACACGATTGGGCGCACATGTCACATGACCAGAAACGTCAGTGGCCAATCAGATCGCGCAAAAGGACAACTTGCTTGCAGGAAGTATAGACGCGTCCCGCATTTGTTTCTGACAGGGATAACATAATCTATTAATGGAATCAAATGCAACTCATCTCAGAGTGAGACTGCATTCATCCAACGTTGGTCCAAAGAGAGTACAGACGGTCTAGTGTGGTAGTAGTGAAAGGTTAACCTTCTCTAGTGTGGTCGTGAAAAAGGGTTAACCCTTTGTAAGTGTGGTAGTGAAAGCGTTATCCCTTTATAAGCGTGGTAGTGAAAGGGTTAAGTTAAATTACAAGATATTCTTTATGATACACCAAAACACAAACCAGTTCCAAACCTGACTTTGGCCACTCGTATAGCAGTCCGGTTTCTGGTCCTTCCACAGAGCATCTCATGTCTGGCTTCCCTGTTGGCAAGTTGGTGAGAAAGATAAATACGTCTGGTCATCCTGCAGACCTGGCGCCTGAAAGAAAACACTGTCTCTTTTTCACTGGAAGGAATAGATCTGAGAGCTGCAAGGAAATATCAGTGTGTGTTTTATTTTTTACAGACATTCAATTTGACCAACACAAGTGCATTTACATACTTCCCACAAAGCAATGTATAAATATTAACCCTTTCACTACCACTAGACGGTTATGTCGCACGTGGGTTCCAAAAATTACTGTGCTGTTCTTTTTTCATAATCTTTAAACCGTTAATGTATAATTTTGTGGCTTCCAGTGTATCTGAAAATGTGTCTTAAACACCACATGAAAGTCACGACGTGACTAAAATGGAAAATAAATGCACCTCAGATGATGGAATGGCAGATGTGTATGTATTTTTATGTATGTGGTGAATCTGCAGAAAAATAACATATTTTCCCCCAGTAATGGTAATTAGTTTGAGGCTAGCATTTACCAGAGCTGTGGGTAGGTATCCAGTATAAATTGTGCTGATTATTAGTTTGTGGCTAACTAATGTTTACCAGAGCTGTGGGTATCCAGTATAAATTGTGCCGATTATTAGTTTGTGGCTAACTAATGTTTACCAGAGCTGTGGGTATCCAGTATAAATTGTGCTGATTATTAGCTTGTGGCTAACTAATGTTTACCAGAGCTGTGGGTATCCAGTATAAATTGTGCTGATTATTAGTTTGTGGCTAACTAACGTTTACCAGAGCTGTGGGTAGGCTATCCAGTATAAATTGTGCTGATTATTAGTCTGTGGCTAACCAGCGTTAGCTAGAGCTGTGGGTATCCAGTAGACTGTGCTGAGCAATAGTCTGTGGCTAACCAGCGTTAGCTAGAGTTGTGGGTATCCAGTATAGACTGTGCTGAGCATTAGTCTGTGGCTAACCAGCGTTAGTTAGAGCTGTGGGTATCTAGTAAAGATTGTGCTGAGAAAGAACTCTACAGATAAACATCATTGGCGAGTAGGAAAATGATCTAGGGTTTCTAAATGAACCTTTAACCCATGTGATAGCCCAATTAAACCAGTGAGCACTGGGCCTGTCTTTTCTAATGAGTATTCTAGACATAATGGGGTGATGAATAAAAAGGCACAGCATGTCCTGCTCCAGTTAGAAACCCACAAGACACACACAGGAAACGTGGAGACAAACAACGACGTGCTGTCCAAATCGCACTTAGTATAGTTCATTGTCTGGTCTACAAAGACAGGCTTTTATATGCAAAACACCAGAAAATGTGCCAACAAAATTCCCTCGTTATTAAAAACAGACACTTGTAATGTGAATCTTCTCAAACATTTTATTCGTACATAAACAAAACAAACCAACCAACCAATAGGGATCACACAATCGGCTCACAGAAATGACTGCTTAGAGTGTGCACTTTAGATTCCCGTCCTGGAGACGGTAAAGATGAAAGCCTTAAAAACAATTGAAACATTCAAGACGAATATCTACCAATCCAAATCTTGAAAAACAAACCTTTTTTTGGCCGTCTAATAAATTCAGCAATGTCTATGCTTCACATCAAAACCACAACAATGTAAAACAAAACAAAAAAAGAAATATGCAGCAAAAAGGCTACTTCACAGAAATGTCATAAAAAAAAAGGTTCTACCAGTTAATGTTACGTCCATACAGATAGGGAGTTTGGTCATCGTGTCAGGCTCTACATGATTTAATATTCTTTGATTTTCAACCTCTCGTTGGGAAATCGAATGTTTGTTCTAGTAGAAAAGGCGAAAAAAACTGTACAAACCAAAAATATTAAGAGTTTAATTCTATCACCCACTTTGGGCAAGAATGATAACTATCCCACAGGTTTCTCTAACTCAGTAGCAGCAGGTAGATCAGGGACAATAACATATCACATGAGTATAAAATCCAATTAAATTAATCCATCCTAAACCTTTTTTTCCCTCTTTTTCTCCCACATTCTAAAATGAGTTAACTTGGCATTTATAGTGAGACATTCACAACAGACGACACAAACCTCTCATGTTTGCGATGGTCCAAAAGATGTTTGAATACTCACAAAAATAAATAAAAAAATACATCCATTCATTTTTCCATTTAGCCAAATTTGACAAATCTAACGAATGAATTAATGTAAATAGTCGCAGATCAGTGGACACTAGTGCATAATGCGTTGCTTTCCTTAATCAAGTATTATCAGATCCGTCTTTATCAGAACATGTCAAATGATGCATTTGGAGAGTATTCAGGCGGGGCCTGGCCTCCCAGTCCCTGAGGGGAGTGGAAAAGGGACAGGACTTTTGACTGCATTACGACAGGTTTCTACTGTAGGGACCAGTGAAATGTGAGTTTGATAAACAAAAACAAAAAAGCCAGAACATCAGTCCAATGACAGGGGTGGGGGGGATACGCTAGAGATACTGCAACCTAACAGAGTCTGAATATATATGGTAGGGCCTTTATAGTGACGTGACTACTGGAGGTACGCACACGCACATGCGTGAAAGGGGCAGACAACATGCTTTCAAAGTGACTTTAATGAAATCTTTGATTTTGGTAAATGTATAGTAGTTTCTTCGTCCCGCAGAAAACTCTAGGTTAAATGATCCAAACATCTAACTTCACTTCAAGTCCTACTAAGGGCTCCCAAACCAGAATCTAAAAACACACACACACACACACACACACACACACACACACACACACACATACATAAGAGGATGGGTTGGAGAAAAACGCAAAAGTGAAAACCTACAGGATACCATCCGCCAAACACAAACCAAATCCTGCCTTTTGAACTCAGATCTTGTCTTCAGTGGGAATAACACGAAAGGGAGAAAAATATCATCCATGTGCAATATATTTGGCACTGGTTTTTATTCTTTAAATTTAAAATTTCTATAAACAAAACTAAATCACATTTTGCTGAGGATTTCAGTGCAGGTACAAAAAAGAAAAAACAAAAACATTCATGCTAAATAATATACTGTACTTTACTGTGACCAAAACATATTCAAGTCTTTATGTGTATTTTGTGATTCTTTAAAAACTAAGGCTGATCCTCCACACCCAAAAATAAACACGTGCCTCTGGTGGTGAAGCTCTCAAAACACAACAACGGCTGATTCAAGTGTTTTTCGTTCTTTTATACTTTAAACTGTGATGTCACTCAAATAGACACTCCCAAGGTTCACCTCATGCTAAACTAGCACAACATTACAAAGTCATTCCCCTGTCAAACAAAATGTGATCAAAGACATCCTAAAAAAAGAGCTCAGAAGAGAGATAGAGATAGAGAAAGGGAAATCACCTGCACTCACGCACACAAAAGTAGTCTATAAATTGATTGGCTGCTTTCACACAAAAAACACAACAAAATGAGTATATGGGGGCGCTGGGAGGACTGCTCCAGAACATAAATGAAAAATTTTAAATAATAAAAAAAGACTATCAAGGTTAAAGGTGAAACAAAATCAAATAAACAGATTTAGCAAAATCTAGTGGTTATGTCGGTAAGTTCTAGAAAAATAGATCTCTTTTTTTGTTGTTGCTCGTAACAATACTAATGAAACTTTTATACATTTCCAACAGCAGTCTTTCTAGCGCCCCCAGTTGGCAGCACAGACAGATGAGAAATGCACACAAAACAAAAACAAACAAAAAAACCCTCTTCGTAATCAATCAAACATCAAAAACGGCAACACAAGGTCAAAAGGTGACATTGGAAGCGTCAGAGAAGCGCAGAAGGACAAGGACTGGACGATGAACTGTGACGTCACATCAACATGCTTTAGGCAAACGATGAACAAACGGGGCAGGAAGAGATCTAGAAAAAACAAAACAAAACACAACAGGGAGAGACAAACCTATAGGTTAAACAGACAGGGAGGAGAGGAAAGAAAATCATGAATGATTATCTTTGTATGGGGTAGGAGGGCTGGGAGCTAACACACACACACACAATCTAAACACTGAGAGACAGAGAGGGAGGGGGGGCACAAGCAACATGCTAACAAGGAACAGAGGGGGAGGGGGAGCGGGGGTGGGGTGGGGGTTTGGGGGGGGGGGTCACAGAACAGGACGACACCGAGACAAAACACAGCTTGCCTATAGTGGCCACTAGAGCCCCTAAATATGGGACATATGCGACTGATCCTGCCACTTGCTTTTCACAATATGAAGCTCAGACGAAGCCGTGGTGTTTTTTCTCTCTTTTTGTTGCTGAATTGGACCCATCTGTGCTGTGTGAGCAATGAGCAGGGACCAGCTAGGAGAAGACTGGCTCACCTTGAAACACTAGAGCCTAGCTAGCTATCTACCACCAAAAGAAAACACCCAACACACGAAACTCTCGCTACCTAGAAAAACACGAGACGATTTTGATATTAAATTATTCAAATGGAAATAAATTAGTGGTCAGTAGTACACCCAGTACATAAAATAATCCTCTAAACTAATCCTTCGCTCCCGTCGACCCAAATGTGCTTTTTCACTGTACATTTCCATGCAATGATTTATTATAATTCCTTATTTTTTCTCTCTATCAAAGCTTGGTAATTATAGTAGCCGGTCGAGGGAGACAGCGGCGTCACGGTAGCTTGTCGTCCCTCACCCCACCCCCCAAGTTACCGTGACAACCAACCGGACACACAACCGGAATCTCAGTAGACGTCTCTTCTTTGGGTTTCATTTTGTGCTTTTTCTTCCTTTTTTTTTTACTATGAATCATACAGTAGTCTATTAATTCCATATTGTGCTATATATTGCAGCTAGCTAAAACAGACTACCCGTGGGGTACAACATACACAACAGATCATATTACTTAGTGTTTCTTGTGCAACAGAAAGGCAGTTTTTCTCAAAGCGATACTAAGAACATACAACTAGTAACATACAGTATATTGAGGAAATAATGACATATTGTATAAAAATGTCAGATAATATCCAAGCCGCAGCGATTAAGCTCGGGGAGACCCCTCGCGTCTTGTTTGTCTATACAAGTAGTAAACACTTTGTAGTAACAGCTTCTCTGAGTATTTGGCACCTCAATCCTTCCCGTAAGTCTAATTGGCTACTAGTCTTTAAGGCCTCCAGTCTAGCATTATTCTACACCCTGATGCCTTTCTCAGTGATGACAGTGGCGATAATATGTACAGTGGTTTTACATAAAGATGGGTTACTTTTAACAAAGACAAAGACGAGACCTATCGCGTCCCGTCTGGAGGAGATTCAGTCTTTGGACATCTTGACCTAGAATTAGTCCTAATACCCTAGTTCTAGTATTGGCCCCAGACTTACCCTGGTTTGGCGTTTAGTTCCTGATATCGCAGATAAGATGACAATTTTATTCACACAGGAAGGGCAGGAAAAGAGGCACACATTGAGGATTAACTCTAAGAATGGACTGCAAGTTTCCCCCGCCGTCGTTTCTTTTTCCTGTTCGCAATTCATTAAGATGCAAGGAAACCAGCGAAGGGGAAAAGGGGGCTAGATATGAAGTCAATAGCAGCACTGGTAGATTCTACATACAGACGAGTTCCACGCCACGTTGTACTTATTACACATCACCACGGGGGGGGGGGGGGGGGACAACACTAGATGGATAAGGGCACTACTACACACGCCAGGAGTTCAAATGGAGTTATTGGACTTCACATTAGGATTCTACAAAATACTGTTGAAGATTCGTTTCAAAACAATCATTTCAATTCAGAGAAATAATTTAGGCAATAAATAGTTCCCGACACACAGGAGAAGTATAAAACCTCTATAAAAATAGAAAAGGCATAATAATAAGTTTTGTAATATACATCATCTGGACAATTGTCTTGCACTCCATTTTCTATAAAAACACTTGATGAGTTCCTGGAAGCCTAAGAAACTGATTGACGAGTGTGTCCGTTTGGCGTTAATTTAACAATAATATGACTTCTCCAATCATAAATGATAGTGATAAACAAACGTAAAAGTACCATAGCCCTCTGCGGATAAGTGAGTAGCATTGAGTAGCCGGCCGCTCGGGGCGAGAGACGGCTAACAAGGCTGCTGTCGAGGGATGATGATGGATCATTACAAAACAGTTTGGTTCAGAAAACAGGTGATCAGCAGTAGAAACAAACTAAAATAATAAAATAATATCTATGCGGAGCGTTAACAGTTGCATTGGCAATACATAGATAGGTAGGTGGGCATCAATGGTTACTAAATCTCACAATGCAAGTTTTTACAAGCCCATTTTGCTTCGTTTTCTCTCTCAGGCGATATTGCTGAGAGACAAAAAAAAGTTTTTAAAAACAAGCTTAACAATTTAGATCTGGGCAGATAAACCGCCCCTAATATAGCTTTTCTGCCTGGTCTCTCGGAGGTGCAGCATCAGACATAGGGGCTTAATGATGATGATGGTTTCAGGAGCAACAGCCAACAGGCAGGTATGTGGTCTTCATCAATGAAACCTGCACCAGAGCCATATAACAAGAGCAGTCGTGTCACAGAGGAGCCTGCTTTGGCGACTTACAAGGATGGGAGAATTTGTCGCCACAAAGGATCGGCTTCCGTGAATTTAGATGATGAACAATTTGAGCCTCCGTATGTTATGTTGACAGAACTCATGGATTTGAGCCTCTGTATGTTATGTTGACAGAACTCATGGATTTGAGCCTCTGTATGTTATGTTGACAGAACTCATGGATTTGAGCCTCCGTATGTTATGTTGACATAACTCAGTCGTATATGACTCTGGTGTGCAGGATTCAATCTCCTACTCGTAATACGGTTCCAGCCAACATGAATTCAATTTGATCTATAGACACAATGCTAGGTCTGCTCCAATAGATAAGACTGAGAAGAGAAAATTAAATTAAATTAAAAAGGGGAAAAAATAACATTTTGGTTGCTGAACAAATTAATAAATAAAACACAAAACAAAATACAAATAATTATTTATCCTAACTTATCAAATATAGCCTATATCTTCCTGATACGAAACCACCGATAAGACTTTGCAGGCGATTTATAGTAATATTTGAAAAGAAACAGAAAAGAAGCTTATTTGCCGCAGTAGATTACTAATAATTTTTTTTTTTTCTCTCCATAGAATGGTCTGTCTCCATCCTGGATTGGAAGGTTCGGCATGCCGTTCAGTGTCCTGGTGTATTGTAGCTGTGACGGGGGGTGGGGGTGGGGGGGGGTCAGTTATAGGAGCTTAATGCTGGGGAGCAGGGTGGTTGAGAGCAGGGGGAGGGGTAGGGGGAGGGGGGAGTCAAAGCAGGAGTGTATTTTGGCAACTGGCTGTCAATGTGCAACACATCATAATAATCGACTAATATATATATATAAATATATATAATACATATATATATACTGTATATATATTTATATAAATAATATAATTTAACACAGCAAACTGATATGACATCTCAACTTAATACAATAGTTTTTTCCTCTTTTTATCTCAAAAAGAAAACAAAATTCAAAAACCTCACAACAGAACACAAGTAGGTATCCAGTCTCAGTTGGAGGGGGAAAAAATACTGTTGCTCAACATAACTTTGCATGTTGCTATCCGTCAGTCTGTCTGTCTCTCTTGTCTGCGAGTTAATGGAAACAAGAGGAGAGACCCCGGCAGAACAGACCTCACCCTGTGGTGCACATAAGAGGGTGAGAAGTGAGGAGGAGTGAGGAGAGGGTGAGGAGGGAGGAGGAAGAGGAGGAGGGTGGGGGTCGTAGCTTCTTTTTTTTCACACTCCACTTACCAGAACACAACCCTTCCTAAACCAAGTCCGTAGCGCCTCAGCGCTCTCAGTAGGGCTTGCTGTCGTTCTTTGAGCGTTTCAGCTGCACCTTGAGCCTCTTCATACCGATCTGGAAACCGTTCATCGACTGGATGGCCGCCTGCGAGGACACCGGGTTGTCGTAGCTCACAAATCCTGGGGACGACAACAAACAGTCAAAACTACTAGGATAGAAACCAGAGAACAACTAGGATATAAACCACAGAACAACTAGGATATAAATCACAGAACAACTAGGATATAAACCACAGAACAACTAGGATAGAAACCAGAGAACAACTAGGATCAAAAACAGATTATCCCCCCAGGCGGTCAGACTCGTGAACATTAACGGCCTGCCACCGGTCTGCCATTACCCACACAGACAAAACTAAACTACAAACAAACTAAATACCATACTTTCTGAAGTAGAACATTTAAAACAAACTAAATACCATACTTCTGAAGTACAAACAAACTAAATACCATACTTCTGAAGTAGAACGTTTAAAACAAACTAAATACCATACTTCTGAAGTATAAACAAACTAAATACCATACTTCTGAAGTAGAACATTTAAAACAAACTAAATACCATACTTCTGAAGTATAAACAAACTAAATACCATACTTCTGAAGTATAAACAAACTAAATACCATACTTCTGAAGTATAAACAAACTAAATACCATACTTCTGAAGTACACACAAACTAAATACCATACTTCTGAAGTACAAACAAACTAAATACCATACTTCTGAAGTATAAACAAACTAAATACCATACTTCTGAAGTACAAACAAACTAAATACCATACTTCTGAAGTATAAACAAACTAAATACCATACTTTTGAAGTACAAACAAACTAAATACCATACTTCTGAAGTATACACAAACTAAATACCATACTTCTGAAGTACAAACAAACTAAATACCATACTTCTGAAGTATAAACAAACTAAATACCATACTTCTGAAGTACAAACAAACTATACCATACTTCTGAAGTATGAACAAAATACTGCTGTGAAGATTTAAAACAGACAAAGTACGTGTTTGTTATGGCATTTGATGCGTCTTTACAGATTTATGACCTTTAAAAAATAAAAGCAGATCCAGTCAATTTGTTGTAGGTTTGAGTGCACTGTGTATCTTTGCCCTGCATGGAATGTTGGGGGAGTTGTTGGAGAAGTTGACAGTTTGTCAAACTAGACCTCAAGTGAGAAATAGTTCCTATACTCATCATTTGAAAATGGCAATATTAGCTTTTTTAGCCTTTCATTTAGAAAAATATATTACGCAGAATAATATTGCTGTAATGTTTGTTCATAATTCAGAAGTATTATATTTAGTTGGTAGTTACTTACTTGTAGTTGACTTTAGACAGTGGTAAGACTGCTGATGTTTGACAAGTTCTACTAAAGTGAAATATCTCTTTATGCTAGGTACGCTTGGCACGACTCACCAAAACATTTGCTGAGGTTGGTCTGCTTGTCGATGAAGACCTTAGCCGAGATGACATTTCCAAAGGGCATGAACATCTGCAGCAGGTCTTGGTCTCCAAACTCCTGGGGCAGGTGGTAGATGAACAGGTTGGCTCCCTCAGGCCCTAGATATCAATGAACCAATTAGACAAATATAATCAACACCAGCCAAGCAGTATTGCTAATGACATTTCTCAACAATCTATAAAAAAAAAAGAAACAATGAATCAATCAAGCAAGCCAGCAATTCATAAATATACAAATAAATTACTCAGAAAATCTATTTATCATGGTTCAATTATCTCTCAGAATCTTAACAAATAATTGTATGAACATTTATGTTATGTTCTGTGTTTATTATTTGTGTTATTGCTAATGTCATTGTTGTTATTATTGTGGTATTTTGAGGTATTTTTATTGTTATTGTTACTGTATTGTGTTTGTTTTGTGTATAAAAAGAAATATTTCATAAAAAAAAATGATCTTACCAAATAACAAGCACATTAAAAGACACCAGTAAAACACACACTACACGATTAAGACAGTTTTACATGACCATAAAATCCTGAAAAACAAGGAACATGAGACACAGACGAGGACAAGCCTTCTGTTATGGAATTCCGCTTGTTTTAATGTAAACGTTATCTCATGATACTAGTTTAATCTGCAGACCATGTCAGAGAGGAGGGGGTGAGATCTTACCCGTGCTGCGACCGTCGCTGGCTGAGGCAGCAGATTTAAAACAAGACAGAATCCTTAGCAGAAGGTGACAACAACAACAACAACAACAACAACACAGCACACAAACATCCTAGCCTAGCAGCCTGGCAACTCACTCATAAACAACACATCAACAGGTTATATACAGTAGACATGTTGGGGTCAATTCCACTCTGATTTGGGTGACTGCTATACAAACTGAAAATAAATGTAATTGAAAATTAAATTTTTAATTTTTTTTATAGAATTCTGACATAGTATACAGTTACTTAACCCACCTCCCCCATTGACGAGTAGAAAATGACAAGCTCAGTATTTGGTTGTTTAATTTCAATTTATTTTGAAGTCAATCAATTGAAATAGAATTGAGCCCAGAAACATTCAAGACATATTTCAGACAATCAGAGATCAACCCCACCTCCACCTACAACAAGCTTTAAAACTTTAACACCCCTCTCTCCAACACCACCTCCATCTCTCTACATCCACCCTCTATGGTTCCCTGGTACCAACCTCATTCTGCCTGCATTCAACTCAGTCGCACCCCCCTCTCTCCTTATATTAAGCCTCACTTCATCATTCCCTACATCTAAACTTCTCCTCTATAGTACCTACCCTAGGCCTACCACCACCACCCTGTACCTAACCTCCACCACCACCACCCTGTACCTACCCTCCACCACCCACTACCCAGCCCCCACCACCCTGTACCCACTACCCAGCCTCCACCACCCTGTACCTACCCTCCACCACCCACTACCCAGCCCCCACCACCCCGTACCCAGTGTTTCCCACAGGATTTTCAGAGACTATGGGGGGTGAACCTCCGACCCTCTAGGGGGGTCCGGAGCATGCCCCCCTGGATTTTTTTCTTTTACATTTTAAAGTTAAATGCATCAACCTGGTGCACTTTGAGAGCAAAATAAAGAGGCTAGATCTATGATGAACTTTGTGCTCAAAACACAAAATCTACTAGACTAGTGCTTCCCAATCCTCTCCTCGAAGCACCCCAGCCGTTCAATGTATTTGTTAAATTCCACCACCAGCACACCTGATTCAACTTAACTAGCCCTTTATTAGTTGAATCAGGTGTGCTGGTGGTGGAATTGAACAAATACATGGAATGGCTGGGGTGTCTCGAGGAGAGGTTTGTGAACCACTGGACTAGTCACTAGAGCATACATTTGAGCAATCAAAGAAATTAAGCAAAAGTGGTTACCTGTGTTGAACTGGTTTATTTTTTAGAAAATAAAAAAATATAGTGGATTACTATTACGACTACTACCACTGTCAATACTACTGATACATCCCTATTGGCAAACTTTATATTTAAAAAAATAGTAAGAAAAAATAATAATAAATGTATTAATAAATAAATAAATATAGACTGGCCGCCACAGTCTAGGTAATTAATGGGAAACCCTGTGTACCCACTACCGAGCCTCCACCACCCACTACCCAGCCCCCACCACCCTGTACCCACTACCCAGCCTCCACCACGCACTACCCAGCCCCCACCACCCTGTACCCACTACCCAGCCCCCACCACCCTGTACCCAGCCCCCACCACCCTGTACCCACTACCCAGCCTCCACCACCCTGTACCCAGCCCCCACCACCCTGTACCCAGCCCCCACCACCCTGTACCCAGCCCCCACCACCATGTACCCAGCCCCCACCATCCCTGTACCCAGCCCCCACCATCCCTGTACCCAGACTCCACCACCCTGTACCCAGCCCCCACCACCCTGTACCCAGCCCCCACCACCCTGTACCCAGCCACCACCCTGTACCCAGCCGCCACCACCCTGTAAGCCAGCCCCCACCACCCTGTACCCAGCCGCTCCCCCTTCTTGTCCGCTCTCATCCTAACGGTTCTCTCTGGCTGCTCCCTGGTTCCTCTCCCGCCCAGCAATACCTACCTTCCTTCTGGCTGCCTGCTGCTGAGACGCTCTGTTGGGACAGCAGGCTCTGGTTGTAGAGACTGGGCAGTGCTGCGGCAGCGTACTGTTGGATACCAGAGTAGGCCTGGCTGAGAGCCTCCATGGTGCTGCCCGAGCCGTTAGACAGGCCGCTGCCTAGGCCTCCGTTCAGGGCCGCCATGCCTGGAGCAGAAGGGAGGAGGACAGACTGTGTAAAAAGGCCCAATTGTCCAAAGACCAGGGCCCTCATTTATCAATAATGCGTAGAAAGTGTACTATTTTTGTTCCTAAGCACGGAATTTAGAATGTCTCTATGCACAGAAAAATCAGGATTTATCACACGTGCGTACACGGGTCCTACGCACACTCTGTGTTGATAAATACCATTTGTTGCTTGTGCATGATTATCCATATATGGTAATGAAACACCCCCATGGGATGTGAAATAATGGACTAAGCAGAGCAAACTCTGAGAAACTTCACGAGCGAGATCGATCACGGAGGTCTAACCAACTAATTTAACGCACTGTCGAACCAAGAAGACACAACGCGTGTTATGGGAGAAATACACGACAGGCTGACGGACTTCAACAGGTAGTGAACAAGAGTAAAGGAGATGCAGAAGCTGGAGCAAAGTTGATTGTCTTTACTGTTGTCTGTTCTCCATTACAAATTTGTAAAACTGAAATACACAAAAAATAATATGTATCACACAATTGTTGTCAATGACATTGCATTACAGTATACAATACAAGTCAGTGGCGGCTGCTGACAATTTTTTTTGGTGAAGCAATTATTATATTAAATTATATTTTTAAAACATCCCCAAGGCTGCAACACCCCCATTCCTCCCAGGTGTCAGGCTCCTCATTCGCACATCACCACCACCCCTCCTGCTCCACTGCCACTACCCCTCCTGCTCCACTGCCATCACCACCCACACCACCTACCCATTCGCACATTCTCATGTTGACCACAAAGTCAACTAACCACACTTTGACCTCCCCGGGCCGAACCGACCACTTTCCCCGAAATCGGACTGAAAAACAAACTTTTCATCCAAAAAAATATTTTTATGAAAAAAAATATATATATAAAAGGAAAAAGTATTAAAAAAGTTGTTATGACTTTTTCGGGACCTCCATGTTTTGGGGGTCTTCATCGTCAAAATCGGATCTGGGATTCAGCTTTTTTTCCATAGCCTATGTTTGCGAAGAGGCTACGGGAAAAAATCACGCCGCTGTGCGTCTCTGATTGGATCTTAAGTTTGTGTGGCACGGCGTGAACGCCAATCAGTCTTGTGCGCAAAGTGTCACTAGCCCGCCTACCCTACTAGTGCACTGCAACCTTGCCCAGGCCCGACGGGGCCCGGCCCGGCCCGGCGGGTTCGGGCTGGGTAGGGCTTTTTTTTTAATAAATAATTCGGGCTCGGCCGGGCCCGGGCACCGCCGTTTTAAATTTTTTTATTGCGTTTTTTTTTTTTTTCATATAACTAGGGTTATATGATAACCTTCGTTTTAAGATTCGCTTTCTCTTTTGCGCCAGAGAAACATTTGGATGTAATTACTGCAGCGCGCAGAGAGAACTCAGGGGACAAGTTCAACTCGATTGGTTGTGTTGGAATATAGCCAGTTGGCGAACGTTTTAATTTGTTCTTGGGATGTATGTAGCCGGTTTTGTTAACGGTGTTCAACGCGTTGCTGACGTCTGGTGAGTGATGTTTACCATTTGCTGGGTCGCGACTCGCTACTTGTTTTGTTGTGATTTTCATTACGTTGCTCTGCTCGAAATCTGATTTCTGTTTTCTGTTTGTTTGTTTGACTGAGTAGGCTATTGTGTGTCGTGTGTGTGTGTGTGTGCGTGTGTCAAAGAAGATTCTATAGCCTTCAATACGTTTTGAGGCTGATGTGTGACAGTGTGAGTCAGTCTATATAAGCGAGCACTGGGAGAGACGGCATTGCGAAACAGGCTATGTAAATGCTTCTTAGTTTTGTTTATTTATTACGTTCATATAAAACCGTGTTTCGAATATTTAAAACAAATACAAAAAAAATTATATTTTAATAATAATAATAATAATAATAATAATTTTTTTCGGGTTTTCACGAGGGCTAGGGCTTAAAATATTATTTACAGTCGGACTTATTTTCGGGCAGGGCCTGAAGTTCAAGGGCTCGGGCAGGGCTCGGGCTTTATTTCAAGGCCCTTGCAGACCACTATACCCTACCCTATTTTGATTGGATAATTACATTCTTAAGCCCAACCCAGTGCAGTTATTTTGCACTGAGTGATTGCAGGTGGCCATTACTGCAGTTATGATCAGGCCAGATCAGAGAGCTCAGAGCTGTCACTTGGCCAGTTTTGAGAAAAAAAAAGAAAAAAAAGGAAAACATTTCTAATAAAAAAAATTATAGTAATAATAATAATAAAAAAAAAAAAAAAAAAAAAAAAAAATATATATATATATATATATATATATATATATATATATATATATATATATATATATGTAAATTGCTGCCACTACCTCATTAGAACAGATTAGATTAGACTCAAATGTATTGTCATTAAAAAGCACATAGTAGTTGTTAGGGATGGGTACCTTTCACATTTGAACCGATACCGGTACCCAACGGTACCTTTTTTCGGTACTTTAGTCTCAAGAAATTTAATTTACCTACCTCAGTCGTAAAAAAAAAATCCAAACTTCAAATAACTACAATTTCGACAGTTTTCGGCTTGTCATTGCTCCGACTGCTTTGTTGTTGAATCAAGTCAAATCCTAGGTAAGCATATATTGTGCGTGTGAACGTTGACATGAAAAGAAGTTAAAAAGAAAAAAAAAAAAAGTAAAAAAAGAATTTAATAAAACTTTTTTTTTTTTTTTGGTTTCTCACTTGATTCGATACTCGGTAGTACCGACGTGTTTAGGTTCGGTACCTCAAAAGTACCGAATTCGGTACCCATCCCTAGTAGTTGTACAGTACAACAAAAATAAGTTTGGCCTTCAACCAGAGTGCAACTGTAACAGTAAAGTGCAAAAGTAATATACAATGTACAGGTGATTAAACTGGGTATATAGCATATATTCATTAGTACTACTATTGAGTAATAGTGCTAATCAGATGTATGTACAGAGCTGTATTAGAGTAGTATTAATTAATGTGTACAGTAAGGCTGAGCCTGAATGTTCGAACGTTCGTTTGTTATGTTAACATTCGAATTTTTAATAAAAAAAAAATTAATATTATTATAATTTTTTTAATGTTTCTTTTATGTGTCTATTCATTCTGTTTGAACCAATGTGGTTTTTCTTCACAGTTGCAGATAAAGATTAGGCTACACTAATATTATAGTATTAAAAAAAACGTTATATTCATTAACACTTTGACTGCCGGAACACGCTTAAAAGCGTCATTCCTGGCAATGCTCAAGTTGCCGAGGACGCTTTACAGCGTCTTTAATATCAATATTTCAAATATCTGGGATCGGATTCATATTTCCCCTCCGCTGGCCTGAGATCCACCAGGAGGACCCACTGAGCTCTCTGGCGGTTCAGGAGCGCCATCTGGTGGCCGATCGGCGCAATCGCTTAACAGGAAGTGCAGTAGAGGTTGTGCTGGTCTGCCATATTACTTCCGGGCACTCGCTATAGGTCCCGGGACTCGATCTCGACACACTACATAGCGATCGATTGCCAATAACTCGATAAACAACATGATTTGGACGTATATACCATTATACAAGCTGGAGATGGACCGGGTAAATCGACATCCCATAATGGTAAAATGTCTACTCTACGATGATCGCCCAACGGCGTGCGGAGACTGGGGTGAGTTTTAGCGTGTAAAATTACCGTCTTCGATACTAACTGCTATTATCAACATTTGACCCACATTAGATGATTGGTATAACGCTGCCCACGGAATTATAAACGCCCCCTAGCCCATCCGGTCAACATCAGATGACGTGTAGTAACTTCTAGAAGTACGTCTAGTTGGAATTTTTTATATCGCGCTGATTGCCATAAAACTGTATTGCATCATCAATATAATGTATTTGGGGCTATAAATCACGTTCTGGAGAAAGCTGCAGAAAGAGATGAAAACATACTTATACATTAGACCATACTTTACTATGAATATGTGAATGAAAAAGTTTAACGTTGCTACACAATGAACAATACATATAGGACTTTGAATTGGCCCTAATAATGGCAATGTAGCAATAGAATTTAAAAAGTTATAGCCCTGCAAAGAAGGGGACTTTCTCCATAGACAAATAGAACCGGCAACCTACGGTTGATAATGAATTTAACCCATGGCACCCAAAGTGTTAAAGAAAGTTGATTTAATAAAAAAGAAGTGTCGAAATGTCAAACAGATCTGGGCACCTACTATCACTACTTTTGGGAATGTAAGGTTCTGGGGCCAAGTGGCACGTGAGTTGAGCAACATTTTCAAGGTGAAAATAAAGAAGGATCCGGGAGCTTTTTTACTGGGACTCCCATCAAATGAAATTAATTTGACACCCTTACAATTCAAACTATTTGATAAACTTCTGCTTTCAGCCCGGAAATGCATTCTGATAAACTGGATTAAGGATAGGCCTCCATCCATACAGATGTGGTACAGAGAGATCTTCGGTGTGCTACCCCATGAAAGACTCTGTGCAATGCATAGAGGCAACGACGCTTCCTTTCAGGAGGTGTGGGCCCCACTATTGGACTACTTTCCTGCTGAAATTTCTCAGATCCTTCTAAGGGCCCAATGCCCCATTGTATGGACAGACTTTGGATAGAAAAAAAATAATATATGTATATATATGGCAAGTGCAGTACTGTGTGCAGTGCCTGTCTGGGTTAGATTTCCTTTTTGCTTGTTTTTCTTTTTGATCAGTTTTTGCTTGCTTATGATGTGGATGACGGCATAGATCAGGGGTCAGCAACCTTTTTGACATGGAGTGCCTGTTTGAAATATAGTTGTAACTAGTGTGCCTCAACAATATTCCATGCATCGTAATTTTTTTCTTCTCATAATCAGGTATTTTTAATGATAATTTTTACATTATTACATCATTATTGTTATTGTTATTATTAACAATATTATTATGATGGTTGTATCAACCCTAAATCTGAGTTGGGGGTGGGGGGGGGGGGAGATGCAATGCAGACAAACAGCTGCATACAGACAAACAGTGCGACCATTTCACTCACATTTGCCCATTCATTTTTGGACACATCACACACCATCGGTGTGTGTACTGTACGTGTGCTGTCATAGCTCCACCTACAGGCCTAATGGAGAACACCAGAATGTGAATGGAGGGTGAATGTGAGGTATATCGTGTAAATAAGTTTTGATTGATCGCAAGACTACACTGTAAAATTACTGTGCATTAAGGTTTTCAGTTTTCAATCCATAATAAGTTAACAGAAAAATAAGTACACAACCACATTATTTCAACCTAATAAAACTATGTTTATTGTCATTGTTTTAAGAACACAGAAAGAGAAAGAACACAGAAATAGAAAAAATAAATAATAAAATGTGTTGATTAATCCCACTGGTCACAATGGTGACCGTAATAATGTTTTTGTTATAAGGCTCTGCAAATGTTACTGAATGATGTAGCAATGTATTTCCAGCTAAATTGAAATAATAAACAAATAAAGGGTCTCAATTAAATATGTGGTAGTAAAAAGAACCTGTGGGAGGATTTCAACAAGATAAATGCGACAACAGTGCAAAATATTTCACTATAATATTAAAAAAAAAAATATATATATATATATATATATTTATTTTTATTTTTTTATGCTGCCCCCTGTGCCTATGAAAATGCCCCTGCGTGCCTAGGGTTGCCTACCCCTGGCATAGATGAACTGGAGGAACCCCCCCCCCCCTTCTGTCACAATGTGTGTCTTGTAATGTAAGTGACTGTATGTGAAAAATCTTTTAAAAAACCAATAAAAATATCAAAAGAAAGAATAAAAAAGAGACTCATTTAATCAGATTAATCACTTTATTCAAATTGACTATTTAGTTTGAGGATATTTATAAAAAAAAATATATATATATTTTTTCTAAGCTTTTTTTTTTTTTTTTTTTTTATTAAAAACGAAGGTTTTTAAAACCCTGACGAAGTTCGAATCCCAAAAACAGGCTTCGGGGACAGCCTTAGTGTACATATACAGGTATAAAGACACTAAGACACCCACCCACCCTCTCCTAATGGACAGTCTCCTCCCCACCGTATGTATATATTTTCTCCCACCCACCCACCCCCTTCTAATGTACAGTCTCCTCCCCATCATATGTATATATTTTCTGTTAGGATCTCTGGGTAACAGTACTGTATATTTGCATATCGTATGTCACAAATGTAACAGTACTATATATACCTGTATGTCATGTATGTTCCTATGTCATAAATGTCATGATGTCACGTACAGTATGTTCAGTTGTGTATGTCATAAATGTCACTATGAATTGAAAATAGGGGACCCTGATGTAAACAAGACAAACGTCTTTCTCTGGTCTGCATCCCCTTAACAATTGTGTATTGAGCCGTACTGTATTGTACCCATTCTGCAATCTGTTAAATAAAGTTTTCATTCATTCAAGTCGTACTAGCCAGCAGCGTAGCAAGTAAGTAAGATATATGTACAGATATAGATATAGTATTAATAGGTTGAATGAATGAATGAATGAATGAAAACTTTATAAAAAAGATATCTAACCCTAATTAACCTTACTGTCATGCACTTGTCCTAATAAACTAACCTACACTGTAGCACTCAACACTTTGATGAACATTGTTACTCAGCTGATAGAGGTGTGCCCTTCCTGATGACTTGTTGTACAGAACTTGTAAGTCGCTTTGGATAAAAGCGTCAGCTAAATTACTAAATGTAAAATGTAACGCGTCTGTAATGTCTAACGCGTCTGTAACGTCTAACGCGTCTGTAATGTCTAACGTGTCTGTAACGTCTAACACGTGTGTAACGTCTATAACATGTGTGTAACGTCTATAACATGTGTGTAACATCTATAACATGTGTGTACCTGCCAGTGAACTCATGTTCAGGCCTCCGGCCCCGGCCAGCGACTGCAGGGCTCCAAGAGAAGCCATGGGATTGACCGAGGAGTTGTTACTGGAGGTGGGAGAGGAGCCTGTGAGGGAAGGAACACACATACAAACACAGGTTACATGGAGCCTGTGAGTAAAGGGACTACTGACACAACTAGAATTACAGCTACTGACACACAACTAGAACTACAGCTACTGACACACAACTAGAACTACAGCTACTGACACACAACTAGAACTACAGCTACTGACACACAACTAGAACTACAGCTACTGACACAACTAGAACTACAGCTACTGACACAACTAGAACTACAGCTACTGACACAACTAGAACTACAGCTACTGACACAACTAGAACTACAGCTACTGACACAACTAGAACTACAGCTACTGACACAACTAGAACTACAGCTACTGACACACAACTAGAACTACAGCTACTGACACAACTAGAACTATAGCTACTGACACACAACTAGAACTACAGCTACTGACACACAACTAGAACTACAGCTACTGACACACAACTAGAACTACAGCTACTGACACACAACCAGAACTACAGCTACTGACACAACTAGAACTACAGCTACTGACACAACTAGAACTACAGCTACTGACACAACTAGAACTACAGATACTGACACACAACTAGAACTACAGCTACTGATACACAGCTAGAACTACAGCTACTGACACACAACTAGAACTACAGCTACTGACACACAACTAGAACTACAGCTACTGACACACAACTAGAACTACAGCTACTGACACACAACTAGAACTACAGCTACTGACACACAACTAGAACTACAGCTACTGACACAACTAGAACTACAGCTACTGACACACAACTAGAACTACAGCTACTGACACACAACTAGAACTACAGCTACTGACACAACTAGAACTACAGCTACTGACACACAACTAGAACTAGAACTACAGCTACTGACACACAACTAGAACTACAGCTACTGACACAACTAGAACTACAGCTACTGACACACAACCAGAACTACAGCTACTGACACAACTAGAACTACAGCTACTGACACACAACTAGAACTACAGCTACTGACACACAACCAGAACTACAGCTACTGACACAACTAGAACTACAGATACTGACACACAACTAGAACTACAGCTACTGACACAACTAGAACTACAGCTACTGACACACAACCAGAACTACAGCTACTGACACAACTAGAACTACAGCTACTGACACACAACTAGAACTACAGCTACTGACACACAACCAGAACTACAGCTACTGACACACAACCAGAACTACAGCTACTGACACACAACTAGAACTACAGCTACTGACACAACTAGAACTACAGCTACTGACGCACAACTAGAACTACAGCTACTGACACACAACCAGAACTACAGCTACTGACACAACTAGAACTACAGCTACTGACACACAACTAGAACTACAGCTACTGACACACAACTAGAACTACAGCTACTGACACACAACTAGAACTACAGCTACTGACACACAACTGGAACTACAGATACTGACACACAACTAGAACTACAGCTACTGACACACAACTAGAACTACAGCTACTGACACAACTAGAACTACAGCTACTGACACACAACTAGAACTACAGCTACTGACACACAGCTAGAACTACAGCTACTGACACACAACCAGAACTACAGCTACTGACACAACTAGAACTACAGCTACTGACACAACTAGAACTACAGCTACGGACACACAACCAGAACTACAGCTACTGACACACAACCAGAACTACAGCTACTGACACACAACTAGAACTACAGCTACTGACACAACTAGAACTACAGCTACTGACACACAACTAGAACTACAGCTACTGACACAACTAGAACTACAGCTACTGACACACAACTGGAACTACAGCTACTGACACAACTAGAACTACAGCTACTGACACACAACTAGAACTACAGCTACTGACACAACTAGAACTACAGCTAGTGACACAACTAGAACTACAGCTACTGACACACAACTAGAACTACAGCTAGTGACACACAACTAGAACTACAGCTACTGACACACAACCAGAACTACAGCTACTGACACAACTAGAACTACAGCTACTGACACACAACTAGAACTACAGCTACTGACACACAACTAGAACTACAGCTACTGACACAACTAGAACTACAGCTACTGACACACAACTAGAACTACAGCTACTGACACACAACTAGAACTACAGCTACTGACACACAACTAGAACTACAGCTACTGACACACAGCTAGAACTACAGCTACTGACACACAACCAGAACTACAGCTACTGACACACAACTAGAACTACAGCTACTGACACACAACTAGAACTACAGCTACTGACACAACTAGAACTACAGCTACTGACACAACTAGAACTACAGCTACTGACACAACTAGAACTACAGCTACTGACACAACTAGAACTACAGATACTGACACAACTAGAACTACAGATACGGACACACAACCAGAACTACAGCTACTGACACACAACTAGAACTACAGCTACTGACACAACTAGAACTACAGCTACTGACACAACTAGAACTACAGCTACTGACACAACTAGAACTACAGCTACTGACGCACAACTAGAACTACAGCTAGTGACACACAACCAGAACTACAGCTACTGACACACAACCAGAACTACAGCTACTGACACAACTAGAACTACAGCTACTGACACACAACTAGAACTACAGCTACTGACACAACTAGAACTACAGCTACTGACACAACTAGAACTACAGCTACTGATACACAGCTAGAACTACAGCTACTGACACACAACCAGAACTACAGCTACTGACACAACTAGAACTACAGCTACTGACACACAACCAGAACTACAGCTACTGACACACAACTAGAACTACAGCTACTGACACACAACTGGAACTACAGCTGCTATGACTGTATAACTGTATTTCCGGTCCAATTTCGGTTGGTCTTTCCTTTCAACCTTAAATGACAAAGTTTGTCGAGAGGAAAGCTACAGTTGTGATTGTAGGATCAAGAAAAGGGGTCAGAGTCTGAGGTCAGTTGTGTTCGTGTACCTGAGCTGGTCAGCACACTGAGTGGACTACTGGACGACGTCATGGCATTTGAGCCGGTGGACGTGCCCTGTGTGGCGCTAGCGGCTGCAGCCAGTGCAGCAAGGTTCTGCATGGCATTCAGACCTGAGTCACCCGCACACACAAAGACAACACAAACCACCACACACACACACACACACACACACAAACACAACGTTAGAACAGAAAATCACTTGGCTTGTAGACAGGACATATCTAATAAGGCTAGCCTTAGCTAGCTAGTGCTAGCCTAGCTTATCTAGCTAGTGCAAGGCTAGCACTAGCTAGATAGGGCTAGGCTAGTGCTAGCTAGATAGGGCTAGGCTAGCACTAGCTAGATAAGGCTAGACTAGCTAGGTAAAAGGTAGGAAGAACAGATACATTTTATATTTTATGTTTCTTGAACTAGGTTTCAAGATGTTGAGGCGTGTGTGTACCTGACATGGGGTGCAGGTTGTTTAGTGCGTTCCCCGTGGAGGCAGACTGCTGCAGTAGCTGTAAATAAAGCTGGACATCAACACCAAACACACAGAATATAATGATCAGTACTGCTGCTACCAGGGGGGGAGAGAGAGAGAGAGAGAGAGAGAGAGAGAGAGAGAGAGAGAGAGAGAGAGAGAGAGAGAGAGAGAGAGAGAGAGAGAGAGAGAGAGAGAGAGAGAGGGAGGGAGGGAGGGAGGGAGGGGAGGAGGAGCTAGGGAGGAGAGGAGCTAGGGTGAGGAGAGGAGACATGCAACAGGTGAGAAAAGGTCAAAATAGGTTGACCACACAAAGCAATTATTTATTGCTTTATCATTATTTTCAGATGCAAAGTCACTTTTAGATGGCAATGTGTCTAACTCACTCATTCACTCACTCACTCACTCACTCGCAGTTAGCCACTCTCTGTCCCTAGTGGCAGGTCACATACATGACACTTTGACTCATGTTTAGAGAGTCTGTCTCAAATTGCTATTTTATCCACAACAGATGTAAATTCAATGCAGTTCTTCTGAGCACTTCCTGGTTTTACACCAAAAACGGTCCAGGATAAATGAGTGTCACCGTCAAACTGTTTGAAAACGGCTTCCCCTTTGCTACTGAGAGATGAATTGTCTCCCACTGAGAGACAAATTATCTCCCACTGAGAGACAAATTGTCTCCGACTGCTCAGCGTCTTCCGCGTCCCCTTCCTTGTCATTTAGGATGGTAAGTGAATTAACCATGAGATGCAGAGGGTCATGCACCGAGGAGGAAGGGAGGGAGGAGGGCAGGAGCCACAGCAGACCCACAGAGCAGCAAGCAGCACTTTAATAACAACTATGTACAAAACACTTCAATAGGAGAAGTTCAGATATTTTTTGTTTTTTAACCGAGGACAATTTCCTACTTCCTACTAAATCGGTCCTTTCTTAGCTCATGCCATGCTGTTGTTAATTCTTGAATAAAAAATGAATGAATAACCTTTGTACCGTCTTTTACTATCATGCATCTTGCTACAAAAAGAAAATCTCCCTTGCCTATATCACTACCTACCTACTATGCTAATCGGTCTCTACTACTATGCACTCAACACTGCAGCACCCAAGTTTCAACACTGTTTGATGAACATTGTTACTCAGCTGCCAGAGTTGTTGTACCCTTCCTGCACTGAGGTGTCTGTGTGTGTATGTGTGTGTGTGGATATGGTGCGTCTGTCTATGTCTGGGTCTCTTAATATGTCATGATGTGCTCTGTCCTTGTGTCCATGACTGTATTGTGACCTGTATCCCTACTATGTCTATGTGCTTTTGTTGTGTTTTTATTCTAATGTTATTTATCTTGATTTTATTCTGATTTTATTTTATTCTGTTTTTATTGCTAACCCTTTTTTTTACACAGGATTTTAGCCTGTACCTTCTGGCAGGGGGACTGCCAATGGAAATTAGACTTTTGGCAAAAATTGGGTGCATTTACATTTGTAAAATGTTTTATTAATGTACACTGTCCCCCTTGAACAAATAAAGTAAACCTAACATAACCTGCTGACCTGATGTACAGAACTTGCAAGTGGCTTTTGGATAAAAGCGTTCAGCTAAATTACTAAATGTAAAGTCAACAGGGGGCCATGCTCCAGTCTATATGAGCCCTGAAGCCCTCCCCAGCCATATCCATGATGCAAACACCCTGACATCTTTTAAATCAGCCCTCAAAACCCACCTTTTCAATCTTGCTTTTGACCTCTAATTCTGTCCGTTTTATTTTATTTTGTCATGTATTATTTTTGTTCCGTTTTTGTTTTGCCATAGTTTTGTCTCTTCTACCCATGTAAAGCGTATTTGAGCACCTGGAAAAGCGCTATATAAAATAGATGTATTATTATTATTATTATTAAATGCTGAAATCCACTACGGTGAAGTAAGAGCTGCAGCCCCTGTTGACTTTGCATTAGTCTTGTGGCAAACTAGCCCGAGTTGCGGGTATATCCAGGATGAAGAACAGCATGGATTGTGCTGAGAAAGGAACTCTACCGACATCATCGGTAAGTAGAAAATAGGGCCGACGGCCTCGAATTCTGAACTTCCCCCCACTGACTGAGCTCCTCCTGGCTGTCGATACCACTCCAAATCAGGGCCAAACCACCTTTTTCCAACGGGCGAGGAGTCTGACTGTTGACTCAAGAGTTGTGCCCACAATCAGAATCTTTACAGTCAAGTGATCCGTGGAATCAGATCAATGTAGAGGGTAATCCACTATAAATTGATAGCCAGGAGGATGCTAACATGAACAACAACACATCCACAGCAGGGTTTCCCCCCAAACAGTGGGTGAGGTTACAGCACCACCACATGAAGATAAGATGGCTTATGGTGGTGCTGCGTTTGAAAACATTCACGGTGCTCAGCACCACCTTAAATAATTTTTTTAAATAAAGACGTATAAAACATTATCGCATTCAAAGATCAATCACAGCTGCCTCTCAACACAGTGACGCTGCTTTTTCGTCCGGCTAAACGTTTGGGGGAGGAGTCGGCTTAAGACTTGCCTAGAGGCCCTATGGAATCCGCAATCACGGAATTGCGTAGGATTTCACGGAATTTAGATATTAACACAGAATTCTGAATGATCACGGAATGGTGGGGAATTTGCTTAAATTATACATAAATCAGTTTTCTTTTCGACATATAAATCAATCTTCACTACGACTTTAAAACGGTGACATGGCATGGTCTACGGAGCTACACACACACACACATGCACACAAAGGGCACACACACACAAGCCCTTTGTGTGTGTGTGTGCGTGCGAGCGCCCGTCCCAACTCTGGTCTTTGGAAAGACCAGATGAGGTCAGAGGAGTTTGATAGTATTTACTGAGGATGGCCAGATAATGTTGATATTTAAACTTTAAAAATAATTATACAGAGAGAAGCTTCAGCAAGTACAAAACGCTGCTGACCGACAAAAGAGAATCCCTCACTGAGGAAAACACAAAGGCCTAACCATCACAATGGTGATGTCAGCCAGAGATGGGGAGAAGCATGAACCTTTAACACTTTAAGGACCAGACACGAGTATAAACGTGTTTCGATTCCATGCGTTGTGGACCAGAGCCACGTATATACTCGTGGCAAGTTGTTATTGTTTTATTCCATATTTATAACGCTTATTAGGTACCCGATCCACTAGCAGGATCTTTCCATATATTTGATTTTCGAAACATGCAGTACCGGCCAGATCCGCTTAGGGGCGCCATCGCTCCACTGCAGTATCATTGATGGGATTAAAAAAAAAAAAAAAAAAAAAATGCTTTTACAGTCCAGTGGGCGGATCATAGATCCTTGATTCCAAACGAAGCCCCTCCATCTTGGATCAGCTTGCCGGATGTTTTTTTCAGCGTGGAATAATGGGATTTATGATTAGCCAATGTGCATATCGATCTACCAGAATCCGATGACTGGTGAGGAAATGCTGCCGGCGATCACATGGCCTGACGGTAGGATAATATTACCCCAAATTACAGCTGGATTGGACATTGTTTTATAACCTAACGTGATAGACTACTGACATTTGCTACCGGAACGCACACTTTATTGCTAATCAATAATACTGATCGGCGCCGCCCCCATTTCATCCATAGATGCTCTGTAATAGTCCGGATGCTACGCAGTTTGTTTTATTTCATTCGTATATATACAGCAGAAATGGCATTTGATATAACGGCGCCAACGTTTAGCCTTTTTTGCAGCCTCCTGCAGAAAAGCCTAGACGAAAAGCGCGATATACCTTATATTCACGACGCTATAAAATGACAACCAACGATGGATTTTTTTTCCTTTAAGCCATTATGAAGGCACGGTTTATGCACTCAAGTGACAATGAGAATGGACAGATAGCAATACTATAAATTATATATAAAGCGCTTAGAAAGTACATCGGTTTGTTTACAATCCTCTGTCCTCTGAGGCCTAAATCGCTGCGGGGCTCCGGACGCCATAGTAGGACATCTCTTTGAAAGAAACAACATTTCATTTTTTATTTTTATTTTATTTGAATTTCAAGGACTTTTTAAGCACCTTGTTAAAAAATGGGCTGTTTTCAAGGAATTCCAGGCCTTGACTTTTAACTTTTTAATCAAGCACTTTAAGCACTTCAAGGACCTTGTGCGAACCCTGTATTTAGTTATTGCACTGCTGAACAGCATTGAACTGAATTTTTTTTTAATAACTGTAAAACTGAACTGGCACTGAACACTGAACTGCACTGGCACTGATGGCTGATGTACTGTTATTACGGTTAGTTAAAAACATAACTTCGTATATATTTTTTTGGTTAAATCCAAAGGAAAAAATATTAAATCAGAGAAATCCAAAAACAGGAAAATTAAAAACTGAGAAATACGAAAACAGGACAATTGAAAAACTGAGAAATGGATTTCATAGGGCCCTAGACTTGTCCCAGTCACATTATACATGTCTGTTCTATTCTATTATTATTTACATTTTATTCTACTTTAATTATCTGTTAATGTTGATACACGAAACGACAGTACTCTCTGTCTGTACTCACTGCCAGGTACTGTGGCCCCAGGCTGTTGAGGCCTGTCAGGTTGTGTCTGTACTCACTGCCAGGTACTGTGGCCCCAGGCTGTTGAGGCCTGTCAGGTTGTGTCTGTACTCACTGCCAGGTACTGTGGCCCCCAGGCTGTTGAGGCCCGTCAGGTTGTGTCTGTACTCACTGCCAGGTACTGTGGCCCCAGGCTGTTGAGGCCTGTCAGGTTGTGTCTGTACTCACTGCCAGGTACTGTGGCCCCAGGCTGTTGAGGCCTGTCAGGTTGTGTCTGTACTCACTGCCAGGTACTGTGGCCCCAGGCTGTTGAGGCCCGTCAGGTTGTGTCTGTACTCACTGCCAGGTACTGTGGCCCCAGACTGTTGAGGCCCGTCAGGTTGTGTCTGTACTCACTGCCAGGTACTGTGGCCCCAGGCTGTTGAGGCCTGTCAGGTTGTGTCTGTACTCACTGCCAGGTACTGTGGCCCCAGGCTGTTGAGGCCCGTCAGGTTGTGTCTGTACTCACTGCCAGGTACTGTGGCCCCAGGCTGTTGAGGCCCGTCAGGTTGTGTCTGTACTCACTGCCAGGTACTGTGGCCCCAGGCTGTTGAGGCCCGTCAGGTTGTGTCTGTACTCACTGCCAGGTACTGTGGCCCCAGGCTATTGAGGCCCGTCAGGTTGTGTCTGTACTCACTGCCAGGTACTGTGGCCCCAGGCTGTTGAGGCCCGTCAGGTTGTGTCTGTACTCACTGCCAGGTACTGTGGCCCCAGGCTGTTGAGGCCTGTCAGGTTGCCCCACATGGAGGCGGCGTTGAGCTGCTGCATTTGCTGCTGGAGCTGCTGGGCCATGCGCTTCTGCTCCTTGTCCTTCTGCGTGTCGGCAAACTTCACCACGATGGGAGACGAACAGCCCTGGTGGAGGTGGAGGGGTAGAGGGGGTGGAGGGATAGGGTAAATTACTGGGATAACCTTTCATGCACGGTGCACCTCAAGTGATTTTCCTTATTCACACATGCAGTTACATACATCAGGAACTGTTCCGTCTTGTGCTTATTTACATTATGCCACGGCAATGCCGTTCTACTGTAAATGGTAAACGGTGTATTTATAGGTACAATCTTTGTTCCTCACCGACGGCAACCATGCAAGATGCCAACCTGCACATCGGGAGAAATGAGGGGTTAAAGTGTCTCGCTCAAGGAAACTTGCTGCCCGGGAGGAGTAGGAATCGAACCAGGAACCTTCTGACTACCAGACGACCACTCTACCTCCTGAGCCACTGTCGCCCCCATTACCCACCATAAAACAGCTCCAAAAGCATTTTTTTTAACAATATTTTTATTGCATTTTCTTTTTTTCATACACAAGACAAAAATACAAGACAAAAAATACATTTCAACCCCCTCCATTCCCTAATTATAATTCAAACTGACATTGACATAAACATTCAACAAAGTACAGTAAAATGTATTATAAGAAATAATACAAATAAAAAAAAACTCTTCGGCCTGTCTTTCTTTCCTATCCCTAACCTCACGTTTCTCCTATCTCTTTCCTTTAAACTCTCACACCTTTCAAGAAACTTATAAATGTCGCCCACGTCTTTTCAAATTGTTGTTTTTCCCTGCTCAAAAAAGCATTTGATGTTTTTGAGCGATTCAGCCTCTTTTCTTCTAAGTGTTTATATTTAGGTGTTTGTGAATGTAGTGAGCAAGCAGAACTGTAGGTTACGTTACGTAGCTGATGAAGGGGGCTGCATTCTAATGAAGATTGATGAAACTCTAAATGTTAGCAGGAGAGGCAAAAGCTGCTGCAGTGTCCAGAAATTTAGAACATAAAAGAAAGGACCTGTAATGCTGCCAAACAGCGATCTCTAGGCAAAATAGCCCTGCTTGGTATTTCACTTTGTTTATATATTTTTATGTTTTGGTCTGATGTGAAGGTTGGAGTTTAGTAACTTATTATACTGTGAATTTCTCCAGACTGCTCTTGGCAGAGCCACAGGTTTGGCCAGCAATAACAACCCCTCCCCATATCCTCACTTAACTCCAGACCACGCGTCAGACCAAAACAAAGGAATGTAAATAAAGTGCAATACCAAGCAGGGCTACACAAATCTCTTATAACCTAGTCACTAGACCTGCCAGATAAAGACCTAGTGACTAGACCTGCCAGATGAAGACATAGTCACTAGACCTACCAGATAAAGACCTAGTCACTAGACCTGCCAGGTGAAGACCTAGTCACTAGACCTGCCAGATAAAGACCTAGTCACTAGACCTGCCAGATAAAGACCTAGTGACTAGACCTGCCAGATGAAGACATAGTCACTAGACCTGCCAGATAAAGACCTAGTCACTAGACCTGCCAGATGAAGACCTAGTCACTAGACCTGCCAGATAAAGACCTAGTTACTAGACCTGCCAGGTGAAGACCTAGTGACTAGACCTGCCAGATGAAGACCTAGTCACTAGACCTGCCAGATAAAGACCTAGTCACTAGACCTGCCAGATGGAGACCTAGTCACTAGACCTGCCAGATAAAGATCTAGTGACTAGACCTGCCAGATGAAGACCTAGTCACTAGACCTGCCAGATAAAGACCTAGTCACTAGACCTGCCAGATGGAGACCTAGTCACTAGACCTGCCAGATAAAGACCTAGTGACTAGACCTGCCAGGTGAAAACCTAGTCACTAGACCTGCCAGATAAAGACCTAGTTACTAGACCTGCCAGGTGAAGACCTAGTCACTAGACCTGCCAGATAAAGACCTAGTGACTAGACCTGCCAGATAAAGACCTAGTCACTAGACCTGCCAGGTGAAGACCTAGTCACTAGACCTGCCAGATAAAGACCTAGTGACTAGACCTGCCAGATAAAGACCTAGTCACTAGACCTGCCATATAAAGACCTAGTCACTAGACCTGCCAGATAAAGACCTAGTGACTAGACCTGCCAGATAAAGACATAGTCACTAGACCTGCCAGGTGAAGACCTAGTCACTAGACCTGCCAGATAAAGACCTAGTCACTAGACCTGCCAGATAAAGACCTAGTGACTAGACCTGCCAGATAAAGACATAGTCACTAGACCTGCCAGGTGAAGACCTAGTCACTAGACCTGCCAGATAAAGACCTAGTCACTAGACCTGCCAGATAAAGACCTAGTCACTAGACCTGCCAGATAAAGACAGTCACTAGACCTGCCAGATGGAGACCTAGTGACTAGACCTGCCAGATAAATACCTAGTCACTAGACCTGCCAGATAAAGACCTAGTCACTAGACCTGCCAGATAAAGATCTAGTGACTAGACCTGCCAGATAAAGACCTAGTCACTAGACCTGCCAGATGAAAACCTAGTGACTAGACCTGCCAGATAAAGACCTAGTCACTAGACCTGCCAGATAAAGACCTAGTCACTAGACCTGCCAGGTGAAGACCTAGTCACTAGACCTGCCAGATAAAGACCTAGTCACTAGACCTGCCAGGTGAAAACCTAGTCACTAGACCTGCCAGATAAAGACCTAGTCACTAGACCTGCCAGGTGAAGACCTAGTGACTGAAACATTATATTATTAAAGTTATGCAACTGATTAAGATAGTGCAGTAATTCTTTTGATCGATGTTGTCAAGATGTGGACCATAGAGCCAGACTTACCTCCATGGTCTGGGACTGGTGCATGGACTTGATGGCTGACTGGGCCATTTGTCTGGCAGTGAAGGTCACAAACGCACAACCTGGAGGGGAGAAACACCACACGTACATAAGTATCAGAAGATCACAAGCAGAAACACTTTCACTTGTAAAGTACATTTCTTTGCTCTCACAAAGATGACAACAACTAGAACAATATTAAAACTATTCAAAATAAGAATTTAATTAACAAGAGTTTCAGATAGGGATGTCCCGATCCGATCACGTGATCGGGATCGGGGGCTTTCACGTGATTTTCCGAAGATCGGGATCGGCAAAAACAAAACAAAAAAATGCGTTTTTTTTTTTTTTACCCTTTTCTTTTTTTTAACAAACATGACCATGTTCACGTCTTAAACTCATACTGAGGCATTCGTTTTGGTTTTAAATTGCATATCATCATTCATTTATTTATTGTCACACAGAGCAGAAGAATTTTGCCAAAACAAACCAATAGTATCCAGCTGCAGAACGGCAGACCAGCCACACTCTCAGACCCGAATTAAATATTATTATTTTTTAATCCCAATTTCTCACATTACATTCACCCTGAATGTTGACGTTATCCAGGTGAAAAGTTAACTTCATTCAACCGAGGCATTGCAATCCTTGACATAAATCATTTGATGTATAATTAAATCAAAGGAAATGCGTTTGGGTCTGAGAGTGTGGCTGGTCTGCTGTTCTGCAGCTGGATACTATTGGTTTGTTTTGGCAAAATTCTTCTGCTCTGTGTGACAATAAATAAATGAATGATGATATGCAATTTAAAACCAAAACTAAGGCCTCAGTATGAGTTTAAGACGTGAACATGGTCATGTTTGTTGAATAAAAAAAAATAAGTAAAAAAAAAATCGGATCGGGAAATATCGGTATCGGTAGATACTCAAAATCACATGATCGGGATCGGATCGGGAGCAAAAAAACGTGATCGGGACATCCCTAGTTTCAGATGATTGTAGAGTATATACAGTCAATACACAGTCTGTGAGAATGCCTGGTGATGTGAGTGTTACATATGAACAGGATATCTATTTAATTCACTGTAGATTAAACACATTATATGAAACAAACTAGCAACCTAGTCTAAATACAATGACATGTCAATGGACGTATATATGACAAGGATTTTCTGAGCATCACATCACAGTGACGACCAGAAGGGTATTCCAATAAGCAATATGACTCATAGAGACCGATAACAACAATAATCATAACTATTCATGATGCATGCATGTGTATATGTATGTATGTACAGTAAATGCGTGTATGTATATGTACAGTAGGGTTGTCACGATACCAACATTTTTGTTTCGATACTATACCAATATGAATTTCTATACTTTTCTATACTTTTCCTCAAAATCAGGGAAACACTCTCAGATGTCATTATTGTTCTTTATTTTAAAACACAACAATGAACAATGACAAGAATAAATTAATTAATTAAAAGCAATGGCATTCAAAAAGCTGGAGAACTTTTTTTGCACTCAAAACAGTTGCTGTACAAGGTTTCTGAACCCACCTTTCTCAACTGTATATATATTGGAACTTGGTCCACACAGATGCACTCTGAGACTGCCCTGTTGAGCCTTTTATCATCTTTGGACTAATTTGTGTACTTAATATGCTGCTCAAAAAAAGCTGGGAGGTTAGGTTGCTTCTGAGTGGGGGGAGTCACTCTGTGAGCCAAATGCAGCAGACTTCTGTAGTTAAAAAAAAATTCAAAGGGTAGAAAAAGTATGGTTGTATTATTATTATTATACATTTGTCATAGCAGAGGGCCTAATTAGTTTGAGATACCATAACCTAGAAAACATTTTGATGAGTGAGACTGATTATATATAGCCTATCATAATCTAGAACTAGGTTATGTCATATTGTAGCCGGTTTAACAAAATTAAAATAGATTTCCGTTGTCCTTATACAGTATGTATGAACTAGGCTTGGGCGGTATGACGGTATTACGGTATACCAGGGTATTTCGAGATCCCGCCGGTATGATTCTCAATACCGTGACGTCACAGACTGCTATTACACTGACACGGAGTTGATTGTAGTGCACTGCACAGCACGCGCCAGCAGAGGGTTACGTGGATATCGTTCTGGGACTGGGAGCTAACGCTATAGTAGTACCTGGATGGTGCGGGGTAACTGGCTACCGTTCTGGGACTGGGAGCTAACGTTATAGTAGTACCTGGATGGTGCGGGGTAACTGGCTACCGTCCCGGGAGCTCACGTTGATACCTGGATGGTGCCCAGGAGCTCACGTTGATACCTGGATGGTGCGGGGTAACTGGCTACCGTCCCGGGAGCTCACGTTGATACCTGGATGGTGCTAACTAACTAGCTACCGTCCCGGGAGCTCACGTTGATACCTGGATGGTGCTAACTAACTAGCTACCGTCCCGGGAGCTCACGTTGATACCTGGATGGTGCTAAGTTAACTAACTAGATACCGTCCCGGGAGCTCACGTTGATACCTGGATGGTGCTAACTAACTAGCTACCGTCCCGGGAGCTCACGTTGATACCTGGATGGTGCTAACTAACTAGCTACCGTCCCGGGAGCTCACGTTGATACCTGGATGGTGCTAACTAACTAGCTACCGTCCCGGGAGCTCACGTTGATACCTACTAACTGGCTACCGTTCTGTGATTTGTTTACTTCGAGGTTGAAGAAAGTGCACTTTTAGGTTGAAAGAACGGCCCTAATCTCAACGTGTTTCAATATAAGCGTTATGTATGGTGATAACGAGTATATTGTTAGCCCCCCCCCCCGCTGATGAAAATGAAAGTCATACCGTCATATACCATATACCGGGGTATTATGTCAGCAAGGTATGACGGTTTGAAAAAAATGATACCGCCCAAGCCTAGTATGAACCATTAAATGGGCAATTGTCAAATGTCTCTGTATAAATCACGTTTGTGACTAAGCTATAGAGATGCACATGTGCATCAATTAATTTCTGTTGTGGGTAGGCAACAGGGGATGCTGTGTTTACTAGCTTTCAGCACTGCAGTTTAGGCTATGTATAGCTTATTATTAGGCTTTTCAATTTATTTTCTATTCTTGCGAATAGCATTGTGGACATTTTCTAATGCTCGTATAAGGAACTGTAGTCACGAGAGCTAGCATAGCTCATCCAACAAATGTTGGCATCAATGACATGACTACAGTACTGATAGGAGCTACTGTAGCATTAACGTAATGTTAGTTATCATACCATCGGCAATTGCAGTGAGGATCTTTATTAACGTTAGCTAGCTAGCACATTTTGCATAGAATAAACTCGGCTAACGTTAGCTTATATAGCTAGCAAACTATAATTCTAGTTAAAGCTAGCTAACTAACGTTAATCAATAAAGATCCTCACTGCGATTGCCGATGGTTATGATAACTAACGTTACGTTAATGCTAGCTCTCGTGACTACAGTTCCTTATACGAGCATTAGAAAATGTCCACAATGCTATTCGCAAGAATAGAAATCTCAATCTCTCTCCATCAGAGCTCTCTCTTCCGGTAAACTAGCGCAACGTCATCACTGACAGCAGCGCTGTGCTCCAATAGGTAGGCATTCGCATGCATAAATGAATTAATTAAAGAAAAGAAAATACAGTTTTTTTCCAAACGCAGTATAGTATCATTTCGAACACTCTAGTACCGCGGTACTATACTAATACCGGTATACCGTGCAACCCTAATGTACAGTATGTGTGTATGTATTTATGTATGTATGTATGTACAGTATTATGTGTATGTAGGTATGTATTTAATCTGTATGTATGTATTTACAGTATGTGTGTGTGCATGTATGTATGTACACAGTAAATGTGTGTGTACTGTAGGTATGTATTTACAGTATGTGTGTATGTATTTACAGTATGTATGTGTATGTATTTACAGTATGTGTGTGTGTATTTACAGTATGTGTGTGTGTGTGTATATACAGTATGTGTGTGTGTGTATTTACAGTATGTGTGTGTGTGTATTTACAGTATGTGTGTGTATGTATAGTGAGCTGAAATGAATCTGCCTCACCACGGCTGAGTCCGTCGGGCCCCCGGAGTATCCTGCACTCCTCGATCTGTCCGTAGGGGGAGAACATCAGCCTGATGTCGTTCTCGTTGCACTTCTTGGAAATCATGCCGATGAACAGCTTCCTGTCCTCTACCGCTGGAATGAACACACAACACACAAATGAGCATCAAGGAGGACAGACGTAGGCAGCCACACACACAAGCATCAAGGACAGGCGTAGGCAGCCACACACACACACACACACACACACAAGCATCAAGGACAGGCGTAGGCAGCCACACACACAGCCAGACACACAAGCATCAAGGACAGGCGTAGGCAGCCACACACACACACACACAGCCAGACACACAAGCATCAAGGACAGACTTAGGCAGGCAGCCACACACACACACACACACACACACACACACACACACACACACACACACACACACACACACACACACACACACACACACACACACACACACACACACACACACACACACACACACACACACACACACACACACACACACACACACACACACACACACACACAGAAGGAACTATAGATAAGTGAAGCTGTAATGCTTGTAAATGGCAGATAGGATGAAGTCCTTCCTCACCATTGTTTTTCTCACTGTCAGCCGGCTTCATCTGGATGGGGTGGTGCATCTGATGACACAAAACACAAACACCATACTTAGTCCCGCCTCTGTCTGTCTGTCTACCAATCAGCTGGGACAAGGGCTGAAACGACCACTCTCCTTTCTTGTACTTGCTCTTCTTCTGTTTATAGACCATCTTCCCAAAGCAGGGCCTGCGGGCCAAAATCAGCCCTCCACAAAAGTGCCATTGGCAACACCAGAGCCCCAGAAAGTACAAATAAATCATTTATGTTCGATTTTGACGCAATTGTATATATTATTTAACAGAGGAGTGATTTATACTTACAGTACTCCACACTCAGTATGTCCAATTATAATTATTTTTTACCCTTGACCCTTGTAAACCCCGTTTATACCCGGCTGGTTGCGGTGACCCCTGCCGTCTGCTTTCTGTGGGTCATTTAGTACAACTGGGAACAGGTTATAAAGTTGTGGATGCAGTTAACCGCGTCTCTCTCTGCTTCTCCTACAGGAACCCTGTTGACGTTGCTCCCATAGTGTTCATTTCATGTTGTATTGCTGGTAAACCAACCTCTGCTGTGATCAACCGCATAGGACGTGGTTTAGTGAAAATACCAGAGGCCAGAAAACAGATGCTCGCCAATTGGACGCAACATAATATAAAAACACAAAGTTACTTTGTTGGCTTTGTTAATAAAATATCGGATACACTTAAAAATACTGCTCATCACATTCAAAGCCCTCGACAACCTTTATCCAAAGCGCTTTACAATTTGTTCCTCACATTTTACCCATTCACTCACACATTCACACACCGATGGCAGAGGCAACCATGCAAGGTGCCAACCTGCTCATCGGGAGCAATTAGGGCGTTAAGTGTCTTGCTCAAGGACACTTCGATAAGCTGCCCGGGAGGAGCGGGAATCGAACCGAGAACCTCCGGATTACCAGATAACTGCTCTACCTCCTCCTGAGCCACTGTCAAACTCTCTGACTTCCTCCATCACCCCTACCTCTCTGACTTCCTCCACACCCCTACCTCTCTGACTTCCTCCATCACCCCTACCTCTCTGACTTCCTCCACACCCCTACCTCTCTGACTTCCTCCACACCCCTACCTCTCTGACTTCCTCCACACCCCTACCTCTCCGACTTCCTCCATCACCCCTACCTCTCTGACTTCCTCCACACCCCTACCTCTCTGACTTCCTCCATCACCCCTACCTCTCTGACTTCCTCCATCACCCCTACCTCTCTGACTTCCTCCATCACCCCTACCTCTCTGACTTCCTCCATCACCCCTACCTCTCTGACTTCCTCCATCACCCCTACCTCTCTGACTTCCTCCATCACCCCTACCTCTCTGACTTCCTCCATCACCCCTACCTCTCTGACTTCCTCCACACCCCTACCTCTCTGACTTCCTCCATCACCCCTACCTCTCTGACTTCCTCCATCACCCCTACCTCTCTGACTTCCTCCACACCCCTACCTCTCTGACTTCCTCCATCACCCCTACCTCTCTGACTTCCTCCACACCCCTACCTCTGACTTCTTCCACACCCCTACCTCTGACTTCCTCCACACCCCTACCTCTCTGACTTCCTCCATCACCCCTACCTCTCTGACTTCCTCCACACCCCTACCTCTCACTTCCTCCATCACCCCTACCTCTCTGACTTCCTCCACACCCCTACCTCTCTGACTTCCTCCATCACCCCTACCTCTCTGACTTCCTCCACACCCCTACCTCTCTGACTTCCTCCACACCCCTACCTCTCCGACTTCCTCCATCACCCCTACCTCTCTGACTTCCTCCATCACCCCTACCTCTCTGACTTCCTCCACACCCCTACCTCTCTGACTTCCTCCACACCCCTACCTCTCCGACTTCCTCCATCACCCCTACCTCTCCGACTTCCTCCATCGCCACACCCCTACCTCTCTGACTTCCTCCATCACCCCTACCTCTCTGACTTCCTCCATCACCCCTACCTCTCTGACTTCCTCCATCGCCACACCTCTACCTCTCCGACTTCCTCCATCGCCACAACCCTACCTCTCTGACTTCCTCCATCACCCCTACCTCTCTGACTTCCTCCATCACCCCTACCTCTCTGACTTCCTCCATCGCCACACCCCTACCTCTCTGACTTCCTCCATCACCCCTACCTCTCTGACTTCCTCCATCACCCCTACCTCTCTGACTTCCTCCATCGCCACACCTCTACCTCTCCGACTTCCTCCATCGCCACAACCCTACCTCTCTGACTTCCTCCATCACCCCTACCTCTCTGACTTCCTCCATCACCCCTACCTCTCTGACTTCCTCCATCGCCACACCCCTACCTCTCTGACTTCCTCCATCACCCCTACCTCTCTGACTTCCTCCATCGCCACACCCCTACCTCTCTGACTTCCTCCACACCCCTACCTCTCCGACTTCCTCCATCGCCACACCCCTACCTCTCCGACTTCCTCCATCGCCACACCCCTACCTCTCTGATTTCCTCCACACCCCTACCTCTGACTTCCTCCACACCCCTACCTCTCACTTCCTCCACAACCCTACCTCTCTGACTTCCTCCATCACCCCTACCTCTCTGACTTCCTCCACACCTCTAACTCTCTGACTTCCTCCATCGCCACACCTCTACCTCTCTGACTTCCTCCATCACCCCTACCTCTCTGACTTCCTCCATCGCCACACCCCTACCTCTCTGACTTCCTCCATCGCCACACCCCTACCTCTCTGACTTCCTCCATCACCACTCTGACTTCCTCCATCACCACACCCCTACCCAGGGATTAAAGCAAAAAAAATCTCCTGACTGAACTTTTTTTCAGGCCAAGTCATATTCTTATTTTAATCTCCACTGTATTTTTTTTAATAGCGTTAGCATTTTAAGGGAGCCTACTTGTAGAGCCTACTGTCCTGACTGTGACTATATACCCTACTGTTGTGGTTGTTGTGCCAGGCAGGGAGGCTGTGCCAGGCAGGGAGGCTGTGTGCTGGAGAGCGTGAATGCAAGTCTTGTGGCAGCTTCTGATTGATGGCGAGCTAGCACCCCTTTCCCATTACTTTGAACCATGAACTAAACGACTTGTTATCATACAAACAAGGGACTAAACACGTTTCGCAATTATGCCACAACAACAATGGACAGTCTCCTCCCCACCGTTTGTATACATTTTTTACCACCCACCCACCCCCTCCTAATGTACAGTCTCCTCCTCATAATATGTATATATTTACTGTTAGGATCTCTGGGTAACAGTACTGTATATTTGCATATCGTATATGTGACAAATGTAACAGTACTATACCTGTAAGTCATGTATGTCCCTATGTCATACATGTCATGATGTCATGTATGTTGTGTAGAGCTGCCGCGGTATCGGTATTACCGCGGTATCGCTGTTACATCATGCCCACCGCAGCGTTGGGCTGAATACCGGCATCACCGCTGTTTTTTATTATATTATTATTATTATTACGCTCTCGTTGGGCTTGCGGCTCTGCAGATATACCCTACTTCTCTGTCGAGATTCCAAGCGACCCTATTGGGTACCAGAAAAGTCACATGAAACACTGCAGACCACTGATTGGTCAGAAGAGATACGCGTCACATGCTTGGAGCATCTTGCAGTGCGTTTACTTCCTGAATCTCAGCCATCACAACACGGCTAGTAGTACGTTAGCTCCCACCGGAGACCGGAGTGGATTACCGACGCCGTCGCTCCTCAGGGAACGAGGCATAATGATTTTACTGCAACGAAATGTTATAATAAAAGCCCTTCGTTCTATACACCTGTCTGATTGAAAACTTTATTAACAGACCGCAGAATGGGTACAACTCGGCACGCTCTGAGCAAAGAAAGGAACTTAGATATTAATTGAGTAACGCTTGCCTTGCTATGTGGTCCGGTAAATACGAACGTGTAACTATACTAACGTTAATGCCACAAATCGAATGCCTTTGTAATCATAAGTAGTAACGTTATAATAATAAGAAGAAGAAAGGGTCGGGGGGGTAACCGGCGGGCGCGACACCGAGGGGAGACTTCGAATCAGTGTTTCACTTTTAATAACGAATGCGTGCATGCCGAATCCCAAACAATATTCATGCTGCAAAGTCATCCTCTAAAGATAGACATTTAGACTAGAGGCAGGCTATATGCTATATAAAGAGTAGACTACAAAAAAAATGCATTCAAACTTTTTTTTTGTGTGTGTGTGTGCGGTAATACCGCGGCGGTAGGAAATATTTAGCAAATGTGTGCGGTAAGGAAAACATCAATACCGCGGCAGCTCTAATGTTGTGTATGTCATAAATGTCACTATGAATTGAAAATGGGGGACCCTGATGATGTAAACAAGACAAACATCTTTCTCTGGTCTGCATCCCCTTAACAATTATGTGTATTGCTACTGGATTTACCAGATCCAGAGTGAATGTGAAAACTTTATTTAATACACGAGACCCTCTTCTTGGGACCAAGTAAGGTTTCGTCGATAATCCAATTAGGGGTGGACGGTATGGTCTCTCATAAGGTGGAAAAACTACACGTAAAACGTTCCTACATCCTGAACGATAGATACCTGTTGAATGGGCCATAGTAATGTCAATTTAGCAATACAATTTAAAAAGTTATAGCCCTGCAAAGAAGGTGAACATCTCCATAGACAAATAGTGCTGGCAGAGAGGCTACAAGGATGGATATAAGCTCCGGCAGAATGGGTTAAGCTAACGTTAGGTATAGCAGCGAGTGCAAGCAGCGTGGTGGCTGTGACGTCGGTCAACAAGCAGAGTTGACGCGCGAGGCTGCAAAAAAGGCGACTCGTAAAAGCAAAACACACCGCAGTTTTAAATTATTTTCTTCATATTTGGCGCCTCTGATTGGCTCAATTTTGTTTCAATGTGTATGCATCTACAAATCATATTATACCAGGTAGCCGATTCCGTCAGACTGCGAATCAAATGGACGGATCTCCCCAATCAAATTGACGGAAATCCGCCTGGAGACGGAACGCTTTAATGCATGAGCCTACCTCTCCGACTTCCTCCACACCCCTACCTCGCTTTTATTTTTAAATTTAAATTGTTTTTAAGATTTTAAATTTTTTGTATATTTTTATTGTTTTTCACTACCGGGCAGTCCGGTAGAGAGAGAGAGAGAGAGAGAGAGAGAGGAAGAGCGGGAGACAGAGCGGGGGGAAGACATTCGGCAAAGGACGCCGGGTCCGGGAATCGAACCCGGGTCGGCCGCTTCGCGACGCAGCGTGTTACATGGGTCGCCACTTGGGTGCCCACCCCTACCTCTCTGACTTCCTCCATCGCCACACCCCTACCCGTCGCCTCAGGTCTGCTAATGCAAACCTACTGACTCCCATCAACACCAAGCTCCGGACCAGACAGGTCTTTTGCTGGAGCCACCTCCTCTCTCTGGAATGCCTGCCCCAGCCCCACATCCGAACTGCCAACATCCTACCGTCCTTTAAAACAGCCTCAAAACCCACCTGCCAACACCCTACTGTCCTTTAAAACAGCCCTCAAAACCCACCTTTTCACTCTTGCTTTCGACCATTAACCGTTTTTGTTTTGTTTAGTTTTTTGTTGTTTACACTGTAAAGCGTCTTTGAATGTATTATTATTACACTACCTTGGTCGTGCCGATGGAACGAAGTTGCAATATTCAGTCAATTGATTGTAAAGTGCAATGTTTATATCCTAGTACTGTTTGCATATGGACTTTCCTCAAATGGAGCTACACAAATTACATGACCAACAGGTAACTTCAATTAAGGAAACCCATAGGAATCATCATTTTGGCCTGGCAGGTCACCTGGAAATGCAATCACGTGTCAGATTGCATAACTCAGTTTGAGGAAAAGATTATAAACATATCACTTTACAAACAATCAACTAAATATCACAACTTTGCGCGACCATGGTAGTGTCATAACAAAGTCAACAAAGTAATTCCATGTCTTTACATTAAACACATTGCGCCCAATTGGGGAGCATTTGTTTTCTGGCCTCTGGTATTTTCCGCCAACCTCGTCCTACGCAGTTGAGCACAGTATAGGTTAGTTATACCAGCTATGTTTCGTTATGCACCTTGCAACACCATCCTATCACTCGTGCACAGCGTACACCACTGATTATATGGACATTCACACCCCACACTGTTAAAATCCTTAGTTGAACCTTTCAGTTACAGACTCTTGGCTCAAATAAATTACTTTTGTTAAACAATTACAGGGGTGCTTCTCCCTATTTGTCACGGCGTAAGAGCCGGGTTGTGACATGGTCTATACATAATACATGGTTGACATGACATGACCCGTTAACCTCGTAAACCCTAGCCCTATTTTCAGAAAAGTCGCCTAAAAATACATACCTAAGTAAATGGAAGATTGCTCCACTTCTACAAGCATGTTCTTGGTATCTAGGGACATCTATGGATCTCAGGGAATGTATTCCCAGTGTCAGAAATATTGTGTGGCGTACAGCAAAAACCGTGAAGGAAATCTACTGTAAGTACAGTTACTTTTCTATAATGTAAATTTCTCTGTCATTTCTCATCAGATTGCAATGATGTTCACAGAAAGCTAGAGAAACTAACTGTGTTCTAATTTATGGCAATAACATTCAGGTTTGTTCCACCCATAAGATATGATCCCGAAAATAAAGATGGGGAGAAAAATAAAAAATAAGTCAGATGATTGACAGGGGCTGGCATGAGCTGGGAAGTGTAGTGTTTTGAAATTCGAAAGCCCATCGAAAGAAAGCCATGGGTCTCTTCTCTCAAATGACTACACTCAAGTTAGGTTGCGCCAAATCCTTGCGTCAATCCTCGCCTTTTTCCGACTCGATGCCCTGGGATTTCTATAAACTAATATTTCACTAATAACACTGGTACATAATAACATTGGTAAACAAACATAGTGCTGAAAATATACACTTTGACTGCTGCTTTGACAGGGTTAGGGTATTTACTCTTGGCTATATTTGAAGAAGAAAAAAAGGCAACATTAATTCATACATTCTGTAGAGATGGATTTATGGCGTGATGTCATTCTTGTACCGGACCGCTCTGGCTTACGAGGTTAAGTGGCCAATACCCACTCAAACCCAAACAGTACAACAGAACAGCGTGTGTATGAGTTACTGGCCTTTGAGGCTCTACTTCCAGAGCTTGCTACTCACGCCGGGCAGGATCTTCATGTTGTGAAGGGCGTTCTGTGCTTCCAAGGCTGACTTGCGTGTGTAGTATGTGATGAAACAGCAACCTGAGGGGGATGGACAGAGAGAACATGTGACTCGTCGATTATCAATGCACCGTTAGGCCGTGACCACATTGGACGCCTTTTTGAATGCGCCTGTGCCTTTTCAGTGGTTTTGTGGCGACAAGCTAGGGCTGGGCGATATAACGATAATGATCGCGATATATTTTAATACTCGATATCGGGGGGGGGGGGGGGGGGGGTGGAATATTGATTTTTTTTTGTGTGACCTGCAACAGGGCAGTTTTAAACCCAGAGACAGTGGACAGACTTGTCTTTCTTGCCTGCAACTTAAAGTAATGGCTTTGCTTGTCCAAATGACAATACTGACCAAATTGAGATTTATTTTTCGCTTGTCCATTTATTTTGTTTGCTTTCTAATGTAAAATACAGTTCGTCTAGTCTCCAGTCGCGAGTCACGGTGCACGTGTGCAGTGGTTTGTCCACCAAAAAGGCGCCAAAAGATAGAAAAAAAGACTAGCAGAGCCAGACCTATTCAACTCCCCTGGAGCCACAGCCAGCAGAGAAGTTTGTTTACGTTCGCTTTCAAACCAGCTGCAGCCTGAGAACTGGAGTGTGAGGGGATGTAACATTAAAGATGGCGGCAACGTTTTTTTTAATACTTATAAAAATATCGATAAATATCTATATTGCGTGATATGATATTGTTATCGATATCGCGATATCATTTTTGGCCATATCGCCCAGCCCTACGACAAGCGCGCATCAAACTCCTACAAACTATGCCCCTTGCGTTTGAATTGTGAAGAGACGCTTTTTCGGGCACTCTGTTTCATGTTTAGCCACGGAGCACACCAACGTCAATGTCACCTTCTAGTCGACGGAGCAATCAAATCAACTCGAGGGGAGGGATTACAAATCGGAGGTATCTGAAGAGAAATCAGCAAAACAAACCAATCGATAATGGAGGAGAAGCTAATTGCTCGTTTGTACGACCAGGTCTTACCACGCCCGAGATATGAACAGCAACGCCTGGAGGGCTGTGAGTAGTAATTTATGTAACGTTAGCTGAGGTAGCAACGGTAATCAGTGGCAACGGTAATCATGTGCACTTTCGATTCTTTATGTACACCACCGCGCTCGAATTTGACCGCAAGAAAAAGGGGTCCAATCTGATCGCAGCCTTAAGAGGTCTGTGTGCATGCCTATACATTCGTTTTACGAGATGTTGGAGTGAGTGTGTATTTGTGTGTATTATTTATGTCACCATTGCTTTGTCTGGCGTCTTGCTGTACCCATGTATATTATTAAATGGTGCATACTACATCCCCTTGCTGGTTCCAAACTTCCCAGCTGTTTAAGTACTGCTATGCTTTGCTAGCTTCATATCACAGCCAGGCAAATTAACATAGACTGAAATGATCTAATGTTACTTACTCAGAAGAAGCATTTTATATTACCCGAGCATAAAATCCAGGGCCCTCATTTATCAATGGTGCGTATGCACAGATATGTGCGTAACCCGTGCGTACGATCATTTCTAAGCAAAGTGTGGGACTTATCAATTTGAAAGTGTGCTTGACTTTGTGCATATATCTACGCACAGCTCAGACCGTGCGTATCTGGCGCCCAGCGGTAGAATAGGAAGACTGCAGGGTCTGCAGCACGGAAATAAGCTTTTGTGCATTACACTGGCGTGTTCGGTATGACCCGTAATTCATTATAGTTAATTGTAAAATAGCGACAGTAGTGTAATTATTGTCAAACCCTATAAATAGCATTTGGAATAGGTCTTTCTTTCCGAATGAATGCAGCATGGTTTATATATAGCGTTATCGGAATACTACGGGGTGCACTGACTGCGCTCCGCGGGGAACTGTTTTCAGAGATAGGCCAGTATATTTGCAGAGAGAACATAATATTATAGAGTCCGCTACCCGAGACACATTCTCCTTGATTTGTACAGCAATTTGGGACCCAAATTAAGTGTGGAACAAAACGCACATGCCATCCCCATGCACACATTCAAGTCCTTTCCATCCTCGGGTCTTTGGCCACCAGCACGGTCCATCGTGATATTGGAGATGGATCGAGCAATGGACTGTTACTGTACCACCCATAGCTGTCAAAGCTCCATCACAAATTCAGTTATTATGTGAATAGAAAGGGATTCCACTCAGTCAATGTTGCGATGCACACTTGCGCACAAGAAAGAGTCACATGGAGCGTGCAATTTGCTTTTTTTCCAGGCCAAGCCATATTCTTATTTGAACATAAACTGTATATTTTTATTTAATAGTGTTAGCGTTTTAAGGGAACTCGATTATTTTTAACATCTTTTCTATTGCCAATTTGCTTTTACATATATCAATATATGTTTTCAATTCATTAAATAAAACTCATACATTTTGCAAGTGTTGACTGACTGCCATAGAAATAATCAACCATCTACATACTGTAACTTTTCAGTGCACGTTTTTATTTGTGTGACAACAGCCTTGTGAGCTCCCGCACACAGACGTGATGGAATTCAAGTTCAAGTTTTTATTGATCACATAGGCATGCTACACATGGCGTAGGCTACATGGCAGTGACATTCATTGTTCTTGTATGCTCTCGTATTATTGTTATAGTAGGCTATTGTCAAGAAAAGAAGTACATTATTTTCAATCATGGCTTTAATTCGTAGCAGATAAGCAGTCTCCTATCAGCTTCATTAATCCTGATCCGTCTCAGCCACATACATAACGGAGACCGGCTATGGAAAAAATCATAAATAGACTACTGTAAATAAAATAGCCTATAACATTATAAAGGATATAGGCTATAGCAGGGGTTCCCAACATTTCTTCCCCAGAGCCCCACGATTCCTTGGAGACATATATGATATAGGCTATACTGGGTCCGTCAGCGAGGAGATTTAGCCATTTGAGAATAGGCTATTATGGCCAAACGAGGGCCTATAGCCTATAAATATTATTAAATGTTTTCATAAGCGTAAAGATACAAGGACAACAGCTATATTAACGATCAACTTAGTTTACTGTATGCCGGCTTCGCGGGGCTCCGTGTGACGCGTCTGTGACACCAACGGCAAACAGTGGTTAATGGTCTTTATTAGTGTTTTGCGGTTCCCAGGCAGCAATGGTCTTTAGGAAGTTAATAGATATCATATCCGACATCACCGTGTACACGTCTGTCAGCCTGTCACGTATTTCTCCCATAACACGCGTTCGCTCGGCTTAGTCCACTTTTCTACATTTCATGGGGGTGTTTCATTACCGTATATGGTTAATTACGGGCGGTTCTATATGCAAATACTTAAAATTGTGCACGAGCGAGGAGCGTAGAACAAGTGGCATTTATCAACACGGAGTACTTGCAGGTGTGCGTAGGACCTGTGTACGCACGGTTGATAAATCCCCGATGTTTGTGTGCGTACACTAGGGCTGACCTTCGATTTTTTTTGGCAATCGAAGCTTCGGGGCCGAGCTTCGATTTTAATTCGAAGCTTCGAATTAAAAAAGAAAAAAAAAATTAATCTTATGTTGTGGGACTTGTACAGCACTTTGGTAAACTTTGTTGTTTTTAAATGTGCTCTATAAATAAAGTGGCTTGGATTAATGAATTAAGTAGCCCCTTTCGTGACTGTGACGCAGCCAACACGGCTGTGTGATTTAATTCAAGGTGGATCGCTGTTGTCGTTTGAACAACTTCAGATTTCATGGGAACTACCAATCCCCCAAATCAAGAATGTTTAAGATGAATGAAGTAAGATTTTGATTATTTGAAATATGGCCTGTGTAGACTAAACTATGCACAGAATTATGTCAGTCTACAAGGTCCGGATTCTACATGGTCCGGCAATGTAGACCTTGTAGACTCCACTACAGACCAATTATCAGTGAATGTTCATGCATTTTTAAGAAGGGCTACTTCCACAAAAAAACAAAGAACTCACCAAAACATCTCAGTAGCACCTTATCTAAATGTTCTATTTCATATATGGAGATTCATATTTATTTATGTATTGCATGCATTTCTACATTTTATTTCCCATTTTGTTTATTCATCCCAGTATCTTTCTTTCTTATGTGTGGAATTCTACAAGGCATTTACATTCACATTTACATTTAGTCATTTAGCTGACGCTTTTATCCAAAGCGACTTACAAGTTCTGTACGACAGGTCATCAGGAAGGATACAACTCTATCAGCTGAGTAACAATATTCATCAAAGTGTTGTTACAGTGTAGGTTAGTTTATTAGGACAAGTGCATGACAGTAAGGTTAGTTAGGGTTAGATTTTTTTTATTTTATTTTTTTTATTTTATTTCAGATAATGGTTGAAGAAGTGCGTCTTTAGTCGACGGCGAAAGATTGGACGGGATTCGGCTGTCCTAACTGGGGTGGGTAGTTCATTCCACCATTGTGGGGCAAGGACTGAGAATAGGCGTGTAGGTGGTGTATATGTGTTTGAGGATGATATCCTTCAAACAGGCAATAGTGATGATATAATTTGGGCAGTGCTGAGCTGGGTTCCTTTCCTCCAGTGTATTTGTCCCCCGGCCCCACCCAATGGCCCCATGCACACACACACACACACTGAAGTAAATTTTTTTTTTTTTTTTTAAATATTGAAAAAAGACATTTTTGATTTTTTTTTTTTTTTACTTCGATTTTTTTTTAATGTTCGAAGCTTGTGCCATCGAACGAAGCTTCGAAGTATTTAAGACAGCCCTAGCGTACACACATTCTAAATTCCATGCGTAGGAACGGAAATAGAACACTTTCTACGCATTGTTGATAAATGAGGGCCCAGGCACTTATTACTTTAATATTAGAGCACCAAAATCTTTATTTTCACTCCAAGTTGCATTTTATTCAACATGTCAGCGAACAGAAAACAGGCAGAATCTCAGTTGAAATTTGGACCATTTCAACAACTTCGGGGAGTGTTTGACAAATAAGTGACAACGCATTTTATGTTTAGGTAATATAGAATGTTTCTGAGTAAGTAAAATAGAATGACATGGCATACCGTCGCCCCGGGAGATCTAAAGTTAATTTCAGCCTATGTTAATTTGCCCGGCTGTGACAAAGCGTAGTGGTAAATCAGCCAGGAACCAGCAGGGTTCTCCTAGAGCCATAAGAAATCCGCGTTCACGGAATCACGGACGGAATCGCGGAATTGAGCAATACAAATGGAATCAAAATTATATATATTTTTTTTTAATGTTGTGGGACTTGTACAGCACTTTGTTCAACTTTGTCAGTGCTGTAAAGTTTAAACCTTTTTAAATCTTAGACAAACAAAACACTTTGCTTTCATGAAATATTGTAAGCCGTCATTTGAGGCTTTATAAAAGCAGCACAATGAACACAAATCTGTCAGTGCCGAGTCCGACCTCATCTTAAATAACAAAACAGCATTGCTTGTTGTAGTTAACAAAGAGAGGCAGAGTTGATTTAGCAAAAAAAAATAAAAAATTATATATATATATATATATATATATATATTTTTTTTTATCGAATTTTATTTTCATATTCGAATCCCATGCCCATCTAACGAAGCTTCGAAGTATTTAAGACAGCCCTATTAAATGGACTGTTATATCTTATTAAATTGTGGACATTTATTCATTCCCACTTATTAGATACTATTTCTGATGGTAAAATGAGCGTACAAAGCAAAATACAGAATTCTGAAATATTAAAACGGAAAAAACGGAATTTGGAAAAAAATATAATGGAATTTGGAAAAAAATTTAACGGATTTCATATGGCTCTAGGTTCTCCCCGGGATACATCGTCATTGTGGTATGCTGGGACGTCCAAACAATATCCAAATCATCCTCGGTAGACTGACTGACTGGACGTTTCACAAGATGGTCAAGTGCCACCATTACAGTTTGAAGACAACCATGAACCATCTCTCTGCAGGAGAAGTGTGTGTATGTCTGCGTGTGTGTGTGTGTCTGTGTGTGAGTCACCTTTGCTCTGTGGGGGGTTCTGGCTGCGGTCTCGGAGGACGTTGATCTCGTAGACGGCACCGTACGGCTCAAACAGCTCACGGAGCTGCTCCTCTGCCCAGGAGCGCGGGATCTGGCCCACGAACATCTTGATGGCGTCCATGTCCGGCTGGTCCGGGTGGTCCAGGGACCCGTTCATCTTCTTCCCTCTGAGAGGGGGAGCGGCGAGGGGGAAAAGAATAAAAAGTGTAAGATAAATATTATTGACAATCATTGCTATTGTTACTTTAGCTGGTGCGTGGCGGGACGCTGTGAAACTCGGCTGGTGATTCAGCCTTCAACAGGTTGAGCTTGATGTAGTTTGATATGTAGCAGTCAACGTCACAACAGGGAGCCCGTTTCCATGTCATACAAAAGCAGTAAAGAGCGCTTTGTAGATAAATCTGCCATGCAAACCGAGACCTGCTGCAAACGCACGGCTGTGTTCACTCACACTGAAGCCAGACCGGCTTGCATACACTCCGGAATCTGTCCTGAGGAAGTGAGAAGGCCAGGTCGTATGGCCATGGCAGCACATGGGCAGGCAAGTGATGTAGTGGTGATGTAGTGGTGATGTAGTGGTGATGTAGTGGTGATGTAGTGGTAATGTAGTGGTGATGTAGTGGTGATGTAGTGGTGATGTAGTGGTGATGTAGGTGATGTAGTAGTGATGTAGTGGTGATGTAGTGGTGATGTAGTAGTGATGTAGTAGTGATGTAGTAGTGATGTAGTGTGATGTAGTGGTGATGTAGTGGTGATGTAGTGGTGATGTAGTGGTGATGTAGTGGTGATGTAGTGGTGATGTAGTGGTGATGTAGTGGTGATGTAGTGGTGATGTAGTGGTGATGTAGTAGTGATGTAGTGGTGATGTAGTGGTGATGTAGTGGTGATGTAGTGGTGATGTAGTGGTGATGTAGTGTGATGTAGTGGTGATGTAGTAGTGATGTAGTGTGATGTAGTGGTGATGTATTGATGTAGTAGTGATGTAGTGGTGATGTAGTAGTGATGTAGTGGTGATGTAGTAGTGATGTAGTGGTGAAGTAGTGGTGATAGTGATGCACGATATATCGGCCGCCGATATGGCAGGTTTTTTTACACATCGGTAAATAGTTTCAAAATATCAGTCATTTCTGAAAATAAGTTACAAAAGTTAAAAGAATTATGCGTTTTGGAAAATAGCTCTTTATTTGATTATCATAAAAAAGTGTTTTCTATACAGAGATATCGACATCTGTAAATATCGGTATCGGCCAGAACAGCAATATTAATATCGGTTATCGGTATCGGCCACAATTTTCACATCGGTGCATCACTAAGTGGTGACGTAGTAGCATCAAAAGAACACAAGAGCAGCACAAGTGAACCAGGAACACATGAGGATGGGAATGAAACGCTGCTGGGACAACAAATGGAACGAGGCTTAGAGGCGATGCCTGCGCCTCACATAATCGACGACAATGTTACCAGTCTAGTTTGAAGCATTACAACCATGACACACATACTCCGATAACAAAGGAGGAGACCAAGATAAACAATGATTGACTGGCAGACGGCCAGTATCTACCACGGTGGCCACAGCTTGTGATCAAGAGCTCTCCCAGGAGTTCAACGTTTTCATTCATGTACCCTAAGCCACACAAGCCTGTCGTGATTACCATGTGTTGGGCTTTGAAGCTTCAGTGGTAATAGCCTTAATTATCAGCAGATCTAATCAAAGCTTCATTCTTCCTTCGCACAAAGTTTCAATGGGGTGGGTATGCTGCAGGATAACATTTATCTTGGATACACACTACATCCATGCTGCTCTGGCTGTAACACCGCCGTGTGCAGGATGCTACCTAGGGTTGGGCATCGTTTGGATTTGAACGATTCCGGTTCCGATTCTCCATTTCGATTCCTGTTCTAAACTATTCTCGATTCCGATTCTTTGAGGTGCATGTCAAAACAGGTCACAGCTTATTTCGTAGGAGTTTTTTTATTTAATCTTTAATTTCTTTCATACTATTCACATTGTCAGTTGACTTGATACAGTTTAATTTGGTTGCTGTACTGTAATTAATTAACAAAGTTATAAAAAAAAAAAAAAAAAAATCGAAATGCAAATATGTTACTTCCGGTTCCAGAACCGGAAGTTAGGAACCGGTTCCTATTAGAACCGGTTCTCGGTGCCCAACCCTATACCTAATAGAATAGAATAGAAATACTTTATTCTTCCCGAGGGAAATTTGGCACTACAAATCGCTCACAGTAAACAGTAAACATGTAAGTGGTAGACAAAACAATAAGTCACGAATAAGAATAACAATAAGCCTAATAATAAAATACGGTCCGGGATATTTCCTATGTTACATTCTATTATAAAATATACTGTAAAAATATAAATATAGAGTAAGTGTAAATTTGTACTATGTCGGTTTAAAAGTAAAGTAAAAGTCCAGGAAGATAGTACTGTCACCCTGTGCTCAGTGATGCAGTGAGGGACAGTGATGTATTATAAAGTCTGATGGCTGTCGGAATGAAGGACTTCCTGTGCCGTTCAGTGCTACATCTTGGGAGTCTTAGAAGGAGCACGTTCAGTGCTAGACTGTCAGCCAAGTCTGTGTAGTCTGTGTAACCCTCCAGCTACACAACAACTCCTATGAGTTGGAAGGTCGTAGCCTTTACTGCTTACAGCGGGGGGGTTTTCATAGCCATTACACCTAATTAGCCAAGCTGATGGTTTACTTTGAGCACAGGGTTAGGAAGACCTTTTGGACTAAGGGTTTGTTTGCGCTGGCTCTCAGGAGAGCATGAAGTGCAATGAGACAGTCTCTGGCTTGGGGAGGGAAACAAGGGAGACACTGATAAGATGGCATTAACACAGGGATGGCGCGTTACGATGACATAAGCACAGTGGATAAGAATCTGTCAATCATCTTTCTCTCACGTGCCGCTCCTGCACATGCGTCATACCTCCACGTCTGGCTTCCTGGGAGGACGACCCACTCATTCCTTTTTCCCCTTATATAGCACACAACTGGGAGAGGACAAACTGGAGCACTTAGCCGATTGAGAACAGCAAACACACACACACAAAATCGGAATCCTATTTCGGGATAGTACTAGGTCATGATGGCCATGGTGGCCTTGTACTATCCCAAAATAGGATTCCGATTTTGCGTGTGTGTTTTCGTGTGTTTGCTATTCTCAACCGGCTAAGCTCAAGTCTACTGCTCAACCAACTGAAACGCAAAACAGAGTGCTGCACTGCCACCCAGCATGGCCTCTAAGGCCTTAGTGGAGATAAGGCCAATATGCCCAATAATATAGGCGTCACAGGTCTCCGTCTGTGTCTGATGAACTCGCCGCTGTCAGGAAGAGCAAGCGGATTTCAGATATAGGCCACGTACCAAACGGCACAGGTGATTACACGGGAGAGAATAGACCCCATTATACATGTTACCCAGTATAGTATCTATGGGTTTTGACTTGACGATACACAGAAACACAACATTCTAGAACAGACTACATTTGATTTCCTGATGTTACTAGTGATATTAGCAAACACTACCGAGAGGAAATAAACTTTTGGTTTCCAAGCGGTTCCCTAGCAACGCAATTCCACTCCAACTGTCTGGCTAACACGTTTAGAAGACTCTTGTTGTGGTAGAAACAAAACAGGCCCACACTATCAACTGTGGTCCGCATTAGGATAAGTTATTAGTTTAGGATTAGTTATTAGGTTTTTAGGGCAAGCTAGTTAGGTCTGACCAGATCTTCATGACCAAACGACTGGTTCAGATGTTCTAGAATGATCCACGTGACACAGCTGTTAGCCAAAACCAAGTCACTAGCGTAATTAGGCTATAACACAAACAATAGAACCCAACATCAATAATTCACAACGCGGCTCTGGACCAAGTAGCAACCTACTCACAACCCAATACCACATCGACCGTGAGGCCAAAAAAACTCTTCAAACACAGAATAGCCTTTGACACAAGACAACAATCCCCCCAAAACACACGGCTACTTACACAGGATTGGAATTCAAAGAGCAATGGTCCACCATCATCTCCGGTAGAAAGTCCAGCTTAAAAGACGCCATATTCGTCAAGTAGTATTAGTAGGCGAGTTTAGTGAAGACGACTGCGTTAAAGTGAACGGACGCGGAAAACGCTGATCCCACAACTATTTAGCTGTAGTCAAGTAACGCCTGGATCATCGACTAGGTCCTCCTGGTGGGTTTACGTCCCGAGAAGAAGAAGAGCGATGTGGACGACACACTCGGCACCAATCTACATGGGGACTGGTCCAAAAGAAAAACAGCTCAAGTCACAGAAGAAGAAGAACCAAACGCCCCCACCCCTTAAAAACAAACCCAGAGACTTCCAAAAAACTTTCAAAAAAAAACACACAAAACACAAAACAAAAACAAAACAAAAAACCTGACTATAAAAAAAAAAACGTTTGGGAGTCAAGATAAAAAAGAGCGACAAGGTCACAGACACAAGGTGGTAAGCCGCGGGGCAGGCCTACAGGTGCCAACGAGGTCGAGAGAGATAGTCTAGAGAGAGGGGAGAGAGAAAGAGAGAGAGAGAGGTGGGATGGTTTGGGGGCCAGTGAGAGCGGCGGCCGTTAGGGGTCCCACAATGAAAGTGCTGATGGTCCGTGGCCTCTTTGTGAGCGTTTCTCCTAGGCCAGCAGATCTGGCTGCAGCGTCAGATAAACGGGGTGTCAGATTGATGGCGATAAGGCCCAGTGGGCAAGGGGAATGAATGAACCGCCAGGGGCAGGGGGTAATCCCTGGACTAATCAGACGAGCAGGGGACAATTAGGTTCCGGACGGGCAGGGGGGGGGCTCTGCCGGCCCTGTTGTTCTAGTGGCTGTGATTGTATGTGTGTTAGGGGGGGGGGGGGGGGGGGGGGGGTCAGTGTCATATGACATGAGCTGGAGCCGGAGCCTTCACCCCACACACATAATGCACTCACATACACACCTAGAGCGAGTTGCCACCGGTCGCACTAACGGCAGGAAAACAAGTGGGGGCTGCCAGGGTAAACAAATGGGACAGTATTCAGTTCTGACTCCTGGCCGGGGCCTTTTTGTCTGCCTGTCACAACCACCACATGTTTACTACCACTGTCACAACAACCACAGGCTTTACTATCACTGTTACAACCAGACTTTACTACCACTGTTACAACAACCACAGGCTTTACTATCACTGTTACAACCAGACTTTACTACCACTGTTACAACAACCACAGGCTTTACTATCACTGTTACAACCAGACTTTACTACCACTGTTACAACAACCACAGACTTTACTATTACTAATACAACCAGACTTTACTACCACTGTTACAACAACCACAGACTTTACTATTACTATTACAACCAGACTTTACTATCACTGTTACAACCAGACTTTACTATCACTGTTACAACAAGACTTTACTATCACTGTCACAACCAGACTTTACTATCACTGTCACAACCAGACTTTACTATCACAACAAGACTTTACTATCACTGTCACAACCAGACTTTACTATCACAACAAGACTTTACTATCACTGTCACAACCAGACTTTACTATCACAACCAGACTTTACTATCACTGTCACAACCAGACTTTACTATCACAACAAGACTTTACTATCACTGTCACAACCAGACTTTACTATCACTGTCACAACCAGACTTTACTATCACTGTCACGTCACAACCAGACTTTACTATCACTGTCACAACCAGACTTTACTATCACTGTCACAACCAGACTTTACTATCACAACAAGACTTTACTATCACTGTCACAACCAGACTTTACTATCACTGTCACAACCAGACTTTACTATCACTGTCACAACCAGACTTTACTATCACTGTCACAACTAGGGATGCACGATAATTATCGGGCCGATATCAGCAATTATGACGTCATCCCGATAAACCCGATAACGTTATTAATAGCTCCAATAATATAATATATTTTTTGGTAAAAAAAAATGCGGTGTGGGTGAATTGGAATGAAGTGCGTTTGTTTTGACTGTAGGCTCCTCCCGTTTTGTCAGTACTGTGGTACGACTGACAGCGTGTGGTTTAGGAACAGGGCGTTTTACACAAATCCAGCGCTCCCTTTCTTGGCTGTGACGTAGCCACACAAGTTAACGTTAACAACAAAGATGGCCGCGTCGGTACTCGGAGTTTCAGAGGAAAAAGATTGCTTGCTATTTGTAATAAATGCAATGCAGAAGTTCCACAAGGAGGGAAAAGGGCAACAACTTGCAATACATCCAGCCCAACGGGTCATCTGCGGCATCACCACCGCCACAACGGTGTGTTATTGTGTTAACTTAGAAGCCCACGACGACGCGAGGAGCTAAGCAAAGCTAGCCCCTTTCGTGGCTGTGATGCAACCATTGGTTGAATACGCAGTCACTTATTGCTCCGTAGTAGCCAGGTTAATTTGCACCACCAAGGACTAGGGATGGGAATTGATAGGATTTTATCGATACGATTCCATTATCGATTCTGTTTATCGATTCGATTCTTTATCGATTCCCTTATCGATACCTGCTCAATTTATAATTTAAATAGATAAATTGGAAATGCAACAGAACTAAGCTGGTTAGAATAACAACATGCAACTTGACATTTCTGATTGTCATTTATTGTTGAGCCCCCATGTCAGGGGCGACAGTGGCTCGGGAGGTAGAGCAGTCGTCTGGCAATCCGGAGGTTCCCGGTTCGATTCCCACTCCTCCCGGGCAGCGTGTCGATGTGTCCTTGAGCAAGACACTTAACCCCTAACTGCTCCCGATGAGCAGGTTGGCACATTGCATGGTTGCCTCCGCCGTCGTTGTGTGAATGTGTGAGTGATTGGGTAAAATGTAAGGAACAAATTGTAAAGCGCTTTGGATAAAAGCGCTATATAAAAAAGCAGCCATTTACCATGTCAGAAAAATACAAAAACTGTAAAAAATAAACATGAACTATAGCCTACACTTAAATAAAATAATGTATTTGAGATTCTCTTAAAATGTATTTATTTTTTTATTCTTAAACTAATTTAATCTATTGAATAACAGGTCGTTATTCCTCTGACTTCTGTCTTACACACACACACACACAGAGCTCCCTCCCCGGGCCCCTGTCCTGTAAGGTATTGGCTTGTGTTGCTACACGGACACATTTGTATGTTGCACCACGGAACTTCCTGTTCCTGTCTTACAGATTACAGACTTGTAAACAAACACTACGTCTCTTATTATATGTGAACTAAAGAGTACAAGGTTTACACAACAGCCCCCACCCGCTGTTTTATTGTATTTGTACCTGTACTATCCGCTGTCAGCTGTTTATCTCTCTCTGAGAGCTTGATTAAATAGCGTTAGCTCACGTTAGCTCCGCGGCTAATTTTAGCTCACCCCGAACTAAATCAATGACTAGGTTCTAAAGCATTCAAGTAGTTTTCACTGCACATAGAAGTAGCCAAACAGCGGGAGCATTTCGGGAGCATATTACCAAAACCCAGGCAATTTCGAGCCCTTAATGAATCAAATAGAGTCTGCCATGGCTACATGCTAACGTCATTGCGCAACTGTAGGAAAAACCTGGCAGCGATAATGGAATCGAAAGTCACGGGAGCCACACGGTTCCAGGCATCGGCCAATTAGGAACCGGTTCCCAACGGGAACCGGTTTTCGATTCCCATCCCTACCAAGGACTGCTTAAAAGCTAGCGGCTTGAGCCCTTTGGTCATTTCTGTCAAACTTCTTTAATTTAGCAAACAACTCGTCAATAGGTACAAGCGTGCTCGCGCCGTCGTCGCGGGCCCCCAACACCGTGGCGGTGGTGATGCCGCAGGTGACCCGTTGTTGTGGTGGTGATGTGAGGTGGTGATGTGTCCACTCAAAGCCTCTTTTTCAAGGCTCCGCTTTGAAAAAAGAAGAACAAAAAGCTTCGAGCGTCTTAGGTTGGATGCACCACAAGCTGTTGACGGATTGTGAATTTTCATTTGGAAAAATAAATATAGTCACTTTATCAGTCAAAACTGTTGTCTTGGCTTTTGTTTCTGTTGTCTGGTTAGGTCACATTTAAGTTGGTGTTAAGTTATTGTCCTGGGAAGTCTTTTTATGTATTATTATTGTATTGTGATATGTTTTGTTTCATGTTGAAAAAAATATATATACATTAAAAAAATAATTATAATACAATAAATATCGGTTATCGATATCGGTTATCGGCTTGAGGAGCATAAAGTTATTGGTATCGGTGTCAAAAAAGCAATATCGTGCATCCCTAGTTACAACCAGACTTTACTACCACTGTCACAACAACCACAGACTTTACTATCACTGTTACAACCAGACTTTACTATCACTGTCACAACAACCACAGACTTTACTATCACTGTTACAACAACCACAGCCTTTACTATTACTGTTACAACCAGACTTTACTATCACTGTTACAACAAGACTTTACTATCACTGTCACAACCAGACTTTACTACCACTGTCACAACCAGACTTTACTATCACTGTCACAACAAGACTTTACTATCACAACTAGGCTTGGGCGGTATGACGGTATTACGGTATACCAGGGTATTTAGAAATACCGACGGTATTGAAAATCAATACCGTCAAAATCACAGATGCGTTTCAGTTTCCATTACACTGAAACAGAGTTTTGACAGTGGTTGGTTGTAGTGCACACACAGCAGGCGCCAGCAGAGGGCGAGACCAGTCCTCACTAGTGGAGCGAGCACACGCAGAGCTGGTTGTCTTCTACACACAGGAGGACGCAAACGATAGGGGGAAAACCCGCTTCAGTGGTGGAAATTAAATGTGACACGCTTACCGTTGCTGGTGCTGCGGGCTAACTGGCTATTCTGAGAGCTAACTGTTGTGTATGTGGATCACAATGGTGTTCACGCTTTACGGTAATGTTGCGACAGTGCTGTGAAAATACCGTAAAGCGTTAGCTCTCAGAATGGTAGCCAGAAGCCTGCAGCTCCTAGTACTACTATCGTTACCTCTCAGAATGGTAGCCAGAAGCCCGCAGCTCCTAGTACTACTATCGTTAGCTCTCAGAATGGTAGCCAGAAGCCCGCAGCTCCTAGTACTACTATCGTTAGCTCTCAGAATGGTAGCCAGAAGCCTGCAGCTCCTAGTACTACTATCGTTACCTCTCAGAATGGTAGCCAGAAGCCTGCAGCTCCTAGTACTACTATCGTTAGCTCTCAGAATGGTAGCCAGAAGCCCGCAGCTCCTAGTACTACTATCGTTAGCTCTCAGAATGGTAGCCAGAAGCATGCAGCTCCTAGTAGTACTAGGATGCTGCAGGCTTCTGGCTACCATTCTGAGAGCTAACGTTACCAGGATGCTGCGAGCCAGCCATCATACCGGAAATATACCGTCATATACCGTATACCGGGGTATTATGTCATCAAGGTATGACGTATGAAAAAGATTATACCGCCCAAGCCTAATAGGCCCTAAGCCTAATATAATGTGAAGATACTGTATTGTGATTTTTCAGATACTGTAATATGGACATGTTTTTCTAACAAAGATCGGGGAAGATCTGGTTGTTCCATTAGAACAAAAACACCTTATACATTTATTGGATTATTGTTGTGAGGAATTCTACTGGTGCTTTATTGGCTACACTTTTGCAGATAACAATATATCAGTAAAAGGCTTATATTGGCCAATAACGCCACCTGAGCAATATATCTGCCGGGCCCTGATCATAAGGGCCAAGTGTTGTGATATTGTATCAGCAGAGCTCTGGCAATTCTCTCCCCTAATGTTCCCTACAGCCAAAGCAGGCACTAAAGGGGCAAGGAGGTATAATATTTCAGAGGTGACTGAAGGTCCTTGGATTCCTCCCCATGCTAAGTGCTAAAAAGAGGGAGGGGTTCAAATGAGGACCGGAAAGAGAGGTCGTCATTTAGTGCGGGTCTTCCCAAACCAGAAACCGTGGGTGGACAGTACTATCAGAGCAGCTCTGAACTCTCGCACCACTGCTTACAACCTGGGCAGAGAGTCAGGAAACATGGAGTACAAGGCTACAGTCTATACTCTGCGCAAGGCTGTAAAACTTGCAAAACGGACATATGCTGATAAACTGGAGACACTGGAGAACTATTCAGCGCCCTTCGTACAGAGATATTATTATTATTATCATTATTATAGAGGCACTTATTATACAAGTATTATTTATCATCTGGTGCCACCTAGTGGGCGTTTACTGCAACTGTGGGACGCCAGAAAACTGAGATGTGGACAGGTGAGGCTGATTCAGCGTCTCTGTGACGCACTATTTAAGAGACACACGTAGGAGAGCTCCAGTAGCTCACCGCGTACCTCGGACGCTATTTCGGCGTCGGGGACAACCGTGCGCGTCACGGATCTGGGGTACACGAGTTCGACTCCCGGACTCGCCGTATTTTCTCAGAGTGTCTATCCCGCGATCTATACCCCATTCAACCTGTTTCTGTCTGTCATGCTTGACCAGAAAAAGCGATAAACGCTAAAAGAACCAGCTAACTGGTCAAAGTTTTTAAAAAAAGAGACACACGTAGCCATAGGCCTGTAATGAGAAAAGCCCCGTGGGCGATCTAACTGGCTAACGGTACGTTGCATTGTATTATCTCTTGTATGCATTGACTCTGTTCATAACTATCATTTATGTATGTAGCACATGTGGCTAATGGATGCCGTTTTGTTTCCTGTTTTGTATAGGCCATCTGGTGGCTGTTAGTCAATGACAGTGGAGTATTGGAGCGTTTGGATGGGATATCCTAAATAAATAACGTTCAAGCAAGAGTCTGAATTGTTTCCTTTGGTCCGGTATAAACAGTTGATCGCCTGCACCCTTCCAATGGGGAGATCTAGTTGACATATTGACAGTGACTGCTAGATAATTGGACAGACACAAATGGCACAAAACGACACAAGAGGCTTATGGCGGGGACTGAGGACAATAACTGACTACAAAGTCAGCGCCCCCTCAATGGGGAGCGACGACGCCTCTCTCGCGGACAAACTCAACTCTTTCTACGCTCGGTTTGGTGTGGACAGTGGCGCTGCTAGCTCAACGGCTAATGACGTCACTGGCGCCCCGGCTGTTGTGGAGGGGGGGGGGCAACCGCGGGGGGGCGGGGACGCTCTCTCGTTGTCGGAACACAGTGTGAGAAGAGCATTTATGCAGGTGAACACCAGAAAAGCGGCTGGCCCAGATGGTATAACAGGACGCATACTTAAGTCCTGTGCCAACCAGCTAGCCCGTGTTCACCGCCATATTTAATCAATCCCTGGCGGAGTCAGTGGTCACCTGCCTGCTTCAAGATGTCTACCATAATCCCTGTACCGAAGAAACCCTCCCCAACATGTCTCAATGACTACAGACCGGTGGCACTCACCTCTGTGGCCATGAAATGTTTCGAGAGGCTGGTCAAGGAGCACATTTGTGCCTCCCTCCCCAGTGATATGGACCCTATGCAATTTGCATACAGGACAAACAGGTCCACTGACGACGCGGTCTCCCAGGTACTGCACAGCACCCTCTCTCACCTTGACCGCTAGAAGGGGGGCTATGTGAGACTGTTGTTCATTGACTACAGCTCAGCGTTCAACACCATAGTCCCCACCAGACTGGTGGACAAGCTGATCGAGCTGGGTCTGAGCTCCGCCCTGAGCGCCTGGGTACTGGACTTTCTGAGTGAAAGACCCCAGGCGGTCAGGGTGGGGGGTCAGACCTCCAACACCATCACCCTGAGCATCGGGTCCCCCCAGGGCTGTGTTCTGAGCCCCCTGCTGTACTCACTCTACACACACGATTGTGTGGCCAAGTTCAGCTCCAACTCCATAGTGAAGTTTGCAGACGACACAGTGGTGGTGGGGCTGATCTCGGACAACGACAAGAAGGCCTACCGGGAGGAGGTTGAGGTACTGGAACGCTGGTGCCAGGACAACAGCCTGCTCCTGAACATTGGTAAAACCAAGGAGCTGATCGTGGATTATAGGAGAGGACAGCAGGAGACACACACACCAATGAGGATAAACGGGGCTACCGTGGACAGGGTGAGCAGCTTTAAGTACCTGGGGGTCCACATCTCAGAGGATCTGACATGGACAACACACAGACTCAGTCGTAAAAAAGGCGAAGCAGCGCCTCTACCACCTGAGACAGTTAAGGAAGTTCAGAGTATCTGGGAAGATACTCCAGTCCTTCTACTCCGGAGCTGTAGAGAGCATCTTGACTGGAAACATCACTGCCTGGTATGGAAACAGCACGGCACAGGACAAGAAGGCCCTACAGAGAGTGGTGCGCTCAGCCGAGAGTACCACAGGTATTGCACTACCTCCCCTGCAGATTCTATACAACAAGAGGTGCAAATCCAGAGCCTGCAGAATAATGAAAGACCCTCACCACCCCAACAACAGCCTGTTCCAGCTGCTGAGGTCAGGCAGACGCCTGCAAACCCCAGCTACTAGGACAGAGAGACTTCGGCTCAGCTTCTTCCCCCAGGCCATCAGAGCCTTGAACACTGAACTCTCCACACACAAGCACACATGAGCACACACACGACACGCACGCTGTACACACTCGCACACTAGCAGCCACTTTAACATGAGCAAGCACACACTCATGCTGCACACGCCCACACTTATGGCCACTAAGGAAAGGTCACTTTAAAAATAGTATAGTAACAGTGTATTGCACTACCAAAGGACCTAGCATGTCCTCCATGCTCTGTAAATAACTTATGTACAAATACCGATAAGCCCTACTATGTTACCTGTTTATTGCACAATGTTGTTTTATTGGATTCTATTATATGTTGTTACTACTGTATTGCACATCGTTGCGGGCAAGACCACCCGCATTTCATTGTACTTGTATGCCGTGACAAATAAAACTCTTGACTTGACTTGACTAATCATGGACCACGACGGTATAATAAAAATCGACATCTTTGCATGGATCCATGACGGTTTACCTTCATATTCGCTAACAGTGAGACTATATGTTCTAATTTACAACTTAGAAGCATCCAATCTGTCTGCTCATGTCTGCCATAAGGGATTCTCTCCTTTTAGGAAATGTATAAGTTGTACCAACTTGGAAGACGAAAACAAGCTAACGCCAAGGAGGGTAAAATTGTGGAGATGTCACTCGTCATATCGCGTCAAACATTGGAATACGACACATGCAAAGTTACAATTTGGCCACATTTCCATTTTAAGTAAATCCATAGTTTGTATCAAGAGACGGTTCTTGTAACCATTACAAAGAGGGTAGCGTAGACTAGGAATATGTGTGCATGTGCAGCACTCTCCTCAGTGTTTACTAACACAACAAAGTACTTGATCACTCATGCCCATCCCTACCAGAATGACCCTTTAACCTCCAATGCTAGGAGGTTAAGATCGAGCAGGGCTGGCAGGCGCGTGAGGCCATAGCGCTGGGCGCTAGGAAAGAAACAGGGAGGGAAAGCAGAATGGAGGGAGGGAAGCCGGTGGGTCCTCAACGAGGCCATGCGTGCGGTAACAGGGAAGAGAGGGGGACGGGGACGGACAGACGATGGAGGGGGACAAGGCGGTCCGTGCGGGCGGGTCCTTACCCCCCCAGTGCCATGCTGGGGACCTCGGGCTGGGGTTGCCCAGGCTGCCCATGCTGCTCCGGGGACAGGTACAGGGCTTCAGGGTCCAGGCTATCCATCCAGGGCCTCACTCTACCACTACGGAAACACAGAGACACATGACACACGGGACACACACAAACAATACACACACACACACAAGGACCAAACACACAGGTATGAACAGACAAGACAGGATAATAAACACACACAATAGACAAGACACACACTGAACAGACACTAAACACATGAAACAGTAGTACACATAGAGCTATTATGGAACACAGACGAGAATAACTTGACTGGAGAAGAGAAAGTATGAAGGAGGGCTGGCCAATATTGTTTATTGTGCCATTTAAGCCCAATTGCAACTTTGATGCTTAATAATTGAATTGCTAGTATATATTTCTTTTTGTAAAACAATTTTTATTCTGAACAGATCTGAAAAGTGGTCAATGAATTAGAACTGGTTTCTGGCTTGCTATTTGCAAAGTTTACAAAAGGTTTTGCTGCTAAGGTGACCCTTAAAAGATCAGTTTATTATTCATATATAGAAAGAAAATACAGAACATGTCAATTTGCTGTTGCTTTCAGCTTGTTGAAAGGTTGAATACTTTTTAAATGAAAGCCAAAACAGTCGTCTTCGTCTCATTTGCCAAGAGACCGTCGCTGTCATGAAAGAGTTCAATGTGAAGAGATATCACGAGACCGAGCTTAACCAGGGTTGGTCATGAAGTGGAGACGCTGAACACAAAACACTACCAGGGTTGGTCATGAAGTGGAGACGCTGAACACAAAACACTACCAGGGTTGGTTATGAAGTGGAGACGCTGAACACAAAACACTACCAGGGTTGGTTATGAAGTGGAGACGCTGAACACAAAACACTACCAGGGTTGGTTATGAAGTGGAGACGCTGAACACAAAACACTACCAGGGTTGGTTATGAAGTGGAGACGCTGAACACAAAACACTACCAGGGTTGGTTATGAAGTGGAGACGCTGAACACAAAACACTACCAGGGTTGGTTATGAAGTGGAGACGCTGAACACAAAACACTACCAGGGTTGGTTATGAAGTGGAGACGCTGAACACGAAACACTACCAGGGTTGGTTATGAAGTGGAGATGCTGAACACGAAACACTACCAGGGTTGGTCATGAAGTGGAGACGCTGAACACAAAACACTACCAGGGTTGGTCATGAATTAGAGACGCTGAACACAAAACACTACCAGGGTTGGTTATGAAGTGGAGACGCTGAACACGAAACACTACCAGGGTTGGTTATGAAGTGGAGACGCTGAACACGAAACATTACCAGGGTTGGTTATGAAGTGGAGACGCTGAACACAAAACATGGAAAGACCTTTGCTGAGGGTGAATTTGTTAAAGACTGTGTACTGAAGATGGTGGATAACATTTGCTCTGAAAAAAAAGCAGGAGTTTGCAAATGTTTGCCTTGCTCACAACACTAGGGCACGGAGAATCGAAGAAATGTGAGACAAGCGAGTAGCGGGGGGGGGGGGGGGGTTTAGATAGAGTTCATGGTTAGACTAGAAGATCATGTTTGTAATATTTTTGTTATCTTTGTTAACAGAATAATTACAGCAGCTGTTTTTTTCTGTTCTTTCTCCGTTATCCGTCTTATCCGCTCCACTTAAGCTAATAGTTAGCGAGTCTTGTCATGTTGTTAGCTTAAGTTACTGAAGACGGCAAGTTTTTAAATTGACAAAGACATGAAATACTTCACATTTGAGGCTAATGAACAAGGAAAGGCAAAGGATTCCAGCAAACCCATACTGTATGCAAGCGATGCTACAGAACAGTGGCAGGTAACAGGTTCTAACACAAATATAGCAAATACTTGATTATTGAATTGAAAATTGATAAGACTATTATTACCCCAATAGCCATTTTTGATAACATGCTGCTAACCCCCCCCCCCCCCAAGCTATCAGACCTGATCATACAGCTGGGTTTTAATTGATAAGATAAATGCTTTAACTATGGTCAATAGTAAATGTATAGTAAATTAACATGCAGACAGCTGCACCACGTTCAGTTGAGCAAGCAGCTGACATTTTAAGAGGCCAGTCGTATTTCTCTTTAATAAAACAAAGGTATTTCTTATCCGATTACTCGTTTTAAACCCCTTAAGCCCGAGATTTATTTCACGTCATGAATAGATTAATACAGTCCGTCAAACTTGGAGCCGTCTGGCGTAAAATTATTTGTTAACGTTATTTTTGGTGATTATGTTTCACAGGTCGAACAAACCTTAACGTTATTGCCATTAAATAGAACGTAGTTTGTTTCTTTACCTTTCTGTGAACGTCTAGAAAAAAAAACACGTCTCAATCTGATGAAAAATGGCGGAGCATTTTTCATTACAGAAAAGTAACTGTACAGTACGGTAGATATTAGGGTGCATCAAATTGCAATGCAAAAAGGTAGCACACAGCATGTGAAATATATGAAAATGGGCCTTTTTGGGCGTTTCACTAGATAACATGACAAGGCAGGCCATTTCAAAAAACGGCAAGAAATTGTTTTTGAGAACATGGAACCGTGACAAGGCTCCGGTCAAACCTGGCCGCTTGACATGCAGTTGCGTGTCGCAGTTGTACATCATGCATTGCAAGACCTGGCGACCACTTGGCAGCTTGGTGCCAGTGATGATGGCATCTGCATGGGTTATGCTGGCGCCCAGACCTAAGACCAGGCTGCGGCTGCTCTGGCGGGAGCCTATAAGGGCGGCGACGCCATCTTGTGAGAGCTGGATAGCTGGAGATATAGTTGGAGAGCTGGATCCTGTGGTGGGTGATGATCATGGTGGTGTTGAGGGAATTGAGTAAACGGTGATGGAGAGCCACACAGGCCAAGCTATTTATAGGCCCATCCCTCAAAAGGTTGCAGGTGCGAGAAAATGTTTTCAAAACAGGGTATAATGTGCGGGAATATGGCAGCGGACAGGTGCTCGTGCTTGAAATGTAACAATGTTGCAACCTTGTGCGTGTAACACACACACACACACACAGTCCTCCCCCAACATGGCCTGCTGTTAGTGTCTGTGTGTGTGTGTGTGTGTGTGCACGCGTGCACGTACACACACACTAACAGCAGGCCATGTTGGGGGAGGACAGCGTGAAGGGACACTTTGCCATAAAAACTGATGTACTGTTCCACCTCTAAATCACCTCGTATTGCAAACATATTGTGCATGTATTGTTTTTACATGGATGGTAACACTTTTAGCACCCAGACAAATCAATACACTGGAAATGTGTATTTTGATGCACCCTAGTAGATATCATTCACGGTCTTTGCTGCCCATACGGGCGCCTGGTGGTACTAAATCCAGATTGAACTCTGCCACTGGAAAGAGGAGATTTGGCCCGATGTATGACGTGGCCATAATAAGGTCATTTATAGGCCTGATGTTCTATATTCACATTTCAAATTGCATGTGTCCGGATGGCAAAATTCAGTACTGTATCACCATCTACAAAAAACCCTGAAAATCATCTGCCCTTTATTCATTTGCTTAGACTTTTAGTACACTTGATCTCAAGGTGCTGAATGAGCTCAATGGCAATTTTTCACGTCTGATCAATGTTAGCATGGTGTTATTCACCGTCAAAGATGAAAAAACTAAATATTATAATAATCATTTATATTCTCCTCTACTCAAGCATAGTAACAGACACAATATTTCTGACACAGGGAATACATTCCCTGAGGTGGGTCCATAGATGTCCCTAGATACCAAGAACATGCACATGGACCTTGTAGAAGTGGAGCAATCTTCCATTTACTTTTAGGCGAATTTTCTGAAAATATGGCTAGGGCTTAAGAGGTTAATTGATGGAATAATCTGTAGAATACTCGATTACTAAAATAATCGATAGCTGCAGCCCTACATTCACACATGGGTTTATTGTGTACATTAAAAGCACATTCTTGACTTTTGACATATTACTTTATATTTCTATTTTACATTCATATTTGATATAATTTAATACATATCATTTCAAATAAGAGATTAATCTTTCTTTTTATATATATTTTTATTTTGTTACATAGCTAATATTAAGTCAGATTTCTCTCTAAATGTAATTTTGTATAGCCTATTTGAGAATGTTGATTAAGAATGACATAGTTTCAGTTTGATACTATTTCACACATCCCATGACCAGCCCAGGCAGTCCAATACAAAGAATATTTGGATAACTTAACATGTGAAATGGCCTATCTTAAGCCCCACCCTCTTTTTTTCTTTTTTTTTTTATTATCCTCCAATCACAACTGCTTCCCTTGGACAAACTGTTCAATTTCCATACCCAAGCGGATTTCATTATGCATAAACAAAATATCCTTGTAAATATCGAGGTGATCTTTTTGATTTTTCATATCACTCAGCTCTACTATGACGTATGAAGCATGATGAAGAAAAACAACAACAACAACAATTAAACAATGACTTCAAAACAAACAGGCCTACATTGACATATATCAGGCATCGTGGAGGTGGTCAGGTTTGAATTTGGACACCAAAATGAAAGACAACAGCTAAGCAATGTTACACCCTGTACTCAGTAGCTGATGTTGATTATCCATAGGGCTTGGGAAGGGGGTGGAAGGACGTCGGTTCACAAACAATCTGCACTAAAGCTGTAAAACCGAACCAAAAGCAGTGGAAGGTCGAAGGGATGTAGATGATGGTTGAGGTTCTCTCTCATGACGGTTGTGACGTTTTCTATGGCGGATCTTCACAGATCAACATTTCCAAACCACCTTTTAACAAAAAAATCCGCCTGTCAACGAGCAGTTAATGGCGGTGATCCCGTTACATACGATGGCCTGCCCCAGAAATCTGACATCAGCGTCCCGAGCCCTATTCTGTGGTCTACACTCTACAGTAAATCAGGCGGGGAGAAATCCAAACCTAAGTGTTTAGTCCACCGACACATACGTCAACAGACAGAGTGGAAGCAGCCTTTTTGGAAAAGAGGCAACCTTTTCGCCCGGTCGGAGACCGGCTAGAGGTACAGACAGAGGTGACCTCGACCGGCTGAAATGTTGCCTCTTTTTGAAAAAGGCTGCCGTGTTGCTTCTGAGACACAGAAGTGCTGATGGTGCAAAACATCATTCCACTCTTAGCTTCCATTATGTCAAGATGTTCAAACTCTTCCATTTGTCCTCAAAGTGCATACATCAAACAGCAGCTGGCTGTCAGGAAGAATGCATCTTCAGCTTATATATATATATATCACTGTAATCGTTATGCTCTTAGGTGAAATTACATTCGTTGCAGCAGCAATCAGAAAATGGCAGCAAAAGTGTCATTATTGAAGCCTGGCTTTTATGATTCTGGTACCAATGGTTAAGAGGTATGATTGGAGATATGCTGAAAGGAATAGTACCAATGACAACTTCAAGTGCTACGCGTGGAGCACTATGATATACGCCTCCGGGGAGTCCAGTGATAAAGTGTTATAATGACTGGAGCCTGGCTTTCAAGAATGTGTTACAACTGAACATTAGCACCGTTTGCCCCTGTAAGACCTGAGCTGATGGCGTATCTAGATGCTCCACCGGGGCGAATAGACAAGAGGCTAGAGCAGCTTAATTTAGAGCAGGAACGTACCATTCTCTGTCACTAGGACCTCAGCCAGTCTACCCACAGGATTAACACTACAGCTGGCAGCTGACCGTGTGTCATCAACCACAACAATGACTGAGTGTGTGTGTGTGTGTGTGTGCATGTGTGTGTGTGCGTCGCGAGTGTGTGTGTTAGAGATGCACAAACGTCACTTTTTCACTGACGATACCGATTCAGAGTCATAAACTTTCAGTATGTGCTGATACCGAGTACCCAAGCGATGCATTGCTTTTACAGACCAGTATAGACTTTAGACCATCGGTTTGGGGGTCACTGGACAAAGAATATAGAAATATAATACATGTTTGTCCATTAGAGAGATCCGACATGGTTCCATGGGTCAAGAATGCAGCAAATCAATGCTTCTTTACTGCCATCTCACCCCGTGGCTCTTGGTGTCGGATTCCAATACTGAGGGAAACTCTCTCCGATACAGATGCCCTCATTTAACCTGGTATTGTTAATAGATTAGATTCAAATGTATTTTCATCATACAGCACAAGTACAGTTCCAACGAAAAGAGGTTTGGCATCCAACCAGAGTGCAAATGTAACCGTAAAGTGCAACAGCAATATACAATGTACAGGTGATTAAACTGGGTACACAATATACAAATTAAATTAGTACTACAGATGTATGTATAGAGTTGTAGTATGATATATACACACATGTTGTGATCGCTGTGAAAAAAACATCTGATTAACCCAAAACTGGTAACATAGAGTCCTTACCTCACATCAGATGTTCTGCAAAAAGATGAATCCAATTCCTGATCGCCATTCCAAATATCGATCGCGTTTATTGATCCAACATTATACTCCGAAACAGATAATTGACGCTTCTTCCAGTCCCCTCAGTCAATGCAATAGTATCCAGATGCATGCCCCAGAAGTAAAACGTGGACCGGAGTTATTTTTTCGATGCACTTTTTCAGCCAATCCAATCCAATGATGTGCAATACCATCCGGGAGACGATAGGCGGCGGTATTTGCCCTTTTCGAGCTCAGAGCCATTCCCAATGATAATGTCATGACAGGTGTACTGCCCTCCGCCCTCCAGAAGCGAGAGCCTCTCGGGGCTCGCCTCCCTGCCTCACCGAGTAAGTGAGGAAATGGTATAAATATAAATCTTGACGGCGGCCATTGTGGCCGGTAAAAAAATAAATTACATTGACTTTGGCAAGTGAATGCACAGTAGACTACTGGCCTGTCCTGTGACGAGAGGGCGATTGCATGTTCTGCCAGTGACATCACCTTCTGGCGTCACGCAAGACACACATTCACAAGTACAGTAAACAGACGTCGCTTTATACAAAATTCCCCCACTACTAACGTTAACAATGAAGAGGAACCTGTGGAAACGTTGAGGCGGCAGTACCAGCGAAAAGAAATACAACAAGTATGACGTACACAGGACAAGCTACACTACGTTTGCTAATTATGATAATGATAGCATAACATTAACAGTATTAACATGAGATTGTCCAGAGGAGTCCCTTCTGCCAACAAAGACATTGTTACATCAGAGGACAAAATGGATTCACAAAATGGATCACCGTTCAACGTTATTGATAACTCTTGCCTGTGACCTATAAGTACTTATTATTTACGTTACTTCCCCTGCTAGGCTGAATCTCACGTTACATTGATCTGTTGCGTCTGTCTAAATCAGTTTTTAATTCATTTTCAATAAAGAGCATCCATTTGTTGGCCTTTTTAAAATATTTTTAATTGCTAGCGGAAACCCTGAATCTTAGTTTGTTCTTCTGTCTATATTAGGCCTAAAAGAAAAAATTGTTTGTTTCCGGTTGCCGACCGACCCTGCCGATTTAGGTGGGACCCAATTTATTTGATGAGTTTTTTTAATTTTTTATTAAAATTTTAAAAATAAAAATAATTTACAATACAGTTTCATAGAAATCTTAGTCAAACCTTTAGTATTATGGATATTAAACATGCTGGCAGAGTACATGCATCCATGTTGTTGTGAACATTTTAATTTAATAAAGAAATTCCCTATCCATAGTGGGAAATTAAAAATTAAATAAATTCCCTACCTACCCATGGCCTTAACTGACAACCAACAGGAAACAAACAATATTTTCTTTTATGCCTTAGCGATATTCTGCATATTAAATTGTCTCTCTCTCTCAAATCAAAATCACATTGTTCACATAATTCCACACACAGTAGCTAGCTAGTACATTCGGCCTCAGGTCAGCTCAAGACAGATACATCCAAATGAGGGTAAACAACACTGATCTCAGACCTGTTGTTTGTGTGTGTGAATTGTCCAGCTAAGCCACCCTGCTTCAGTAACAGTAAGGATTCTGTTACTGAAGATGTGCAGCATAAACTACCAAGATGATCTAGCCCAGCTAGAGAGATCAAGCCTTAAGTTAGAATATAATAGAATTATAGAAATACTTTATTCATCCCAAGGGAAATTTGGCACTACAAATCGCTCACAGTAAACAGTAGACATTTAGGTAGACAAAACCAAAAATCACAAATAAGAATTAAAATAAGCCTATGAATAAAATACGGTCCGGGATATACAAGTTAGCTTTCTTTCTTCATAATCAAGCTTTCATTGCACACCCATCTGAAGTGTGTGTGTTACAATCGTTTTTTTTACCAACATAAAAAGGAGTGATCGTTGGGCCAACAGGATGTCAGCACGCACCTTCAATGAACAACATTCGGTCACTCCTTCGCTGGGTGACGGGGATGTGGTCGGCTGAAAGCCTGCCAAATGAGCCTGCTGAGGCTGATGTATAGTCTCGGTTTCTCCTCCCGTCTGGCACATTGCGTTAAGAGCCTGGACCTTCAGACCCACGTCTGCCTGAGAGGGCAGCCTACTAAGTCATCTGATTAGGGATTCACTGAACACAGCGTCTCCATCAACGTTATGCTTTCTAATTCTAAGGGCCACAGAAAAGGCCACGGGTCACTGTAATCGTTATGCTCTTAGGTGAAATTACATTCGTTGCAGCAGCAATCAGAAAATGGCAGCAAAAGTGTCATTATTGAAGCCTGGCTTTTATGATTCTGGTACCAATGGTTAAGAGGTATGATTGGAGATATGCTGAAAGGAATAGTACCAATGACAACTTCAAGTGCTACGCGTGGAGCACTATGATATACGCCTCCGGGGAGTCCAGTGATAAAGTGTTATAATGACTGGAGCCTGGCTTTCAAGAATGTGTTACAACTGAACATTAGCACCGTTTGCCCCTGTAAGACCTGAGCTGATGGCGTATCTAGATGCTCCACCGGGGCGAATAGACAAGAGGCTAGAGCAGCTTAATTTAGAGCAGGAACGTACCATTCTCTGTCACTAGGACCTCAGCCAGTCTACCCACAGGATTAACACTACAGCTGGCAGCTGACCGTGTGTCATCAACCACAACAATGACTGAGTGTGTGTGTGTGTGTGTGTGCATGTGTGTGTGTGCGTCGCGAGTGTGTGTGTTAGAGATGCACAAACGTCACTTTTTCACTGACGATACCGATTCAGAGTCATAAACTTTCAGTATGTGCTGATACCGAGTACCCAAGCGATGCATTGCTTTTACAGACCAGTATAGACTTTAGACCATCGGTTTGGGGGTCACTGGACAAAGAATATAGAAATATAATACATGTTTGTCCATTAGAGAGATCCGACATGGTTCCATGGGTCAAGAATGCAGCAAATCAATGCTTCTTTACTGCCATCTCACCCCGTGGCTCTTGGTGTCGGATTCCAATACTGAGGGAAACTCTCTCCGATACAGATGCCCTCATTTAACCTGGTATTGTTAATAGATTCGATTCAAATGTATTTTCATCATACAGCACAAGTACAGTTCCAACGAAAAGAGGTTTGGCATCCAACCAGAGTGCAAATGTAACCGTAAAGTGCAACAGCAATATACAATGTACAGGTGATTAAACTGGGTACACAATATACAAATTAAATTAGTACTACAGATGTATGTATAGAGTTGTAGTATGATATATATGTTAATATGTGTATCCCTACAATGTGCATGTGAGAATAATAAGATAAAAGAGAGGAGGAGGAGGAGGGAGAGAAAACAATTAAGTGAGTGATGAGGCTTGTTGGGGACTATGCCGGCATCTCACCCTGTGTTCCGCTTGTCTTGATGGAAACGCTCTCCTTCCTTCCTTCACCCTGTTAGGAACAAACAAATGTACGATTTATCAACAGGCCTCACCGGGGGGGGGGGGGGGTGGGGGGCATTAGTATAAGGCTATAAGCATTATTTTATTAATAGTATAATAAAAATGCATGTGTAAAGAATGATACTTGAGGCTAATTGAATCAAGTCAAGCTACTTTTGTGCACTCCAATTAAATCAACCAGGGAGGGCCGATGGGAGCAATAGAGGCCCTTCACGGAATGCCCATACATTTGTCCTCCATGTTGGAAGAGACAGTGGTTTCCATGTGTAAAACAACGGTTGCTATGCGTTGATATACAAGAAATAGACAAATTACTGGATCTTGTAAACAAATCATAATTGAACTCTACCGCTGCACAGAAATTAGGCATTTTCTTTTGACAGGGGTTACCAATGAATGGTTACAGGCAGCTATGTTAGAAGGGATACAGAGACATAAATATTCTGTGCAAGACCTCTATTCAACCGATTAAAACCATGCAGTGCTGCATAACGAGGTAATTTCGTGTGCCGTTAATTAGAGATGGGCATTTGAAGGCATATCAATATTTTAATATTCTACGTCCCCACCCCAAAAAGAAAGGGGGGCAGCACACTCATAATGTAGCCTTAAGGGCTTCCGTGATCCTCACCCACACCAAACAAATAACTGGTTTCCGTTTAATCAAATAAATAAGGAAACCAAAACCAATTTGTTAAATTTATTGATAACAACTTTGAATTAGGCGCCTGAAACCAAGAAAATCATCAGTTATAGTCGAATACCAACCTCAATTAACCTAATAACTCTGATATATCTCGACACTCATTCACAAATAACCATGAAAGGGGCAGTTCACCGGGCGGCTACGTGGCGTAGTGGGCAAGGCTCTCGCCACGAATGCGGAGACGCTTGGCTCGACTGTTCGAGCCCAGCGCTCCATATTGCTTTCAGTTTAGCTGGTCGTTCATACTAATACACATTGGCCGTATTAGGGGGTGGGAAACTGATGGGTGGGGATCGGGCGTTGTGGACAGCGACTCCTACAGGTCGGTTGGTGCGCCTGCGCAGTAGAATCAGGAAGTGTCGGGGGCAGCGTGAGCCTCCCACGCGTTACTCCTCGCCACTGAGAGATCGAGCTGCGCAGGTGAAAAGATGCGACTGCTGTTACCTCAAGTACCGGAGGGGACTTGTGCTATGTATGACTTAGTCCACATTGCAGCCGGCTTGTGGGAGGCAAGAAACAGCGTTCGTGACAGGGGAGGGTTGAATTGGATGATACGAAATTGGGATGGGAGAAAATATAGAAAATGGGAGAAAAAGTGGATAAAAAAAAAAAAAAAAGAAAGGGGCAGTTCACCCAAAAAACATATTTCCCCCCTGTGCCAACTATCCATCCAGATAATTCTGGTGTGATGTGATTTGCGGAGTTTTGGGGAGATCTGCCATAGAGACGTCTGTTGTCACTCCGATACAATGGAGCTGAATGGCACTTGGTTTGTCGCGCTCAAAGCATAGAGGAACTATTTCCTATTAAAGTACGCCCCTATAATAATGTTTGGTGGGAGTACTTTGATATAGAACAGTTCCTATATGAAACTGCTCACAAGTTCTGTGGATTATCTTGAATAACCGGGTTATGATTTCTGTAAAGAGACTTTGCTTTTGAGTTTTTCCTGATTTGTTCTTCTTTTGCTGTACAAACCCAAGCCATTCAGCTCCATTGTATTGGAGTGACAGCAAACATCTCTACGGCAGATATCTCAAAAAATACATAAATCACAATTAAACTTTCTGAATGGATACATAGCATAGTAAAAGGGAAATAATGTGTTTTATTGAATTTTGGGTGACCTTCCCCTTGAAGCATACAGCAGGCCTAGAAGAAGATCGGCTGCTGCAGAACAGCCTAGTCTGAGAAAATGCTTTAATCAAGAATAACTCAAGGACACACACCACAGACTACATTACATAGTATGTGGATTGATAAAGCATTGCCCTGCTGCTGCCAGAGTGAAATGCACTTGTAATAATAATGCAGGTCACAGTGGGCTGCAGGGGTATAATGACGATGGTAGTTATAATATACATGTAAAACAACGACAACAGAAGCTAGCAAAACATTACCCTAAAATCTAACTTGAATAGAATTGGCTACACGATTAGAGAACTCCAACATACCATTACCACCAAGTGACAGACTGACTGACTGGCACACATACCCACCCCAGATCACATGACAACAGACCATGACATTGGTATGCAACAAGAAAATGTTCCCCAAGAGGAGACCGCTATGAAATAGTTATGTAGTAGTAAGCATGTACTAATGCATGACATTCTAGCCAGTCAATATCCCATCAACTGAAGTCCATGTAGGCATTTTATAATGATGTAAGTGGTGTTTATTATTCACTGTTAAGGGTGTGCCGGACAAGGGCTGGCCTATAACAATTATTATGACTGGCATGTTGTCTGAGAGGGGTGTGTGGATACTGGATACCACCAGTCATAAAGGCAAGGTCTCAGTGATCCCTATGCCATACATGGGAAAATAAATAATCGTCTACTGGCCCAACCATCAGTGATCAGATCATTACATGCCCGTAGATAAGCCAATCTCTCAATTCTTAAAATGAACTCTTTCACAAGGAAAACTTCAGTCAAATTAGCCAAGTCTAGCGTTACTCAACTAGTGTTAGTTACCTTGCAGCAAGCACTGACATGTAACTATTTGCCAGGACGGTAGCACACATTGGGATAACCAACATACATGATACGAGATAGCCAACCCCCAATAACGAAATAGGTTATGTGGCTAACGTTAGATTCTGGATGACTAGCCAACTGATTGATTGAAAACTTTATTAACAGATTGCAGAATGGCTACAATACAGTAGGGCTCAATACACACAATTGTTAAGGGGATGCAGACCAGAGAAAGACTTTCGTCTCGTTTACATCAGGGTCCCCCATATTCAATTCATCATAACATATATGACATACAGATACAGTACTGCTACCTACATCTATACATTTATGACATACCAGATTTACAAATACAGTACTGTTTGTGATACAAAAATAGTCCAGAAAGGAGAGTATATACATTTGACGTATAAACTGTATTGGAGGAGGTTGGGTAGCTAACTAACCAAGCCAAGTTAACTTGGTCGTAATTAGCTAGCTAGTGTTAACTAAGTTAGCCAACAGTACCACCGCCCCTGACATATAAAATGAGCTTCTGTCTGCACTCTGCTTGGCTAAATGCAGAACAACCCTGCAACTTACTAACGTCACGTTAATGTTGAGCAGCTACATTAGTCTAGCAGCTAGCTAAACGTTGGCCATCATAACGTTATGTGATGTTAGCTAAACATCCCAATCATGACGCATTTGTTTTGCCAATTTGCTTCTGTTATCAAAAAGACTGAATCTGCATGCAGTCCATGATACAACAGGACTGTCTAGCTATTATCTTGACCACAGATTGACTGACATTAGCTCGCAAGTCACGTTATAAAGCCACCTTATAGCAAAGCAACCAGTTAGCTAACTAACTAAACACACGTTAAATCACCTGGCTGCTGGGTCCCTAAGCAACGTATAGCTAGCTGTGGCTTTAGCTTGAAGACGGGCTAAATGTTATCGGGCCAACTTACCTATGTCGTCTTAACTTTTTATGCTCTATTAAATCTGCCAGGTGTTTTGAGCTAGAAAACAACAAAAATGTTGATAATATATCGGTGTCTACTTGGTTAGCTGACGTTAGTAGTGGTAGCTATGTATTGTGCTTTATTATTCAAATGAGCGAGGTGGGTAGTGGTACCTAGCTAGCTAACGTTACCTCAGTAAACCCACTTCAGGAGACTTGTAGCTCGCTGGCTAACAGCTGTGCTAACGGGGAGCTGTCTCCGTGCAAAATGGCAGTCTCTCCTGCTTGCAGGCGATCAGCGGGCTGTACCAAACAGGCGGGGGTGGTTGGTAACCAAATAATCAGTATGTAAAGTATCAGGGTCGCATTTAACTATTATTATGGTTTCACGTTCATTTGTGTTTTCATATTTAATTAGACCCAACGCACCCCAGACATTTACAAACCTCTCAAGTCAAGACAGTGGGTGTGTTGAGTTGTCCCCTAAATAAATGTAATAATGGTACAGTCGACCCAGAGGAAGATGTCCAACGGTGCGACCAGCGGGCTGTACCAAACAGGCGGGGGGTGGTTGGTAACGACAACAATCAGTATGTTGAAGTACTGTATCAGGCCAGGGTCGCATTTAACTATTATTATTATGGTTTGTGTTTTAATATTTAATTAGAAATAATTAACACAACTCTCTACACCCCAGACATTTACAAACCTCTCAAGTCAAGACGGTGGGTGTGTTGAGTTGTCCCCTAAATAAATGTAATAATGGTACAGTCGACCCAGAGGAAAGATGTCCAACGGTGAGCTACTGGGTGGTGAACTGACACAGGGAGCCCACTGTCCAATGTACATCTCTAAATAACATTCAAGATTCAAGATTGTTTATTGTCATATGCATAGTTAAACATTTGACAGTTTGTCATACAATGAAAATCTTACTTTGTTAATCCGCCCCTTCACACAACATAATTTTGTGTGACGAATGAACCATATCAAATTATACTTTTCGCAGATGCATATATATATTTTTTACATGACTGACAATTCCCCCATTGTTTTGGTCGTTCCATTTATATGCATGATATGAACTGGATTGTTAGTGTTACCTAGACAAAACATCATGACAGACAGTACAAAACAAGATTACAAACATCACAAAACAAACTGGTCAGACTACTACTTGACCTTACCCTAGAACCCACCTCACCCCTGCCCACTTTGACAACCTAGGATGGCTTAGAGTAGACAACAGAGTACAGCAACTTGCAATGGGCCTGGTCTACAAGATATATACACTACACCACTAAGGTACCCATGTACATGTCAAAATACTTCCCAAAGGTCAGTGAATACCACTACCACAACACCAGAGGAAGCTCAACAAATCATGTTAAACCCAGATTCGGCTCAAACAAGGGACTAAACACGTTTCGCAATTATGTCACATCAATGTAGAACGCCCTACCCAAAGCTGTAAAGGAATGTGAATCCCTACCCACATTCAAAGAGCACCTACGGGAGACTGCAATTCGAAACTGGCCACCGTAAATGTCCAAACCCCCCCCACCCCCTCCTAATAGACAGTCTCCTCCCCACCGTATGTATATATTCTCTCCCCACCGTATGTATATTTCTCTCCCACCCACCCACCCCCTCCTAATACAGTCTCCTCCCCACCGTATGTATATATTCTCTCCCCACGGGTTGGCGCTGCACCGATGGCTGCCTTTCTGATCGCTCCGTCGAGACTGTGCTTTCTTTTGTTAATTTTTATAGTATTAGGAGTTTTATTTGCACCAACTGTTGGTGCATTATATGTGTATGACCGTCAGTCAATCATTGACATTGGATTAAGGAAAACTTACCGATTGGATTGCTCTCTGGATCGGATCGCTGAACAGCAGCAATGGCCCGCCGAGATCCTTTGTTATGGCCATGGCCAAAACCAGCAGAAGCCGCCGCGAAGACGTGGAAAGAGAGCCGGGGTCCGAAACAGACTGAGGTCCAAACGACACAGAACCACATTGCCCAGCATATTGTTGGCCAATGTGCAATCGATAGGAAATAAACTGGACGACATCAGAGCACGGATCCAATTCCAGAGGGACATTCGGGATTGTAACGTCCTCTGTTTCACAGAAACTTGGCTGAGTCCATGTCCCGAATCACGCAAAAATAGAACCGGGCGGCAGACCACTTCTTCGTTCTCCGCAAGGACTGGACGGCAGAAGAGTCACTAAAGAAGAAAGGAGGCGGCATTGCCTTCATGATAAACAAGGAGTGGTGCGATTTAGGCAACGCAAAGGAACTGTCTAACCACTGCTCCCCAGACCTGGAGTTTATCACGATAAAATGTCGACCCTTCTTCCTCCCAAGAGAGTTAACGTCCATCATCCTCATCGGAGTGTACATTCCACCACACGCGAACACTGGGGTCGCACTTTCAAAACTTCACGACGAGGTAAACAAACAACAGATAGCTAGCGTTGACGCTGCCATTCTGGTTCTGGGCGATTTCAACAGCACGCGTCTTAAAAAGGTGTTGCCGAATTTCTATCAGCATGTGACCTGTCCCACCAGAGGCGAGAACATATTAGACCATGTATACTCGCAATTTAAGAATGGGTACAAGTCACAGGCTCTTAGCCCATTCGGTAAGTCCGATCACGCCGCCATTTTTCTTTTGCCAAAGTATAAACAAAGTCTCAAGCGAACGCCGGTGGTCTCGCGAGAGGTTAAGCGTTGGACCGTGACGTCAGGGGAGGCACTCCAAGCTGCACTTGAATGCACAGACTGGAGGGTATTCCGTGATAACACAGCCAATATTAACGAATACACTGAAACGGTGCTTGACTTTGTCTGTACTCTGGTAGAAGAAACAATCCCCTCTACCACAATTAGAATCTACCCAAATCAAAAGCCCTGGGTAGATAAATCCGTCCGTGAGGCTCTGAAAGTGCGCACATCAGCATACAACACGGGGCTGGTGACAGGCAACATGGAAGAACACAAGACGGCAAGATACAACGTCAGGAGAGCAGTAATAGAGGCAAAACGGCGTTACAGGGATAAAGTTGAACTTCAGTTTGAACAGGCTGACTCTAGAGGCATGTGGCAGGGCCTCAGAACAATGACAGATTACAAAGGCACCCCCCTCAAACTGAACAGTGACATCTCCTTAGCAAATGATCTCAATTCCTTCTATGCAAGGTTTGAGGCTGTGAATAACAACACCAGCCTACAAACCACGGCAATGGGGGGGGGGGGTCTGCTGATGGAGACTCAGTGTTCAGGGTAACAGAGCATGAGGTGAGACGGATCTTTAAAAAAGTGAATATCAGGAAGGCAGCAGGACCGGACGGCATCCCCGGCCGCGTCCTAAAAGTCTGTGCCGACCAACTGGCCCCGGTATTCACTGACATCTTCAACCTGTCCTTGGAACAGGCTGTCATCCCCACCTGTCTGAAGAAGTCCACCATCATCCCTGTACCCAAAAAATCTACGCCCGCTTGCCTCAACGACTACCGCCCTGTAGCCCTCACCTCCATAGCCATGAAGTGCTTTGAGAAGCTAGTGAAGGGCTACATCTGTTCCTCCCTCCCCATCAACCTGGACCCCCTGCAATTTGCATATCGCCCCAACAGGTCCACGGAGGACGCCATAGCCCATGTGCTGCACACAGCAGCATCACACCTGGACAAGAGGCAGGGGAACTATGTGAGAATGCTGTTCATCGACTACAGCTCAGCATTCAATACCATAGTCCCCTCCAAACTCATAGCCAAGCTCAGGGACCTGGGCTTGAACTATGACCTCTGCCAGTGGGTCCTGGACTTCCTGACGGGCAGACCCCAGGTGGTAAGAGCAGGCAACTGCACCTCCTCATCCATCACGCTCAACATAGGGGCCCCCCAGGGCTGTGTTCTGAGCCCCCTCCTCTACTCCCTGTACACACATGACTGCGTGGCACAGCGGAACAACAACACAATCATCAAATTTGCTGATGACACAGTAGTGGTGGGCCTGATCTCTGCCAACGACGAGAGGGCCTACCTGGAAGAGGTAGAGAATCTGTCACAGTGGTGTCAGGAGAACTGCCTCTCCCTGAACGTCAGCAAAACAAAAGAGATGATTGTGGACTTCAGGAGGTCGGGGGTCAAGGACTACAGCCCCCTCAGCATCGACGGGGCACCGGTTGAGAGAGTGAACAGTTTCAAGTACCTCAGAGCCCACATATCCGAGGACTTGACATGGACCACACACATTGACAGTGTTGTGAAGAAGGCACGACAACGCCTCTACTTCCTCAGGCGCCTAAGGAAGTTCCAAGTCAGTCAGAAGATCCTTAGGAACTTCTACTCATGTACAATAGAGAGCATCCTGACTGGCAACATCACCTCCTGGTTTGGGAATAGCACTGCACAAGACCGTAGCAGACTACAAAGAGTGACACGTTCAGCCGAACGCACAATTGGAGGGGGGCTTCCCACCCTCCAGAACATTTACAACAAGCGGTGCAGGGGGAAGGCTAAGAGAATTATTAAGGACTCGAGCCACCCGAACAACTGCCTCTTTGAACTGCTGCGGTCAGGCAAGCGATACCGGAGTCTTAAGGCGAGCACAGAAAGACTCAGAAGAAGCTTCTATCCCCAGGCCATCAGGCTGCTAAATGAACAATAAACACTATGCAACAACCATCAAATGCACACAGCACACACACCCACACGCACACACTCACTTAAACCACACAAACACACTTTATATTTATTGATAAAGGATTTGCACTACAACTCGTACACCCACTGTAAATTGTACCTAAATTGCACCTCATCCCATTTCTGCCTTGCACTATATAGTATTGTATTAGTACACTGCACAGTATTGTATATTATATGGTAACTCAGTTACGTCTATTCTGCATCGAACATTGTGTCTATACTGAACACTGTGACCTCATTTTTTTTTTTACTTCTAATTTACATGCTATACTATGTTATTTTATTTCATACTTATCTTGTCTTGCACAGTCTCTGGAGCGTAACAGTAAGAAGCATTTTGTATAAAAGTATTCTGTACTTCTGTATGACAACTAAGAAACTTGAAACTTGAAACTTGAAACACCGTATGTATATTTCTCTCCCCCACCCACCCCCTCCTATAATGTACAGTCTCCTCCCCACCGTATGTATATATTCTCTCCCCACCGTATGTATATTTATCTCCCACCCATCCACCCCCTCCTAATGTACAGTCTCCTCCCCACCGTATGTATATATTCTCTCCCCACCGTATGTATATTTCTCTCCCACCCACCCACCCCCTCCTAATGTACAGTCCCCTCCCCATCATATGTATACTCTGTCAGGATCTATGGGTAACAGTACTGTATATTTGAATATCGTATATGTCACAAATGTAACAGTACTAAATACCTGTATGTCATGTATGTCCCTATGCCATAAATGTCATGTATGTTGTGTATGTCATAAATGTCACTATGAATTGAAAATGGGGGACCCTGATGTAAACAAGACAAACGTCTTTCTCTGGTCTGCATCCCCTTAACAATTGTGTGTATTGAGCCGTACTGTATTGTACCCATTCTGCAATCTGTTAAATAAAGTTTTCATTCATTCATGATGTCATAGATGTTGTGTATGTCATAAATGTCACTATGAATTGAAAATGGGGGACCCTGATGTAAACAAGACAAACGTCTTTCTCTGGTCTGCATCCCCTTAACAATTGTGTGTATTGAGCCGTACTGTATTGTATTGTACTTTGTTTGTACCCATTCTGCAATCTGTTGAATACAGTTTTCATTCATTCATTCATACTCCGAGCCACCAGAGGCAGGTGTGCACCACCGTACCAACATTAACTTCAACGAAGCGGATCAGACATTGCATATTATCTTATGTCACGGCGATCATGTGTGAAATAGTCAACACCTAAATGACTTTGGAAAAAAGTATAGTTCTGCTGTTACTACTACTAGTTCATGAAGTGTGTGACCATGTCTGGAGCTTTAGCGAGGCTGCTCTTCTACCCCACCCTAGCCTACAATGTTGTCATGGAAAAGGTGTCCTCCAGACGGTGGTTTGATCGCATGGACCAGACCGTCATCCTAGGAGCCCTGCCGTTTAGGTCCATGACAAAAGAGGTAACCTGCTGTGTGCAGAAGTAGTCTACTACTACTGTGTGTGAGTTATCTTTCTGCCATTGTACCATTGTATGTCCTTCGAATACACCCTTGTTTTTTTTTTGTCTTTGGAGCGAATGTTTCTGATTTCTGATTCATTCTCTCTCTGTCCCAGTTGGTGGAGACAGAACATGTCCGAGGGGTGATCACCATGAATGAGGAGTATGAAACCAAATATTTCTGCAACTCAGCAGAGGTGAGTTTATCATGGTTTTAGATTTGAGAGTTTCCCTGTCTCCCAAATCCCAATTGCAGCCAGATGATTGTGCTCCTGTTATAATAACCACTGAACTAATAATACACTTGATTGATTGATTGATTGATTGAAAACTTTATTAACAGATTGTAGAATGGTACAATACAGTACAGCTCAATACATACAATTGTTAAGGGGATGCAGACCAGAGAAAGACTTTTGTCTTGTTTGCATCAGGGTCCCCCATTTTCAATTAATCAGGACATATATGACATACAGATAGACAGTACTGCTACATCTATACATTTATGACATACCAGATTTGCAAATACAGTACTGTTTGTGATACAAAAAGACCCATAATAGTGATTATTTATTATTTAAGTTAAGTTTTGCCATAATCATATATTTTTCCATAATCAGGTAGCTGAACAACATTGGTAAAAAAAATTCTATTCTATGAATCATTTTCGGCCTTTCGGCATTCAGTTTTCGGCCAACTGTTTCCTATTTTCGGTATCGGTTTCGGCCAAGAATTTCCCATTCGGTGCATCCCTAATAAAAGGTATTCACCAATGGTTTGTATTGTATTGTATGTAGCTACATGGTGACTGGCATTGTGGGTACAGCTGACCCATGAGTGCATTTCCTTGACGAGTGTACTTAACAGTGAGTGATGGTAGATGTTGGTAATATTTAGTGGTGTAACGATACACACATTTTCAGATTATATACAAATTTAGATTTTCACATCACAAATCATACATTTTATTTACATGCGTTAACACAAGCGTTGGATGCCAGCGACGACATATCTCGTTTTATCAGACCCCCCATTGAGTGGCGACGACGCGATTTGTCGTTTTATTTTTTTATTAGCGATCTGAATTCATATTTCATCAACCGAGTCTCCCGTTGGTAGGCTACAGCAGCCCCTCCAGGAGCTCAGGTGGGAAAAAAGCGCCCCCCTATCGTCTATCCCTGTGTAACTGCAGGTCAGTCGATTAGACTGACCTGGGATCTGTAGATCTGTAGAGGTGGAGCCAACTGGCTCCATTGTGCTGGCGAGCCGTCTGATCAAGAGGGATCTGGTCGCGAGACGGAAAGCAGCCTGTAATATATATTTACAGCAGCCAATAATCAATCAATAAGCGTGATCGATATTTGGAATGGCGATCAGGAATTGGAATAATCTTTTTGGAGAACATCTGATCTAAAGTAAGGAGTCTATGTTACCAGTCTTTGGGTAATCGGAGCTGTATTCACTGAGATAACAGCGTGTCCCTGTGTGTGTGTGTGTGTGTGTGTGTGTGTGTGTGTGATCTTGAGGAAACGAGAGAATAGATTTTTCAGCCCGCGTCTATAGCGTGCATAATTACACATATACTATCGATAATCTAGCGTTTATTTGAAAACGATTCATAAATAGGCAGACAAATGACAACGTGTCTAGTGTATTCGAGAATATTCCAATAAATGCCGTTTATGGGGGAATCTTTCAATTTTCCGAAAGTTTTTGAGAGAACGATAGCTTTTCGAAATGCTATAAAAAGGATATGAACCGATAAAAAAAAATCCGTTTCGACAATGTTGACTGCAAACAAGTCAATGATAAGCGACGGGCAGATTAGACACATAGCCATAATTTAAAACATAGATTAGGCGTTTTTAACACTAACATTGAAGTGGATGATGGCATTCAACGGGGTAAAAAGGTAAACAAGGTCGGCACTGATAGTGTTAAAGAGACTAACTTATTATTATTATTATTATTATTATTATTATTATTAATAATTTATTAATTGTTGAGGGCTTTAGACTACACATTATTTCACAAAAGAAGCATCTACCAAAGATTATAAACAGTAGGGATGGGCATCGATTTTTTAATATTCGAATAGTTGTTAAATTATGACTTTTTTATAATTTATGTGGATATTGTTTTGTCAAAAAATAAATAAAAAATACATTTTCCCTTGTTTTTACCAGCAACTACACAGTGCAGTGTATTGAGAGGGGACCCTATTAACCATTACAACACTGAATGGCATGCTGGGTACAGATAGATAGCTAGCCTGGTAGCATAACAGTCTGTTAACAGCGGGGAGAACAGAAAATAAAAATGAAGAGAGACTGGAGATGTTACATGGTAGCAACGTTTTGTACGTTTGCCATGTTGTTTCACTAGCTAGCTCACACATTTCAAGCATCATTGATGTCATTTTCAGAATGAATGCTTTTGTTCCTGGAAATACGCTAGCCTGGTCCGCTCATGTTAGCTGTTAGTAGCCAGCTAGCTTGCTTGTTTGATTGTGTCACGTTCGCTATTAAAGTATTAAGTAAAAACAAAATCATATGTTAATGGGGGGGGGGGGGGGGGGGGTAGATTAGTATTTGAATAGTTCCCAGTGACTATCGAATTGTAATTTTGACAGTTTTGCCCATCCCTACTGTTGAGAGTCACAACATCCCATCGGCATTCATCACCTACTAAACAGGTTAATCTATTTGTATATCGTTTCCCAGAAAATTGAGAACTAGGGAAGAGAACGAGAGAAGGAATATTGGCAATAACATTTTACATTTCGATACACTGTATTTAACATATATATATACAAATATTTCTGTATTGTGATCGGTACACCCCTGGTAATATCGGTGTGTTTGATTAGATGTACTGTTTCACAGGAGTGGCGTGCCGCAGGGGTGGAGCAGCTGAGGCTTAGCACAGTGGACCTGACTGGTGTACCCAGCCTGGAGAACCTCCATAGAGGGGTGGAGTTAGCGATGCGCCACAGAGAGGAGGGTACCAGCGTGTATGTCCACTGTAAGGCTGGACGCTCCCGCAGCGCTACCCTGGTCGCTGCCTACCTCATACGGGTCAGTCAGCAGTATGTCTGTCCATCTGTATCTGTGCATTTATGTGTATGTATGTGCGAAGGTGTATGTGTTTACATTTATTGATCTATTTTACTGCTGCTACTTTTTTTTAAATTTTTATTTTTTACTTTTAACTTTTTAACCTAAGTACTGATATTATTGTTTGTCCACCACCGTATTGAACTATTTTATTGTGTGTCCATCCATTTATGTCTTAATGTTTGTCAACTGATGAGAGCTATTGGATACCTGCATTTACCCCAGGGGATCAATAAAGTATCTGTCTGTCTGTCTGTCTGTCTGTCTGTCTGTCTGTCTGTCTGTCTGTCTGTCTGTCTGTCTGCCTGTCTGCCTGCCTGCCTGCCTGCCTGTCTGTCTGTCTGTCTGTCTGCCTGCCTCTATCTGTTTGTCTTCTTTCTTTCTTTCTTTCTTTCTTTCTTTCTTTCTTTCTTTCTTTCTTTCTTTCTTTCTTTCTTTCTTTCTTTCTTTCTTTCTTTCTTTCTTTCTTTCTTTCTTTCTTTCTTTCTTTCTTTCTTTCTTTCTTTCTTTCTTTCTTTCTTTCTTTCTTTCTTTCTTTCTTTGTTGGGTGGTACTCTGCATAATGGTTTTGACTGTGTGTGTATTCCTCTTCTAACAGTTACACTGCTGGAGCCCAGAAGAAGCCTGTCAGATGATGGCTTCCATTCGACCACACATATTGGTCCGCTCCGCACAGCTGGAGATGCTCAGGCAGTACTACCAGCAGGTCTGCGGAGGGAGGCCCATCTGAGAGTTCTCTGGACCTGATGGATTGTTTTTGTCGTTGTATTCCTACAGGAACTGCATACTGACACAAGAACCAGTTTCATTGCTGACTCCACTTGATTGGATTGCCGTTTAAAGGACCATACTCAACTAAATATGAGTTTTAGCCCATCTACTAATCGGCACACGTATTTGACATTACCCCTGACCATTTTCCTGAGCTTACTTTAAAAGATTTTTAAAAGTTTCCTGTGTTTACCTTTTTATTATTATAAAAAAAAATTGTATGCAAACGTTATGGTGATAAGCCATAGAATTATATAGAAGATGGCACGTCTGGGTAGTGTACAGGTCTAAGCACTCGCCTGCCACCTCAGAGACCCGGGTTCAGTTCCCGGCAGCGGTACCTCCGGTTTGGTCATGAGTCCTGGTCATTGGAATAGCGACTCCCTGTTCATCAGGGAGGGGATCTGGGGGAGATAGAGTGAACCTATGCACGCGTTACTTTCTCCCAGTGAAACTCCTCGCTGTCGGGTGAAAAGAAGCGGCTGGCGACTCCACATGTATCGGAGGAGGCATGTGGTAGTCTACACCCTCCCCAGACCAACAGTAGGGTGGCACAACGACAAGGAGGGAATCGGCATAATGATACAATTGGGGTAATGGGAGAAAAGCTTAAAGGCAAAAATATATATATAATGATAAGAATCATATAAAGAATAATTAAAAGAAACCTACCGGGGTGCTCCAGTGGCACACCATGTACCGCGCTGCGTCGCGGAATACCGTGCTGCGTCACGGATCTGGTTGACTCCGGGTTCGATTCCCGGACTCGCCGTCGTTTGCCGAATGTCTTCCCCTGCTCTCTCTCCCGTTTCACCCTACAACTGTCGGTCATGCTTGACCAGAAAAGCGATAAACGCTAAAAAATGAAGTTTAAAAAAAAAAAAAAACCTACCCAGACTTCTCTTCTGGTTGTTCTAACAAATCGGTAGCTCCTTAGAAAAACGGAACGACATCCCACTGTCAAACATCTCTGCCCAAAGAGGAAATAAACGAGCCGGTGTTTCCCTTAACATATTGAATAAATTACATTATATTATTGTTCCCCCTCATATTTTCTTGTATCTTTTATAAATAAGAACCAAATGTCAAGTTAGACCGCGCTCTCAAGATACAACACTGGGTGCTGAAATCCCATTAAGTATTATATAAAAGAAGCAGTGAAGCCAGACCAGCACTCTCAGGTTAAAAATTGAATGGCAGCCTGAAACAAACATGTTTCGGAATTACATATTCCTTCGTCAGTGTTCTAGCTTGCCAAACACTATGCAAGCTATAACACTGACGAAGGAATATGTAATTCCGAAACATGTTTGTTTCAGGCTGCCATTAAATTTTGAACCTGAGAGTGCTGGTCTGGCTTCACTGCTTCTTTTATAAATAAGAACCAAAAATTAGTTGAAAAAAGCGAATTCATCTTAATTTCACGGCGTCTGTGCAGCCTTGTTTATTCACCGTGTCCATGGAAGCGATGATGAACACAGCCATAAAGGCATTGTTAACTTATGCAGAAATTTTTTTCTGTTTACTTATCTGATAACTACATCATCTTTGGTTATTTCTGAAACTCTATATACACCTGAATCAAAGTTATAGCCGTCTTTTCTTTCAAACTAATTTGGTCACGGACATTTGGATTTGGTACAGATTTTGTCTCTCCTGGGCTGAGGTGTTTAGCAGGCTGTGACGTACAGACATAGAGACATATCTTTGTAGGAGTGTGCATATCCTCTTAGATTAGATTAGATTCGATTAGATTGTACTTTATTATCATTATATTTGCATACAACAAGATTTGGGACTAAAATTTAAGGTGCAGTAGTGGAATATAAAAGCACACGGGTAATAAAAGAGAAACAAAATACTATACAGAAACCTAAAATAATATACAAGAAACATAAAATACTATACAAGAACCATAAAATACTGAACAGAAACATAAGATACTATACAATGAACAATGTTACAATACAATATACAAAATAACAATCACAGTGTCCGAAGGTATTGGGTGGGTATTGCACTGTGTATATTGCACTTGGGGGGGGTAGGATGTTGCACAGTGTGAGAGGAGGGGGAAGGGGGGAGTTATTGGTGCATATTGGAGTTCAAGATGGTGATGGCTCTGGGGAAGAAACTGTCTCTGAGCCGGTTTGTTCTGGCTCTGATGCACCTGTAACGCCTGCCTGGTGGCAACAGGTCGAACAGGTGGAAGCCGGGGTGTGAGCTGTCCTTGGTAATGTTTTTTGCTCTGTTGAGGCAGCGGGAGTTTTGCAAGTCCTTCAGGGAGGGGAGGGGGCAGCCGATGATTCTCTGTGCCGAGTTTATGACCCTCTGGATCGCCTTTCTGTCTGCTTCAGTGCAGCTGGTGTACCACACTGTTATGCAGTACGTCAGCAGGCTCTCAACGGCAGAGAGATAGAAGGTCACCATCAGCTGCTCCTCCAGTCTGTTCTTCCTCAACTCTTTGGAAAATTAGACACACATTCTATTCAAGTGTTGCCTCTTTCATATGGTTTGATTGAAAACTTTATTAACAGATTGCAGAATGGGTACAATACAGTACGGCTCAATACAAACAATTGTCAAGGGGATGCAGACCAGAAAAATACTTTCGTCTTGTTTACATCAGGGTCCCCCATTTTCAATTCATCAAGAAATGTATGACGTACATTCATGACATACAGATTATACGTAATTAGGTAACCTCATTACAACTGACTACTGACCATCCATGTTAAATAAGATTATTGTAAAAGATGAATTCTTTTTTTTTAAATACTTTATTTCTCAGTTTACTAGACAAGAACAGACAAACAAAAAGGAGGAGACAGAACAAAAATAAACAGACATAACAAAACTTAAAAAAAACTAAACGGACTGCCAGACAGGAAAATAAAATAACAGTGTGACTTAACTCAAAGCATTAAAGTGTGTTGTATAGCCAGGTGTTACAAGGTGCAGGTCAAACATGATATACAGGGGTGAGTCTCTGCAGAGTGCAATTATTTGTCCTTCAGATAGTCAATGAATGGGCTCCATATGTCCGAAAACCTGTTGTGCTCTTTGGATCTGTAATAGCGGATCCTCTCCATCTGTATGATTGTGATAATTTCATTGAGCCATTTCTGGAAACACGGGGGTGTAGGTGATTTCCAATCGGTTAGAATCATTTTTTTTGCAGCTACCATGCCGAGCATTAGTGTCTGTTGTTCCTCCCTTGTGTACCTTAAGGCAGTCTCTGAACACCCAAAGAGTGCCAACTCTGGATCAGGGGGGATGTCCTTTCCATAGACCCTGGAAAACCACTGGAATATTTCACCCCAGAATTTTTGTTAAAAGATGAATTCTTGCCAGTGACAAGAATTGGTTTGATTATGCTGTTTTCCCTCTGTATATCCCTTTTCTCCACACTACTTAAAGGATAAGGAGTCATTTAATTATTATATTATTGTCACCATAGCCTACAAAATGACAGAAACCTACAATGCATTTCTCCTATTTAGTTATGGTCCATCTAGCCAACACCAGCGAATATACAGAAATCATACATTTACATTTTACATTTAGTAATTTAGATAACGCTTTTATCCAAAGCGACTTATAATTTCTGCAAGGTTACAACTCTTTCAGCTAAGTAACAATGTTCATCAAACAGTGTTGAACTTGGGTGCTACACTGCTACAGTCTTGAGTGCATAGTAGTAAAGACATTATTAGCATAGTAGGTACTAGGTAGTAATATAGGCAATGAAGATTATTTAGTGCCAAAGTGCATGATGGTAAAAGACGGTACAAAGGTTATTTATTTAGATTAATTTCAGATATTGGTTGAAGTATGTTTTTAGTCGACAGCGGAAAATCATAGAACTCCATTGCTATACAAAATAAATAAAAAGGTGCGGCCGGTTAGCGCAGTGGACTAAGCGTCTGTCTACCACCACAGAGACAGTGGGATCGAATCCAGCCGTGGTACATCCGGCTTGGTCGACCATCCATACTGACACAATTGGCAGTGTTAGCGGGTGGGAAACCGGTGAGGGTGGGTCCTGGTCGTTGTAAACAGCGACTCCTACAGTTCGGTCGGGGCGCCTGCACAGCGAGGGAAGGACCTGAGGGAGGTAGTGTGAGTCTCTGCTTCGGACTCTGTGTCAGGTGTGTTTTCCTTCTCCTCACCCTCAGTCCATGTTAATCGAGTCTTGCTGGACGATTGTGGAGCAGGATCCTCTGTGTAGTACCTCTTGACGAACGTAGTGTTCCTGGAATAGGTCGCTCCACTTGGTGATTGGACAACCACATTGTGGTAGTGACCTTCCACACGTTACACTCTCAGTGAGAGACCGCGCTGCCAGGTGAAAAGAAGCGGTGGGCTGGCTACATATGTGTCGGAGGAAGCATGTGATAGTCTCCGCCCTCCCAGACCGACTGTAGGGGTAGAGTGCGCAACGACCAGGAAGGGGATTGGTTATATTGGTATAACGACTAACATTGGGATGGCAGAAAAACGGAAAAAGAAGGGGGGAAAAGATAATAAAAAAAAATTATAATAATAAATAAAAAGGTTAAAACAAGTATCAGAGCCATACCATTTCTTTGGTCAGCATGATTAATTAATTCCAATGAACATGGATGTACTTTTTCCTGGACTTCACTATAATGCATATGCTCTGGGATTTAGTCAGTTTTTCATGATTATACATATGACTTTAAGCTGCAAATAAGTGTTTGCAAGCTGTAATTAATGATCTGAGCATTCAATGGGAACGCATGGCTTCCTGATCCTGAATGAGCAGTGGTGCAGTCGTGGTCACACGCGGTTACACGCGTATATTGAGAGTAGAGTATTAAAAGATTACTTGCACCTTATCCTTTGAAGGTGCTATAGATAACATTTGTATATAGAATAATCATTAAAAAATAAAAAGATGATTGATTAATAAAAAAAAATTGTGTGTCCAAAAGGAATGTTGTTGTTTACGGGTGGCATGCATATATTACTACTTACTATTTCCCCACATGGAATGCACCTGATTGGGTAAATGACATGCTGGTGCTCAAGTGCGATACCTAGTGGCTAAATGTTATCTATAGCACCTTTAAGAAATAGTTGTAGATGGGTTGGGGGGGGGGGGGGGGGGGGGGCGGTTAATTGATTGATTGAAACGTTTATTAACAGATTGCAGAATGGGTACAGTACAGTACAGCTCAATACATACAATTGTTAAGGGGATGCAGACCAGAGAAAGACTTTCGTCTTGTTTATATCAGGGTCCCCCATTTTCAATTCATCATAAATGGGGGGGGGATAAAGACTTGGCTTTCCTTGTCAAGCTGGACCCTTGACCAGTTGACCTCTCTCAAACCTGCCCTCTTTTCTTGATCCTCCAATCATAACTGCTTCGAGGAAGCCACAGCCGATCAGAAGACCCCTCTTCACATGCTGGCACTCTGCCACCTGCTACATTAAAATGCACACCATTATATCAAGCCTGATGGTTGTGTGTGACATGCTATTAGGGCTGTTGGAACACATTTTTGGATTTGAATATAAAAAAAAAGTTATACAATTCGAATGCTGAAATTGCCATTCGAATTTGTATTTTTGTGTGATAGCTTAACAAGAAAGCTATCACCGGTTGGTAATGTTACAACCAAATGTTTATTGGTAATGTTACAACAAAATGATAGCTTTGAGTGGACAGAATGTACATAACAACTGATAGTGTGGGCATTGGCATAAGCCTATACTGTATTATGCATAATATGCGTTTTAATTTGAATATCATTTGAATATAAAAAATAATAAAGCATCAATTCATAAATATCCCAGATGGCATGCGTTTTTAGAATGAACCCATTCAATGGAATGCATACATTCACTGTTATTTAAAAGTGCACTTCACCAAAAAACTGCTGATTTATTTTGCACATAATCTCACACTCCATAAACTGTTTTGCACACATTCATTTAGTTTGACAGTTATTGAGAGTAAATTTGTTTGAATATGACCACCAGTGATGTCATTAGGGACATTGAATCATTGTGTTGTTTATTACAGCTCAATTAAATGATATAGATTAAAAAATAGCAATACCAATCTCTTATAGGGACTGCTACCATATAATTTCATAGTAGTTCATGATAGTTGAAACCCCAGTGGTAAAAAACAACAACAGGGCTTTTAAGGTGATGAAATCACTGTGCCCAGGCAGCAGTGGTTCGGCAAAAAATTGTTCTGAGCATATATCTGCTTAGAAAACGAAAATGTCTAATTCTTTATTTTTTTCTCCATGTGGTAAATACACAGGTCACAACATGTTTACAGGAACGTTTTGGAGTTGTATTTGGAGTGTATTTCGTGACTGTTGGGAACTAGGCTACACTGGCACACCTGCTAACGGTGCGGCTGTTCCCTAAGCCTAATGCATGCACAGAGAAGAAAAGGGTATGTATCTGCTTGTCTAACTCCAGGGTAGATGGCAAATAAGCGAATTTCCCCAAAAGTTGGTGTGTTACTTTAAACAACTGTCAAACTAAATTAGCGTGTGCACACAACTGTTTGCAGTTTTGGGATATGTGTTAGCCTGTGTGCAAAACAATTCAGTGTTGTTTTTCGGTGAAGTGACCCTTTAAGTAGTAGTAACGTGAACATATTATGGCCTTTTGAGGAAACAAAGCGAAATAATACAATTCTGAAAACGATTCCTTATACCTGTGGAAATGAACTCACGCCTTTTATTTTACCACTGCATGGTCTAGCCCCCAAACCAGCACGGCGCTGTATCAGACAGTATAATATCACCATGATTCATAGGAAGTAGCTTGAAAAGTATCCCACCAAAATGTTCAAGTGATGGCTTATTTTGAAGGTGTGAATCTGTACTTTCATAATATGTAAAAAAAAAAAAGATATATATATACATATTTTTTTTGAAGATGCCTCAACATGACCCTATAATGTCTATGATAGTCATCTGCTTCTGGAACGCCCCCCCCCCCCTACTACTCTACTAGTACTACAGCTCTGCATGATCATGCTATCATCTGCCTCTGGAACGCCCCCTACTACAGATGTTGCGAGAGAGCACTCCAATAGGGGATATCTGCAGAGCCGCAAGCACGTCCGCCCACGCACAGTCACACAGAGTACAAGCCCCGAAGCCCCGCCCCCGCCCAGCAACTTGCAATGGGCCTGGTCTACAAAATACACTACACGACCAAGGTACCCATACGCAGGCAGCTTATAGCTTATCCGCAACAGTAAGTGACTTCCGGGGTAGGCCTGATTGGCCCCGACAGGCACGTGACGCGCAACTTTCTCTGCCGCGCGGCACGCTCCGCGGAGCCGAGCGGCAGAGCTTGCGGAATTACGTAACCGTCCAAATACGCCATGACTTTCATTCGGCGCTTTAGCTCACCTGGCAGAGCAGCGGTTCTGCGATCCTGCGGTCATGTTGTTGGTGAGTTCAAATCCCATCAAATCTTTTTTTTTTAACGTGATTTTTTTTAACGTGTATTCTTTCGCCGGTTAAGGTTAGGCATGGTTAAGGTTAAGGTTAAGGTTAGGCATTGTTTCGGAGTTGGTTAAGGTTAGAACGGTTAAGTTTAGGCGCTGTTAAGGAGCTGGTTAAGGTTAGAGTTTGTCTTAGAGAATGGCAATATTCTTTCTATGGTTAAGGTTAGGCATGGTTAAGGTTAAGGTTAAGGTTAGGCATTGTTTCGGAGTTGGTTAAGGTTAGAACGGTTAAGTTTAGGCGCTGTTAAGGAGCTGGTTAAGGTTAGAGTTTGTGTTAGAGAATGGCAATAGACATCCTATTTCCGCGCGACAGCTCTCAGCAGCCTCGTTGCGCGTCCTGAGTTTGCCGCGTCACGTGCCTGTCGGGGCCAATCAGGCCTACCCCGGAAGTCACTTACTGTTGCGGAACAGTTACACGCGTACAGCCACGTTGGAAGGGGGGGGGGGTGCTCAGTTATTGCAAAAAAAAATATATATATATATCATTTTTTTTTAATGTTTTTTTTTATGACAGTATTTATATATTTGTATATTATATACTGTAACTGTATAACTGTAACACTGTATATTATAAGTTTATTCTGCTCAAAGCACTTCACCATTTTAATATTGTGTGTATTGAGCCGTACTGTATTGTAGCCATTCTCCAATCTGTTAAATAAAGTTTTCATTCATTCATTACACTACTGTACGTACACAATCATACGTGTAAAACCGACAAGATTTCAGCAGAGTAGATTTTCGAGTGATGACAGACTGTCACAGACTGATTGAATGACAGGTGAAACAACTAATTGTATTCACCTCCCGTCTCCCGCCCTTCCCACGCGCCACGAACCACTGAGCTACTGTGATACAGTGCTTGCGCAGTCAGTCGATTTGAGCTAGTACTAGTAGTCAGACTTTGCTAGCACAGAATGTCTCACTCGCAGAAAAGAAAAATATCAGATTTCTTTTCGAAACGTCCCGCCGGTCCCAGTGACAGTCACACTAAATCTGATAAACGTCAGAGAGAGACAGAGACGACAGGTTCAGCCTCAGCATCAGGTATTGAAGAGTTAAATGGACGGTCGCATTTTACGTAGCTCCCGTAATCAACGCAACAGCCAACGCAACAGAGCAACAACAAAGTACTTTGCGCATTTTCTACTTTCCCTCCTGTGGATTATGGATTTGTACCTGAATTCACAACTCAAGCAGCAACTCCAGACAGAAGTGGAGGGTAGCGAAAACGTAAATCAACAGTCCCATTGCGACTTCTACTTGTTAACGGGCACGGAGAGGAAACATCCACCCTTCGGTGCCTCGGCGATCCACGCAGTACTTACTGCAAATCCGGAACGAAAGAAATTACCCCCGGCAGGCAAGTGTAATAAGAGATCAATGTTTTTATTATATCTGCTCATGTCGGGTGACATACATCAGAACCCTGGTCCCGTAATGACACGGAACCAGAGACTACAGCAAGAAGCGATGGAGGTTCCCATCGCGACCAACAACATCAACAACGCAACCTGTGGCTACATCTACTGCGCGGACGGCAACACTTCCCCAATGACGCCGCAGCAGACGAGCACACGTGAGGCAGTGACGAGAGGAGGTGAACCGAGGGTCGAAACCATGACGACCATCTCGACGCGGGATGTAAACATCTCGACGCCCGATAGCCGGCTAGCTAGCAGAGCTAACAACAAAAACAACCAGGAACGAGTCCTTTGTTGTTCCAACACGGCGCGGGACCCGACGCCCCCCTCCCCCCTTCCCACCCACAACAACACAGAGGAACAGATTACAAACGGACAATACTTCGAACCTGCCAACATAAATGAAATAACCAACGCCAATGGACTGAACATTTTTCACATTAACATTAACAGCTTAAAAAACAAATTGGATGAAATCAAGCAAATATTCATAAATGGTAAGGCAAACATACTGTGCTTCTCAGAAACTAAGCTCGACGATTCTGTAAAAGATCCAGAGATAGAGATTGAGAACTACTCAATAATCAGGAATGATAGGAACAAACATGGAGGTGGTGTCTGTATGTACATACACAAGGACACCAAATTCATCAACAGAAATGACCTGAATCATAAATCAATTGAAACTGTATGGGTGGAAATCCTATTCGAAAGGGCGAAATCCCTACTGGTTGGCACAGTCTACAGGCCGCCAGATCATAGTGGCTTTTATGATACAATGGATGGGTGTTTAGCTGGAGTTGAGGATGTAGACAAAATTCTTATTGGAGACTGGAACACGGATATGCAACGAAAAGATGCACCCGTCTTCAAGGCCTTCAGTAGGTTTTGTGATCTGCATGGCCTCAGCCAGCTAATCACCCAACCCACACGTGTATGTGAATCAACTCAGACTACCATTGACCTCATTCTGACCTCCGACAAGTCCAAGATCTCAAATAAAGGGGTTATAGCATGTGGGTTAAGTGATCATTATATGATATTCTGTACCCGAAAAAAACTAAAACAAAAGGCTGGCTGCCACAAAACAGTCACATCTAGAGACCTCAAAACCTACTCTAGCGAGGCCTTCAACCTTGAACTGGAGAGTCTGGACTGGTCAGATGAACTCAATGGTACACTGGTTGACGAAACATGGCTTGGTTTCAAAACCAAATTCTCAGCAATACTAAACGACATGGCCCCCCTAAGAACCACCAGGGTAAAAAATCGCGCTGAGCCGTGGATGCACTCCGAAATACTGGCCGCTATGAAAACCAGAGACAAAAAATGCTCTGAGTTTCGTAAAAGTCAGTCAAAGCTTACTAAAAGCACGAGCAGTGAACTCCAAGCCCACGTGACTGAACTCAAACTAGAAAGAAACAGACTAAGAAACGACGTAAACTCCATGATCAAAACTGCAAAAAAGAATTTCATCAATGACAAAACTGAGGAAAACAAAAACAAACCACGTGAACTTTGGAAATTACTCAATAATCAACTAGGATGCAGTAAAAAACTTAAAACCAGATTCTCAAACATAAACATAAAAACTGACAACACGCTCATCACAGACAAGCTGGATGTAGCCAATTACTTAAACATTTTCTTCACAAACATAGCCACAACACTGGTAAACAAACTACCCTCCCACTCAGGGCTTTATGGGGTAGAACACATAGTAGCTTTCTACAAAAACCTAGGGGTCCGCAAGGACGACTTCAAGCTGGAAACGGTAACAACAGATGAGGTACTCAATAAACTGAGCGCCCTCCAACCTAACAAGGCCACTGGCCATGACAACATCCCCTCCAAATTCCTCAGAGACTCAGCAGCCGCCATCACACCAATCATCACACACATAATAAACCTCTCCATAAAACAGGGACACGTCCCCAAGGACTTCAAAATTGCGAGGGTGACCCCTCTGCACAAAAAGGGCAGCAAATTAGACCCAGGCAACTACCGCCCTGTTTCTATTCTCACCTCCATCTCGAAAGTCATGGAAAAAATAGTCTACGAACAGGTCGAAAAGTACCTAGCGGAAAAAAATCTAATCTACGAATTCCAATCTGGCTTCAGAACATCCCACTCCACTGACACATGCCTTCTCTATTTGAATGACCACATCAAACAAGAGGTGGACGCAGGCAAATACTGCGGCATGGTCATGCTGGACCTACAAAAGGCCTTTGACACGGTCAATCACTCCATTCTGATTGACAAGCTAAAAGCAATTGGTTTTGATAGTCTATCAGTGAGCTGGATGCAATCCTACCTTGAGGGGAGGGAACAGATGGTGGAGGTAAACGGTACCCTATCCCCCCCCCTCACAGTGAGCTGTGGTGTTCCACAAGGAAGCATACTAGGACCGCTACTGTTCCTAATTTATGCAAATGACATGTCGTCAGCTTGTGACTGCAACTTGTTCCTGTTTGCGGACGACTCAGCCCTGCTGGTCTCTGACAAGAACAAGTTACAGGTTGAAAAAACCCTCAGCTCGGAACTAGGCAGAATCTGCATATGGCTCGCTGATAACAAACTATCATTACACATGGGCAAAACAGAGTCCATTCTCTTCGGTTCAAATAACAAACTCAGCAAGACCGACGGCTTCTCAGTTACAGTGGGTGACAATATTGTCACAAGGAAAGATGAAATTACCTACCTGGGGTCCATCCTAGAGGCTAATCTCTCCTGTGACAAAATGGCATCCAATGTAATAAAAAAAGTCAACCAACGAACTCGATTCTTGTACCGGATCTCCTCTCTGGTAAACAAGAACACCCTGAAGACTCTGGCAGGAGCACTCATTCAGGGGTACTACGACTATGCTTGCACCTCATGGTACCAAAGCACCTCAAAGGCGCTAAAAACAAAATTACAAACATCTCAAAACAAACTGGTCAGACTACTGCTTGACCTTACTCCTAGAACCCACCTCACCCCTGCCCACTTCGACAACCTAGGATGGCTTAGAGTAGACGACAGAGTACAACAACTTGCAATGGGCCTGGTCTACAAGATACACTACACGACCAAGGTACCCATGTACATGTCAAAATACTTCCCAAAGGTCAGTGAATACCACGATCACAACACCAGAGGGAGCTCCACAAATCATGTCAAACCCAGATTCGGCTCAAATAAGGGACTAAACACGTTTCGCAATTATGCCACATCAATGTGGAACGCCCTACCCAAAGCTGTAAAGGAATGTGGATCACTACCCACTTTCAAAACCTCTCTCAAGGGACACCTACGGGAGACTGCAATTCAACACTGGCCCCTGTAAATATCCTAACCCAATCATTCCAACCCCCTCCAATGTACAGTCATTTACCTAGTATGGTTTTGTCAATAGTTCAATGTACAATTGTGTTTGTTTGTACAGTGTCTCCTCCCCCCCCCCCCTCAATGTACAGTGTTACTTGTTTATACAGTATGCCCCCCGCCCCCCCCCCCCCCCCCCCAACCACCTCCAATGTAAATTACCCAGTATGGTTGTCAATATCCCAATGTACCCAACCCCCCCCACCCAACCTCCAATGTACAGTTTCTACGTCAAATGTATATACTCCCTTTTCTTGACTCCTTCTGTATCACAAACAGTACTGTATTTGCAAATCTGGTATGTCATAAATGTATAGATGTAGCAGTACTGACTATCTGTATGTCATGTATGTCATATATGTCTATATGAATTGAAAATGGGGGACCCTGATGGAAACAAGACAAACGTCTTTCTCAGGTCTGCATCCCCTTAACAATTGTATGTATTGAGCCGTACTGTATTGTACCCATTCTGCAATCTGTTAAATAAAGTTTTCATTCATTCATTCATTCATTCATTCATTCAACTGAGTCTGTTCCCCTATGCCCCCCCTCGGGCGCCAGGGGCTTCCACTGAGGGGTGATGCAAATAGGGATGGGGTGTTATGGCAGCTGATGATGGAAAGAGTGCGAAAGAGTCTGATCCCGAGTTGAAGAATTGGCTCCAAAAGAGAGACAACTGGATGTCCAACAACATCCAAAACGAAATCTTACAGCTGTTTGCCCATGATATTCAGCGACAAATTAGAGGCAAAGCATCCAAAAGCCCATTATTTGGCTTGAGCGCTGATGGAACCACTGGAAAATAACAATTCTCGTGTAATATACAGTTCGCCGATGACAACTTGGAAGCTCGGAACTTCTTTTGGGTATTTTACAATGCCCGGCCCAGACACAACAGCCGAGACGCTGTTTTTGTGTATAAAATACTTTTACGCCTTGACCTGCCCATGGAGAGGCTGATAGGATACTGTTTTGACGGGGCCAGCAACATGTCTGGGGGGTACAGGCTAGACCAGGGGTTCCCAAACTTTTCAGGCCGCGACCCAAAAAAAAACGTGTCAGAGAGCCGCGACCCCCACTATTATAGGAGGTAAAAAAATAAAAATTATATTAATTTTTTTTTATAAATGGAAATGTATGGTTGAAACATGCAAACGTTCAAACGCACACACACTAATAAGCATTGGAGGCTTTTAACCAGGGCCGGACTGGGGAAATCATTCAGGCCAGGAAATATAGTGCAAAATATAGCCCCAGTCAGGCCACTTTTTAAGCAGGGGGTCTGGGGGTCCCCCACCAGGAATTTTCTTGTTACAAAGACTTAATTTCCTGCATTCTGGTGCAGGATTTTTTTTTATTTGTACCCTTTAAATGCCAGTGTTTGTGATGGCATCACAAATTATTGTTAAAAAACAGGCTAGCATATGTATGATTAGCAACAACACAGATTTTTATGGATTTTCAGTTTTTTTGTAATTGATAAATACAATATTTTATTCAACTTCAGCCCTGATCATAACACCACATATTCATTTTATAATTCTAACCCTTTAAATGCCAGTGTGTGTGATGGCATATATTTGCAATATATCAAATGCAAAGTAGATTTTTCTGGGGGGGATTATTACAGGCTAGCATGTGTCAATGATTAGCAGTTTTTTGTAAGGGTCCCGCCTCCCTTTTTTGCGGCTCCCTTTGTGTGTGTGTGAGAGCAAGAGAGAGATAGAGAGATAGTTCTCCAACTTGTGTGAGTTGCAGTGATCTCCTGGTTGTTCCCCACCTAGGTTATCTACCGTACTTTTCGGACTATAAGCCGCGGCTTTCCATTTTTCGACCCTGCGGCTTATATAACGGTGCGGCTTATATGTGACTCGACGTGACCAAACCCGAAAATGTAAAAATCTAAATATTGCTTTTTTGACTGCATTGAAATGTTATTTATCTGTTCCCTTATTTGCTAAACTTAATACAACTTGTAAATGAGTTAATTCTTGTTATTTGTCTGACAGTATTGTGTCCCAATGCTAATTACATATGGTAATTAAACATTAAAACACCTGCGGCTTATAGTCCAGTGCGGCTTATATATGTACACATCATTCAATTTAGCTGCTGCGGCTTATAGTCAGGTGCGGCTTATAGTGCGAAAAGTACGGTAACTATTGCGCTGGTGCAACTAGAAACACTGGCCTGGCCTGCTTCTAAATTCAGTGGCCTGACTGCAAAAAACTAAAATTTGGATTTTTTTTTATCATCTGGCGACCCCCCCGAGGCGGCTCAAAGGCCGCACCCCCTACCGATTTAAAGTTCCAACGTGCCTGCCCATGTACATGTCAAAATACTTCCCAAAGGTCAGTGAATACCACAATCACAACATCAGAGGGAGCTCCACAAATCATGTTAAACCCAGATTCGGCTCAAACAAGGGACTAAACACGTTTCGCAATTATGCCACATCAATGTGGAACGCCCTACCCAAAGCTGTAAAGGAATGTAAATCACTACCCACTTTCAAAACCACTCTCAAAGAACACCTACGGGAGACTGCAATTCGAAACTGGCCCATGTAAATGTCCTAACCCAACCCCCTCCAATGTACAGTAAATTACCTAGTATGGTTTTGTCAATATTCCAATGTACAGTTTTGCTTGTTTGTACAGTGTTTCCCCCCCCAACCCCCTCCAATGTACAGTAAATTACCTAGTATGGTTGTCAATATTCCAATGTACAGTTTTGCTTGTACAGTTGTAAAGTGTCCCCCCCCCCCACCCAACCCCACCCAACCTCCTCTAATGTAGCCTACAGTGTTTACGTCAAATGTATATACTCTCTTTTCTGGACTCTTTTTGTATCACAAACAGTGTATTTGCAAATCTGGTATGTCATAAATGTATAGATGTAGCAGTACTGTCTATCTGTATGTCATGTATGTCCTGATGAATTGAAAATGGGGGACCCTGATGTAAACAAGACGAAAGTCTTTCTCTGGTCTGCATCCCCTACTGCAGTGTTTCTCAAAGTGGGGGGCGCGCCCCCCCGGCATGACAGGGGGGGCCTTGAGATTTATTAATTTTTTATTTATTTTTTTATTACAGAAAATTATCACTAAAGTGCTATCTGTTGCAGCTGCACTGTTCTCCATGAAAATACCATTTATCAAAATCTGAAAATCATTATTTAATAAAACACAGAAAAGGATCACCAAGTTACTCTGGATAAAAAAAACCTTTACAGACAACATTGAGACAAAGCTTCCTGACACATCTCCATCCAAACTCTTGGAAGAACTCGTTGAAATCTCATCTGATACCACCTAGAGAGCTAGTTTCAGAGTGTGGTGCTGAGTACCAAGTATCTCATCTCATGGCCCACCAAGTATCTCACGATGCAGCAGTTAAGGTGTTGATACCATTCAGCACCACATACAGTATCTGTGTGAAGCTGGCTTTTCATCCAGGACAGCTCTGAAAACAAAATATAGGGCCAATTTGAAAGGTCACAATATTGGTGTTATTTCAATAAATTTAAACATGGCCCATTTCATGACTATTTTGTTGGGGCGAGGGGGGGGGGGGGGGGGGGGCAAAATATTTTGGTCCGCCAAAGGGGGGCCTGACAGAAAAAGTTTGAGAAGCACTGCCCTACTGTATTGTACCCATTCTGCAATCTGTTAATAAAGTTTTCAATCAATCAATCAATCAATCAATCAATCAATCAATCAATCAATCAATCAATCAATCAATCAATCAATCAATCAATCAATCAACCAATCAAACGTTGGCCTTGCGGCTCTGCAGATATCCCCTACTCGAGCAGTCAGCTGATGCACGTGACGTCAGGCCGGTGGCGGAGCAGCTAACACACCATCGCTGCCTCCTTGCTTCCTTGACAGTGTTGTTTACATTCAGCTCAACTTGTTTGAACAGTTAGCCGATAAAGGCGTTTGTCATTAGTCACCGTCTGAATACCCCGTTCAAAGACGATATGGCCACTACCATTTCGACCCAACGTGGGCAGGTAATCGGACATATAATTAGCTGTGTGTGTGTTGATGACTGCACGGTATTCTGTGGCATACAATACTAGAGAACATTAGCCTGTGAGTCTGTCAGCTAAAGCTAACAAACCATATCCAACATCTGCAAGTCTGTGTTGGTCATATTGAACGAGTTTAGTCATAGATATAATACAACATCGAAATAGGAAAGGTTGTGTTGAGGGTTTAGCGTTGGCACATTTCGAAGATTTGTCGGCTAAAAAAAGCGACCAGGTTTATCTCGGTACGTAGCTAGTCTGCAGCTAGCCCAACAGCTGAGTGTTCCCTGCTGCAGCTACAGTAGCTCTAGCATGTCATGCTAATAGGCGGATTAGCTAGTAGCCAATGTTAGCTCATCAGTCCAGGCCAGGATTAGTAACTAGTAGTATGTATTGAGTATGTATTGAGCCGTACTGTATTGTACCCATTCTGCAATCTGTTAAATAAAGTTTTCATTCATTCATTCATTCATTCATTCATTAGTAGTAGTAGACTATGGACTCTGCTAGAAACAGACCTAGTACTTAATGTAATGCAGCAAACATGTTTCACATGTCATGTCATAAATGTATAGATGTAGCAGTACTGTCTACCTGTATGCCATGTATGTCATATATGCCCTGATGAATTGAAAATGGGGGACCCTGATGTAAACAAGACGAAAGTCTTCCTCTGGTCTGCATCCCCTTAACAATTGTGTGTATTGAGCCGTACTGTACTGTACCCATTCTGCAATATGTTAATAAAGTTTTCAATCAATCAATCAAACTGATTAGCCCATGTTTACTGACGTCTCAACGCCGTGCACGCCTTCAGGTCTACATCGGGGAGCTCCCGCAGGACTTCCTGCGCATCGCTCCCACCCAGCAGCAGCAGCAGGTGCAGATGGACGCGCACGCGGCCCAGCAGCTCCAGTATGGAGGCTCCATCGGCACTGTGGGGCGTCTCAGCATCACCGTGGTACAGGTAAACACGACTCCCTGTCACTGTTAGATGTCAGTATAGGCCTCACGTGGTACAGGTAAACACGACTCCCTGTCACTGTTAGATGATGTCAGTATAGGCCTCACGTGGTACAGGTAAACACGACTCCCTGTCACTGTTAGATGTCAGTATAGGCCTCACGTGGTACAGGTAAACACGACTCCATGTCACTGTTAGATGTCAGTATAGGCCTCACGTGGTACAGGTAAACACGACTCCCTGTCACTGTTGGATGTCAGTATAGGCCTCACGTGGTACAGGTAAACACGACTCCCTGTCACTGTTGGATGTCAGTATAGGCCTCACGTGGTACAGGTAAACACGACTCCCTGTCACTGTTGGATGTCAGTATAGGCCTCACGTGGTACAGGTAAACACGACTCCCTGTCACTGTTAGATGTCAGTATAGGCCTCACGTGGTACAGGTAAACACGACTCCCTGTCGCTGTTAGATGTCAGTATAGGCCTCACGTGGTACAGGTAAACACGACTCCCTGTCGCTGTTAGATGTCAGTATAGGCCTCACGTGGTACAGGTAAACACGACTCCCTGTCGCTGTTAGATGTCAGTATAGGCCTCACGTGGTACAGGTAAACACGACTCCCTGTCACTGTTAGATGTCAGTAGGCCTCACGTGGTACAGGTAAACACGACTCCCTGTCACTGTTAGATGTCAGTATAGGCCTCACGTGGTACAGGTAAACACGACTCCCTGTCACTGTTAGATGTCAGTATAGGCATCACGTGGTACAGGTAAACACGACTCCATGTCACTGTTAGATGTCAGTATAGGCCTCACGTGGTACAGGTAAACACGACTCCCTGTCACTGTTAGATGTCAGTATAGGCCTCACGTGGTACAGGTAAACACGACTCCCTGTCACTGTTAGATGTCAGTATAGGCCTCACGTTGTACAGGTAAACACGACTCCATGTCACTGTTAGATGTCAGTATAGGCCTCACGTGGTACAGCTAAACACGACTCCCTGTCACTGTTAGATGTCAGTATAGGCCTCAGCATCCTTACAGTACAGAGAGAAGAACACACTACTCGATTGATCGTGAGGTTCTGGCCGCGGAGCAATAGAAGTGTTCACACTTAGCCTTAGTGTATTGTGTATTGTATTCCTTCTTAGCAGCTGGGCTACATGACTCTAATCAGCACAGTTATTAATGCTGACCACATCCTGGTTGCAATTCAACACCGCTTTTGCGTCCTATCAATATTTTACTGGTCGCTGCATTTCTATCTTCTTTCATCTCTGTTTCTCTGTCTCGCTCCAACCAGGCCAAGCTGGCTAAGAACTACGGCATGACCCGCATGGATCCGTACTGCAGGGTCCGACTGGGCTACGCGGTCTACGAGACACCGACCGCTCACAACGGAGCCAAGAACCCGCGCTGGAACAAAGTCATCCAGTGCACCGTTCCTCCAGGGGTGGACTCCTTCTACCTGGAGATTTTTGACGAGGTGAGGGGGAGGATACCATGACGGGACATGGAGGAGGGCAGGGTGTGTAGATATAGTAGGTAGGGGATGTGTAAGGGCTTGTGTCCATAGCGGACGTTTTATGAGTTGTCAGCTCCTTTCTGTCATTCATTTCTATGCTGGAGACGCGACAGGCGCGCTCCTCTTCCCAGTGCCGCGCCTCGCGTTTATGAGCTCTCGGCTGCAGCGTTTTTGGGCGGAGCGCTCTCGGCGCATAAAGTTCAAACTAGTTCAACTTTTGGAAAGGAGCGCGCTCATCAAGGTAATCAACATCGAGGAAGGGGCGGAGCCGTGGCAGTCGCGAGACCCAGGAAAACGCTCAGAGCTTTTATTTATTTTTTTTTCAAAGCGGTCCGCCTAACAGGGCAGGGTGTGTAGATATAGTAGGTAGGGGATGTGGAGTGGAACAGGGCAGGGTGGTAGGTACTAGGTAGGGGATGTGGAACAGGGCAGGGTGTATAGTATGGTAGGTACTAGGTAGGGGATGTGGAACAGGGCAGGGTGTGTAGTATGGTACTAGGTAGGGGGTGAGGAGTGGAACAGGGCAGGGTGTGTAGTATGGTACTGTAGGTACTAGGTAGGGGATGTAGAACAGGGCAGGGTGTATAGTAGGTACTAGGTAGGGGATGTGGAACAGTGCAGGGTGTGTAGTATGGTACTGTAGGTACTAGGTAGGGGGTGAGGAGTGGAACAGGGCAGGGTGTGTAGTATAGTACTGTAGGTACTAGGTAGGGGATGTGGAACAGTGCAGGGTGTGTAGTATAGTACTGTAGGTACTAGGTAGGGGATGTGGAACAGTGCAGGGTGTGTAGTATGGTACTGTAGGTACTAGGTAGGGGATGTGGAACAGGGCAGGGTGTGTAGTATGGTACTGTAGGTACTAGGTAGGGGATGTGGAACAGGGCAGGGTGTGTAGTATGGTACTGTAGGTACTAGGTAGGGGATGTGGAACAGGGCAGGGTGTGTAGTATGGTACTGTAGGTACTAGGTAGGGGATGTGGAACAGGGCAGGGTGTATAGTATAGTAGGTAGGGGGTGAGGAGTGGAACAGGGCAGGGTGTGTAGTATAGTAGGTAGGGGGTGAGGAGTGGAACAGGGCAGGGTGTATAGTATAGTAGGTAGGGGGTGAGGAGTGGAACAGGGCAGGGTGTGTGTATACATTTGTGTCGACCAACTGGTCACAGCTAAAAAGAGTTGCTGGTGAGAATCTTTTTTTCAGGACGGGCTGCTTTTGTATATAAGAATTTGTTCTTAATTGCTTGCCTGGATAAATAAAGGTTAAATAAAATTTTTATTATTTTGAGTTCCTTTTCTCCACAAACACCCCCCTCCCCCCTCCCCTTATCTCTCTCTCTTAACATCTTTAAGTCCACATTTTGGTGTAATCATATACAAATTCAAGAGCCACGCATAACACGTTAGAAATCAAGGCAATGTGACATCAGGCTGCAAACTGGATAAGTGGATACGGACCACTAGCCTAGCTGCTGGCCCGAAACACCTCTCCCCCGGAGTTTTAAGCTATAGGCTAGTGGTCCGTATCCACGCCATTCATTTGTTCTAAGCTAGCTTGCAGCCCTATGGCTTTCTACTGAATGCACAGAGAGGACATTGGTATCTTATCTTCTTGTCTGACTCTGGAGAAGACGTTAGGCGTGTTCCTATTGTTGCATCTCTTTGGTGGGGGGGGGGGGGGGGGGGGGGGGTTCTATGCTTTGGTGTGTCCGTTTCATACAGGGTACATGTTTGTGTATGAAGGTATATTTCACTTTCATCAGGGCTTGACAGTATCTTTTTATTATTAACAGATATTTTACTTGTCCGAAAGATAAACTTGTCCGAAATGTATAATGTGTAAAATAAATAAAACCGACAAGAGATTTGGACAATTATTATGATTTAATAACTTAAACACAGTGTGTGTGCATTTGTTGATATTTTCGCGGGTCTCTACTCGACTACTAAGCGAGCACTCAGAAGACGCTCACCGTTTGTCCAGGACAAGTAATATTGACGTACAGAGATTGATGAGAGTTTCCAGTGTGACACTGTGAGACAGGCACTTTCTGATCAGATGGAATAACGTTACTATTCGTTTGGGGAATATATATATATATATATATATATATTTATTTTTTCACATGTCCGGTCGGACAAGTTAAATTGTATTATGCTTGTCCGACCATTTCTTTTTACTTGTCCCGTACAATAGGACAAGCCTTAATGTCAAGCCCTGCTTTCATGCATGTGATGTTTTTTGTGTCTGTGTAATGGCAGAGAGCGTTCTCCATGGACGACAGGATAGCGTGGACACACGTCACCATCCCTGAAGGGCTGAGGCAGGGCAGTGTGGTGGACGAGTGGTACACCCTCAGTGGCAGGCAGGGGGACGACAAGGAGGGTATGATCAACCTGGTGATGTCCTTCGCTGTGAGTACACACACACACACACACACACACAGAGCAGGGACCCACCAATTGTACCCTTCCTACTGACGCGTCTTATAAAACTTGTAAGTCGCTTTGGATAAAAGCGTTGGCTAAATGACTAAATGTAATGTAAAATGTAATTCCACTTTTGATCTGTTAACACTAGTACTTTTACATACCCGATGTTATCCTGGTATCATCAGCCCGGTATCCAATACCAGTACTGGTAGCAGTGTATCCTTAACACTTTGAGTGCCAGCCACGAGAAATCTCGTTATTTCATGCCATGCGTTGAGTGCCAATGACGAGAAATCTCGTTATTTAATCGTTATTGCTTTTATTAGCGATATCCATTCATTTTTCATCAATCTAGCCTCACGTTATCATTGGGACTGTCTATGAGCTCGAACAGGGAAAATACCGCCCGTTTTCGTTTCCCGGATGGTAATGCACCCATTGGATTGGACTCAATTGAAATGCATGGGGGGGGGTATCAGGAATTGGAATAATCTTTTTGCAGAACATCTGATGTGAGGTAAGGAATCTATGTTACCAGTCTTGGGGTAATCAGATGTTTTTTTCACATATTTCGCAACGTGTCCCATATGTGTGTATGTGCGTGTATGACGTTAGCGCTGACCAGGTCATAGATAATCGATTTTTCAGCCCGCTTCTCTAGCGTGCATAAGTACACATATACTATCGATAATCTAGCGTTTATTTGAAAATTATTCATAAATTGGCCGAAAAATTACAACGTGTTTTGTGTATTCCACTAAAGAGCTATTATCACGGAATCCTTTTTTTTCTAGTAATTTCCAAAAACGTCCGTTTTTCAAAACGGTATAAAATGGAAATGTACCAATGAAAAAAACAATCCGTTTCGTACATGTTGACTGCAAGCAAGTCATTAATAAGCGACGGGCGTATTAGACACATAGCCATAACATAGAATATAGAAATAGCTTCGCGAAAATCATGAAATATCGGAAAATCTGTCCAAAAAGGCTGGCATTAAATAGTGATAAATAGTGCGCCCCCTGCTGGCACTCAATGTGTTAATACATAGATATAAGTGACCTCGTCCTAGCCGTCTCTGACATGGTACAAACCGACTTGGATGTCTTTGTCACTCTTCACCTCATTTCGGCTTTATTTTTGCTGTAGCTGTTTAGAAATGTTATTGTATAGTAGACACAATAACTCTATTATAGTAAAGTCTAGTTCTCTCTCTCCCTTCTTTCTCTGTGTCTCTCTGCCAGTCCGTGCCAGCAGGGATGATGTCACAGCCCGTTGTGCTCATGCCCTCCATCTACCAGCAAGGTGTGGGATATGTGCCCATTGCAGGTCAGAGGAAGCACATTGTATCTACACCCAGCCACATTCAAATAGTATTCACATGTTATCCTTTGTGTTTGTTTTAACTTGCTTGGAGTATTAAATGGGTGGGGTTTAACTGCATCAAGACAAACCAGCCCCCTAACTCCTTTACTATCACCACACCCCAAAACTCCTTTACTGTCACCACGCCCCCAAAACTCCTTTACTGTCACCACGCCCCCAAAACTCCTTTACTGTCACCACACCCCCTAACTTCTTTACTGTCACCACACCCCCTAACTCCTTTACTGTCACCACGCCCCCTAACTCCTTTACTATCACCACGCCCCCAAAACTCCTTTACTGTCACCACGCCCCCTAACTCCTTTACTATCACCACACCCCAAAACTCCTTTACTATCACCACGCCCCCAAAACTCCTTTACTGTCACCACGCCCCCTAACTCCTTTACTATCACCACACCCCAAAACTCCTTTACTGTCACCACGCCCCCAAAACTCCTTTACTGTCACCACGCCCCCAAAACTCCTTTACTGTCACCACGCCCCCAAAACTCCTTTACTGTCACCACGCCCAACTCCTTTACTATCACCACGCCCCCTAACTCCTTTACTATCACCACGCCCCCTAACTCCTTTACTGTCACCACGCCCCCAAAACTCCTTTACTATCACCACGCCCCCTAACTCCTTTACTATCACCACGCCCCCTAACTCCTTTACTATCACCACGCCCCCTAACTCCTTTACTATCACCACGCCCAACTCCTTTACTATCACCACGCCCAACTCCTTTACTATCACCATGCCCCCTAACTCCTTTACTATCACCACGCCCCCTAACTCCTTTACTGTCACCACGCCCAACTCCTTTACTATCACCACGCCCCCTAACTCCTTTACTATCACCACGCCCCCTAACTCCTTTACTGTCACCACGCCCCCAAAACTCCTTTACTATCACCACGCCCCCTAACTCCTTTACTATCACCACGCCCCCTAACTCCTTTACTATCACCACGCCCCCTAACTCCTTTACTATCACCACGCCCCCTAACTTCTTTACTATCACCACACCCCCTAACTCCTTTACTGTCACCACACCCCCTAACTCCTTTACTGTCACCACACCCCCTAACTTCTTTACTATCACCACGCCCCCTAACTCCTTTACTATCACCACACCCCCTAACTTCTTTACTATCACCACACCCCCTAACTCCTTTACTATCACCACGCCCCCCTAACTCCTTTACTGTCACCACGCCCCCTAACTCCTTTACTGTCACCACACCCCCTAACTCCTTTACTATCACCACGCCCCCTAACTCCTTTACTATCACCACGCCCCCTAACTCCTTTACTATCACCACGCCCCCTAACTCCTTTACTGTCACCACGCCCCCTAACTCCTTTACTATCACCACGCCCCCTAACTCCTTTACTATCACCACGTCCCCTAACTCCTTTACTATAACTCCTTTACTGTCACCATGTCATCTAACTCCTTTCCATCCTTGCCGTGCCTTTCCCAGGAGTGCCTGCGGTGTACAACCAGGGGGGCATGGTTCCAGGCATGGTCCCGGGCATGGTCCAGGGCATGGTCCCGGGCATGGTCCCAGGCATGGTGCCCATGGGGATGCCGGCTCCCGTACCGGCGGTGCAGGCGGTCCAGGGGCCGGTGTGCGGCGAGGAAGACCTGAAGGCGCTGCAGGACATGTTCCCTAACCTGGACAGAGAGGTGGTGCGTACGGTGCTGGAGGCCCAGCAAGGGGACAAGGACGCTGCCATCAACTCCCTGCTGCAGATGGCAGAGGAGCTCTAACTGCAGGGGCATGAACTGGACATGATGACCACACACACACACACACATGCACGCACTTAAGCACACACTCAAATGAAAACAGAAACATAAGACACATGCGTCTGCATAAACACACAGCCCACCCCCACTCCGCTCCTCTCTCTGGCTGCTTGCTCTCAGTTGTCTGTCACTCACAGCACAACCACACACACACACACACACACACACACACACGCACACGCACACACACACTGCAGTCTCATCTGGGCTCTCCTCACACACTGAAACCCTCACTGTTGTCGCACACCGAGGACTCCTGTATCTTTTAGATTCCTTCTCCACCCGGCCAGTAAAGGAAAGCCTAGGCTGTCCCTGTTGATGATGACCTAGAGGTCCAGCTCTGTTCCACATTCCACCACCTCGCACACAGGGCTTGTTTTCAGAAGTGGACCTGGTTTCTCTAAATTGCTTCAACACTAGGGGTGGGAATCACCAGTTTCATCACGATACGATATCGATTCTTTGGACAATGATACGATATTTGCAGATATCACAAAGTCTGCCACGCTATACGATACGATTCAGGTGCCTGCGATCGATATGAGACGATATCGTAATGCTCATTTAACACAATCGGTAACATTTAGATCACCTCAAAAAAGGCAACGAAAATATCATTTGAATATTTTCTTTTGCTCTTCCAGACATTTAAATGAAAAACAAACGTATTGTTTTTAATACAAGTAGACCGCCTGTTCACTGTAACGTGCCACGTTTTGATATATAGATTAGATGCATTGGACATGTTGCGGGGGGGAAAAAAGCAGGGACTTATTTCGGGCCGCAAAATGCGACCAAACACTGTAGGCGCACTATGGAGCTGTAACGTCTACATACACGGGGGCCGTTGTTGCTTGGGGCGGAAATGAGACTTGCCACGGGATTTTCAAAATAAGAGTATCGATATGAACCAATCTTTTTACGGTGCATCGGTCCTATTGGATCGTTGATAATTAGATCGATGTGTATAGTCCCACCCCTATTCAACACTGGCCAGAGTTGATTGCAGAGTAGAGTAAACGACAAGGCTTGACTTCACCCTACTACACTACAGTCGACGTTGGCCGCTACGAGTGAAACGGTTAAGATTTATCGTAGATGCGTTTTCTTTTTCTTGAGCCATAATGGAGGGTTCAGTTTGGGTTCAGCGTCACACCAGAGCCATAATGGAGGGTTCAGTTTGGGTTCAGCTTCACACCAGAGCCATAATGGAGGGTTCAGTTTGGGTTCAGCGTCACACCAGAGCCTCCCATAGACAGTCCTGGGTTCTGCAGTGATGCAATGTCATCCGCATATACGTAAAACATTACAAGGAGCACATGTACAGTACCTTTGGGATTGGAATCAACACTGCTAGACATTTTCAATTGTTTCTACAGACTATGGTCTGTAATATCATTCCTGTGCTCTTAATGTTTTCAATTTTCTTAAATTTTTTGGAAATAATGTCACTGTAGAACGCTGCGTTCTGCTGCGATGTAAATCTTTCTACGGACGTTTGAGACCTTCACATCTCCTTTTCAGAACTCCAGTTGTTGAAATGCACCTCAAGTGACTAGTCTGTGTCCATATTATTATTATTATTATTATTATTATTATTATTATTATGATCAGATCTCAAGGTTGGAATTACAGTTGTAAGATTTCCTCCCATCTCAGTATGTGTTGTGAGCGAACTATATTCAGTGTAGCCTTAGGATGCTTGAGGCTCTGAAGTAGGCATTCGAAGACCGGTTGATTTTGTTGTGAATGATGAATTGAGAGTCGTCGTCTCATATTCTGTGTGTGTGTGTGTGTGTGTCGACCTGCTAAACCTCTGTGTTTGTTATATAGCTGTATAAATATAGTTCCATATATTCAGAAGTCGATAAATTATTGCGAAGGTGTGAGATATACGTAGGTTTGCGGAGCTTGGGAAGAGACACGGTTGAAGTTGAATGATTTGTGGCGTAGGCGAATCGCCTCGCAGCCAATAGGGGTTGAGCAGCAGCGACCTCCTCTCTCATTCCCCGCCCCTCTTGATGCCACTTTGCTCTAAAGTGTTAATCTGTACCTTTTCTCTTTTTTTTTGTGTGCACGTTTCTGACCAAAAAATGCCCTTGTAAAGTTTTGATACCACTAGTTTACTAACCGTATGAATGAGCTTGGGATATAAAGATTTGTCATGAAGTGCTGTCCCACCACCACCTAGTGAGATCAAGTGAATGCTGTGTAGTGGTCCGCTCAGAGTGGAACTCCCTGCTGTTGACGTGAGGAGACATAGCTTAAGACCGATCAAAAGAAATTAAATTGGTTTTACTGAGTGGCTAAACTCCTGACGATATCATTCATATTATGTTCTTGACTCATCCCTCGGCGGAAGCCCCGCCCCCCCTGTCCATATCTCCCCTGCTGGAACACATCACTTAAAGGAACACGCCAACTTTTTGGGAAATTAGCTTATTTACCATCTACCCTGAAGTTAGACAAGCAGATACCCTTTTCTTCTCTGTGCATGCATTAGGCTTAGGGAACAGCCGCACCATTAGCCTAGCTTAGCGTCATTCACTGGAAGTAGGTGTGCCAGTGTAGCCTGTCGTTTTTTGAAAAACAGGGCCTTTGAGGTGATGAAATCACTGCGCCCAGGCAGCAGTGGTTCGGCAAAATATATCTGCTTAGAAAACTAAAATGTCTAATTATTTAATAATTTTCTCCACGTGGTAAATACACAGGTCACAACATGTTTACAGGAAAGTTTTGGAGTTGTATTTGGAGTGTTTGGAGTCTGTTGGGAACTAGGCTACACTGGCACACCTACTTCCAGTGAATGACGCTAGGCTAATGGTGCGGCTGTTCTCTAAGCCTAATGCATGCCCAGAGAAGAAAAGGGTATCTGCTTGTCTAACTCCAGGGTAGATGGCAAATAAGCGAATTTCCCCAAAAAGTTGGCGTGTTCCTTTAAGTAGAGAGGTGCACGCTGTGACACGCAAAATGACCCTCTGAAATGTCTATATTATACTCCATAATTATGATATGGCCCAAACGTCTAACCAACCAGAGGTGTTCTGTTCACCTTCTCTCCCGATTGAGCTTCGTAAGAAAGACCTGCTGGAGACTTAGGTATTGAATGTTACCGTCCGCCAAAGGTTTGATTTTAATGTGGATTTTCTTTAATTTGATATCTGTATCCGCTTAATCTGCAAATATGTGGTATATTTTTCCAAGGAAAGATCCTGTGCTCTTTATGGTGTAATTATCTGAATATAAACTGTAGCTCATTGAGATTATTTGATGTCAGGGCCATGTTGTGTTACAAGTGTCATATTGTATGTATAGATCATTGTGTAATTTAAATGACTTAATTGCTGTATTATATGACCACATTTGATTTACACTTTGTCAGGTGTTAAATGATTTTCAATCCCCGCTACTACTAACCACGTTGTCTTCTATGCCACATCACAGGCTGAGATAGTTAGATGATAATGTCCAGGAAGTTGATCTTGCCTGGGGGGGGAGTCTTAGGGGAGTTGAAGCTAAATGATCTTCTCAATAACAAACTCTTTCGATTATTGGACTGTGATCATGACACCGCCTGTACATCTGGACTTAACTTCATCGGCTCCTCCTCGCAGAGTAATGGTGCATCCTGTCGGAAGGCCTTTGGCTCCACACAGACAAAAAGCACTTTGATGGGAACTGGAGCTTACTTTTTTGCTCATCGATAAATATCACATTGTCATCGAACTTTCCCTGAAACAAGCTATAGCTAGCTCGAGATCCCTGGTGTGTATCAGCTTTGAATGTAAAGATGATCTTTGGTGATGAGCTTCGGTATGTTTTGCAATATGATTTCTGCTCTCGTTTCCTTTTTGTTAATGAGAAATTGTGGATGATAAAAAAAAAAAACAAGAAAGCATTTCCGTCTCAACCGGGCCTCTGTGTTCAGAACCACAACCCTCCTGTGTTCCCAGTATAGCGGGGATCCCCTCTGTGTTCCCAGTATAGCGGGGATCCTCTCTGTGTTCCCAGTATAGCGGGGATCCTCTCTGTGTTCCCAGTATAGCGGGGATCCCCTCTGTGTTCCCAGTATAGCGGGGATCCCCTCTGTGTTCCCAGTATAGCGGGGATCCCCTCTGTGTTCCCAGTATAGCGGGGATCCCCTCTGTGTTCCCAGTATAGCGGGGATCCTCTCTGTGTTCCCAGTATAGCGGGGATCCCCTCTGTGTTCCCAGTATAGCGGGGATCCCCTCTGTGTTCCCGGTATAGCGGGGATCCCCTCCTGTGTTCCCAGTATAGCGGGGATCCCCTCTGTGTTCCCAGTATAGCGGGGATCCCCTCTGTGTTCCCAGTATAGCGGGGATCCCCTCTGTGTTCCCAGTATAGCGGGGATCCCCTCTGTGTTCCCAGTATAGCGGGGATCCCCTCTGTGTTCCCAGTATAGCGGGGATCCCCTCTGTGTTCCCAGTATAGCGGGGATCCCCTCTGTGTTCCCAGTATAGCGGGGATCCCCTCTGTGTTCCCAGTATAGCGGGGATCCCCTCTGTGTTCCCAGTATATCGGGGATCCCAGTATGGCTATGGAGACCAATAATAATGTACAACGGTATCTTTGTTGCAAAAGTTCTTTAAATTTTTATTTATTAACAAAGCAACTACTAAGACATTCTAAACTGCAGTACATTGATACTACAATAACATACATAGAATAAAGTGCTGCCTAATTCTAGAATATATGCTGGGTTATAAATAATGCCACGTTGGAAAGTACATCCGTTCTTCATGGCATCGGCCACGGTTCAGTTGAACCCTTTTTTTTCTTTTTTGTGGAGGAGATCTTCAGTTTTGCAGGATTTTTGGAGAAAGCATGGCACTTGAGACAAAACACTATATCCTATATCATTTTATATGAATTCCTATTGTTTCTTTGTTTACATACATTGTTTACAGCTTGTTATATTACGTTTTATTTTGTTTTCTTTTTTTGTGGCCATCTTGGTCTATATAACTTATTGTCAATGTCAAGTATACTATTATATACTTATTGTTTGTGTCTTGTAAGCCCATATGGGCTGGGCATACACCCAGTGTATGTAAGACACGAAAATTAAAACATCAAATCAAACAACACTACAGAAGGTTAACCCTTTCGCTACCACACTAGTGCACTGCAACCTTGCCCAGGCCCGACGGGGCCCGGCCCGGCCCGGCGGGTTCGGGCTGGGTAGGGCTTTTTTTTTAATAAATAATTCGGGCTCGGCCGGGCCCGGGCACCGCAGTTTTTAATTTTTTTTCTTTTTTTATTGCGTTTTTTTTTCTTTTTTCATATAACTAGGGTTATATGATAACCTTCGTTTTAAGATTCGCTTTCTCTTTTGCGCCAGAGAAACATTTGGATGTAATTACTGCAGCGCGCAGGGAGAACTCAGGGGACAAGTTCAACTCGATTGGTTGTGTTGGAATATAGCCAGTTGGCGAACGTTTTAATTTGTTCTTGGGATGTATGTAGCCGGTTTTGTTAACGGTGTTCAACGCGTTGCTGATGTGTGGTGAGTGATGTTTACTATTTGCTGGGTCGCGACTCGCTACCTGTTTTGTTGTGATTTTCATTACGTTGCTCTGCTCGAAATCTGATTTCTGTTTTCTGTTTGTTTGTTTGACTGAGTAGGCTATTGTGTGTCGTGTGTGTGTGTGTGTGTGTGTGTCAAAGAAGATTCTATAGCCTTCAATACGCTTTACGAGGCTGATGTGTGAGTCAGTCTATATAAGCGAGCACTGGGAGAGACGGCATTGCGAAACAGGCTATGTAAATGCTTCTTAGTTTTGTTTATTTATTACGTTCATATAAAACCGTGTTTCGAATATTTAAAACAAATACAAAAAAATTTATATTTTAATATTAATAATAATAATAATAATTTTTTTCGGGTTTTCATGCGGGCTAGGGCTTAAAATATTATTTACAGTCGGGCTTATTTTCGGGCAGGGCCTGAAGTTCACGGGCTCGGGCAGGGCTCGGGCTTTATTTCAAGGCCCTTGCAGACCACTATACCACACTACAAACCATTAACCGTCTGTAGTGTGGTAGTGAAAGGGTTAACATTCTGTAGTGTGGTTGTGAAAGGGTTAACCCTTTGTCGTGTGGGGCAGTGAAAGGGTTAACCTTCTGTATTGTGTTAGTGAAGGGGTTAACCCCGTTGGTGGTAGTGGCGGTGAAAGGGTTCAAAGCGGTGCCTGTAGTCCTCAGCGTCTCCTGTGGCTCTGCCTGGCCGGTGAGGCCTCTTCTCTGACGATTCCACACTTTGCCGCTCGGCAGGCGCAGGTCTCCACGGTGGTGTAAAGGTGCCGGATCCTTCTGCCGTCGGCGCAGGTTAGCTCCGCCTCCTTCTGGCTGGTCTTCACCTCCTGGCAACATTCACACTTGTGCATCATCAAGTTGGCTGCCGAGTAACTGCTCACACACACAGATGGGGGGGGGGGGGGGGGGGTCTTGGGTTAGACTTCTTGTAAAAGAAGATCACTTTAAATGTGTCTTTTCGTATATCCCTCCTAGTTACACACACAGTATATCCCTCCTAGTTACACACAGTATATCCCTCCTAGTTACACACACACACACACACACACACACACACACACACAGAGTATATCCCTCCTAGTTACACACACACACACAAAGTATATCCCTCCTAGTTACACACACAGTATAGCCCTCCTAGTTACACATACACACAGTCCTCATATCCTTCCTAATTACACATACACACAGTCCTCATAGCCCTCCTAGGTACACATACACACAGTTCTCATATCCCTTCTAGTTACACATACACACAGTTCTCATCCCTTCTAGTTACACATACACACAGTCCTCATAGCCCTCCTAGTTACACATACACACAGTCCTCATATCCCTACTAGTTACACATACACACAAGTTCTCATATCCCTTCTAGTTACACATACACACAGTCCTCATAGCCCTCCTAGTTACACACACACACACAAAGTATATCCCTCCTAATTACACATACACACAGTTCTCATATCCCTTCTAGTTACACATACACACAGTCCTCATAGCCCTCCTAGTTACACACACACACACAACGTATATCCCTCCTAATTACACATACACACAGTCCTCATAGCCCTCCTAGTTACACATACACACAGTCCTCATATCCCTCCTAATTACACATACACACAGTCCTCATATCCCTCCTAATTACACATACACACAGTCCTCATATCCCTTCTAGTTACACATACACACAGTTCTCATATCCCTTCTAGTTACACATACACACAGTTCTCATATCCCTACTAGTTATACATACACACAGTTCTCATATCCCTTCTAGTTACACATACACACAGTTCTCATATCCCTTCTAGTTACACATACACACAGTTCTCATATCCCTCCTAGTTACACATACACACAGTCCTCATATCCCTCCTAATTACACATACACACAGTCCTCATATCCCTTCTAGTTACACATACACACAGTCCTCATATCCCTTCTAGTTACACATACACACAGTTCTCATATCCCTTCTAGTTACACATAAACACAATTCTCATCCCTTCTAGTTACACATACACACAGTCCTCATATCCATCCTAATTACACATACACACAGTCCTCATATCCCTTCTAGTTACACATACACACAGTCCTCATATCCATCCTAATTACACATACACACAGTCCTCATATCCCTTCTAGTTACACATACACACAGTCCTCCAGGCACGTGCACACATAGAGCCCAAGGGGTGCTTGAGCACCTGCCCTTTTGAGCCTCATAAAAAAGTGCCCTTTTTATAATTTGTTTGTTTGTTGTTTTTACCATTACGCATAATAGACTGCCCTTCCAACTGAAAAATGTCAGGATAGAATCAAAATATTAGGTAAAGAGAGAGATGCCCCGTATTCCATTGCAGTTTGCACGGCCTCCTCCGCGGACCTATATATTTTATGCATAGCGTGGGTGGTGATGATGATGATGATAGAAACCGCTGTGGCGCATACAGTTGAATGCTGGCACTGAGGGACACGAAGAAGTCCGATGGGATTTGGGAATCTCAAATACAATCGGGATTGGAATAAAAAAATGCATTTATATTAAACAATACAGAATATACAGCACTTCCTGGGGTCTGTAGGGTAAGCACTTATTCCCTCCCCCCTGAACATTTATGGAGATGTATGGGCCTTTTAAGTCAGTGATAAAAGTGTCTTTCAAGGATAAGTGAGCTCCTGCACTGATTATTATTCAATATTCAATATTTGATCACCAAAACCCCCCAAAAAGCATAAAAAGGGGCACCCCCGCCCCCGAAAAGGGCCCTTAAAAATCGGCCTTGCACGCTGCGCTCGCTCGGTTAAAACACACAGGTATAGTGCCCTTTTTAGCCTTTGAGCACCTGCCCCTCTAAAGTCCTGTGCACGTCCCTGCAGTCCTCCTATCCCTCCTAGTTACAGAGCGCAGGGTCGCCCGCAGTGCAGCGCTCCTGGAGCAGTGTTTTGGGGTTCAGCGCCTTGCTCAAGGGCACTTAGGTAGGATGGTGGGCACAGTAGATGTAACACCAGCCACCCTTCAGTCACCAGCTCACAGCTGGAATACACCCTCCTGTGTCAGCGGCAGGGATTGAACCGGCGACCTTTTCGGGTTACTGGCCGGCCTCTTTGCCTCTAGTCTAGGCCACCCTGCCGCCCTACTTGTCTCTATGGTTCCTGCTAATACGCATGTCATCATATATCGGACACATCGTGAGGAACCTGAGGACAGTGCGACTGTATTTAGAGTGGCGTTATTATGACTCACATGGATGAACTTCCACAGTGTCCAGCGCAGGAGGAGATGCTGAGCGGCTTGGGACTCTTACATCCATTCACCTCGATGACAGTCCTATTGGTCTGGACCTCGCACACGCTACGTACAGTACCTGGAGAACACAGGGCAACGGTTAGACATATATACGATACGCTACGTACAGTACCCAGGGTTCGCACAAGGTCCTTGAAGTGCTTAATTTAAGTGCTTGATTTTTGGAGAAAAAAAAAGTCAAGGCATGGAATTCCTTGAAAACAGATTTTTTTTTAAACCAGGTGCTTAAAAAGTCCTTGAAATTCAAATCAACCATTCGCATTGAACGTTTTGTTCATCCATGATAAAATTGTACTGAATCAAGAAATGTAATTTGTGTAACTAATTGTCGGAAATTGGTTTTAAGCCATACATATTGAATCGGATAATTTTTTCTATAAAAATAGCATTTAAAAGTTAATTGTATCCTTTTAAATGCCCTTTTAAAATGAAAAATAGTGCTTGTCTGTGGGAACCCTGACTAGCTGCAACACAGGGCAACAGTTAGACATACGATAGGACGGTGTCATCAAAACCACAGGTTTACAAAGTCGACTAAAAACGGTGATAGAATTTAGTGGTTTTTATATACGTATTCTGCGGTCTTCATCAGTGAGAACACTTGTCTCTCCTAACTCATCAACTCACAGGTGTTGCAGCATCCGTCAGCGTCAGTTGTCTCTGTGCCCTGGGAGAGGAAGGATGGCATGTCACACCATTGGTTAATACAACGTTGTACAGAATGAATGACACCCATATACCATATAGCATACAAGATATAGAAGTCTGACATTCATTGTTGTAAAACTGGTGCTGTAACTACCACACTACAGAAGGTGAACCCTTTCACTGCCACACTACAGAAGGTGAACCCTTTCACTACCACACTACAGAAGGTGAACCCTTTCACTGCCACACTACAGAAGGTGAACCCTTTCACTACCACACTACAGAAGGTGAACCCTTTCACTACCACACTACAGAAGGTTAACCATTTCACTACCACACTACAGAAGGTTAACCTTTCACTACCACTACAGACGGTTAACCCTTTCACCACCACAATACAGAAGGTTAACCCTTTCACCACCACACTACAGATGGTTACCCGTTCACTACTACACTACAGAAGGTTAGCCTTTCACCACCACACTACAGACGGTTAACCCTTTCACTACCATACTACAGAAGGTTAACCTTTCACTACCACACTACAGAAGGTTAACCCTTTCACTACCACACTACAGAAGGTTAACCTTTCACTACCACACTACAGAAGGTTAACCCTTTCACTACCACACTACATAAGGTTAACCCTTTCACCATCACACTATAGAAGGTTAACCTTTCACTACCACACTACAGAAGGTTAACCTTTCACTACCACACTACAGAAGGTTAACCCTTTCACTACCACACTACATAAGGTTAACCCTTTCACTATCACACTACAGAAGGTTAACCTTTCACTACTACACTACAGACGGTTACCCGTTCACTACCACACTACAGACGGTTAACCCTTTCACCACCACACTACAGAAGGTTAACACTTTCACTACCACACTAGACGGTTACCCTTTCACCTCCACACTACAGACGGTTAACCCTTTCGCTACCACACTACATAAGGTTAACCCTTTCATTACCACACTACAGACGGTTAACCCTTTCATTATCACACTACAGACGGTTAACCCTTTCACCACCACACTACAGACGGTTAACCCTTTCGCTACCACACTACATATGGTTACCCCTTTCATTACCACACTACAGACGGTTAACCCTTTCGCTACCACACTACATAAGGTTAACCCTTTCATTACCACACTACAGACAGTTACCCCTTTCATTATCACACTACAGACGGTTAACCAATAATCAGTCCCAAATGGCATATTGATGCCAGGTGGAGGATTTGAACATGTAGCTTGACAGTAGAGCACAGTAGCAACACATTGGGAATGAATTATGTTTTGGAGCCACAGGTTATAGAGGTTAGAGAAACCTACAGGGACACAGTCCAGTGGGTTGTAGTGAGGACAGGTGATCCTGGCCTCCTTGGTAATGTACTGGCCTTCTACCAAGTCACAGGTGTACTTCACACACTTTTCACCAGGGGGCGAATAGGTCTGGTTCACCTGTTTACAGAGGGAGAACAATCAATCAATCCATCCATCCATCCATCATTACTAAAGGAACACGCCAACATTATGGGGAATGCACTGACTGTCTTCTCCAGAGTCACAAGAATATAGATACCAATTTCCTTTCTGTGTGTTCAGTAGAAAGCTATCCTAGCTTAGAACTCTGGGAGAGGTGTTTTTGGCCAATGCCTAGGCTAGCCACTCCGTATCCACTTCTGTTTAATTTGTGCTAAGCTAAGCTAGCTCGCATCCGGATAGATTTCTACCGAGCAACACAATCGATCTGATTCTGGAAAATATGGTAGGTGGCAATATATGGCAATTTCCCATAATGTCGACGTGTTCCTTTAATAACACATTCCATCATGGCTAACATACACATTGGTGTGGTGCAATGTCTAAGCTGTTGTTTTATTTGTATTTGTATTTTGTACTACATTATGGATACTGATATTATTTATTTATTTTATGTTGTTTTCAATGTTAAGAATGAAGAATGATTTGCAATGTGGATATTCTCCATTATATAATTTAAGTATTAATTAATGTTCCCACTTGGAAGTGGCGGACAGGGGTAGGGCAAGATAAGCTTAGGCTTCTTCCTACTCCTTTTCGAACAGTGATATGTATATTTTTCATTGTTTGTCTTTTTTATTAATTTCTTTTTAATCGTGTTTAGAAAAAATTAAAATAATAATAATGTCTTTTTGATCTGAGGGAGATGAGTCAATTCATATGCAGCACACACAACCACTAACCTTGAGAATGATTATTGCGTTATCTGGAGCCTTGAAGATACAGCTGGCCAGGACACACTCCCCACAGCACTCCTCTTGGACAGGCGTATACTCATAACCCTGGGAAGTGGAAGAGAATGAGTATATTGTGTAATCTTACCATTTATATGATTGATATTGTCTTTTGGTTGAGTGGCTGCTGTCAAATCCATCTATACGCTGACGACACTATTGTATATTGTACTGCTGACTCTGTACAACTAGCCACTGGGGACCTGCAACTTTACGCTAGTGCTTTGCAAGATACACGTATTCATCTTAAACTTGTACTTAATGCAAATAAAACAAAATCCATGCTGTTTTCTAGAGCCAAACAACTAAGTGAAAACAACAATCCCTTCATGCCGTTTACCTCTTAAATTAAATTCAGCCATGAAGAGGATGTAGTAGGTGAGGAGAGGAGAGACAAGTTAACGATTCTGTGAGCCATGCACTGTGGAAAAGGGGGTGTAACCCAACACTAAGAACATGTCCCCTAACTTCCTGATGTTTTGTAGACTTATTGTACAGTATTATTATATAAAGTGTACCTCAGAGCACTTGGTGTCACAGACTATAGGCCTGCAGGTGATGAGGTTGAGCATGGTGCTGGGGTCCGTGGTGTAACCACAGTGACACTCCTGACATTTCATGTCGACGGCCGGCAGAGAAGTTGCCGAAGGAAGTGCCGGTGTCTCGAATGAAGGTCTGAACGCTACGCCTGGAGGAGGTCCTGGCGTCCTGGACGGAGATGTTGTGAGTGCTCCACCTGATGAAGGAGGTCCTGGCGTTGTCAAGAAGGGAGAGGAGGGTCCCGAAGGAATCTTGCATCCAGGCTGCAGAACACAGATCACGAGGGGTTAGTTAGTTAGTATGATTCACCATAAAAAAAAACATTTCCCCACTTGAAAGACGTGAGATTCATTTGATGGGATCTCAGAAGTCACCACTGCGATTTGACATAATATCGTCAAAAAAAAAAAAAGGGCCATTCTAGGTTATTTTATGGGTGCATATGCAAAATCTGACTGCAAAATTGTTAGATAGCTGTTTCCTATTCAAGATTGAAAAATGGGACTCTGAAGCAGGGATATTGAGACTCTGAAGCGGGGATATTGAGACAGTGAAGCAGGGATATTGAGACTCTGAAGCAGGGATATTGAGACTGAAGCAGGGATATTGAGACAGTGAAGCAGGGATATTGAGACTCTGAAGCAGGGATATTGAGACTGAAGCAGGGATATTGAGACAGTGAAGCAGGGATATTGAGACTCTGAAGCAGGGATATTGAGACTCTGAAGCAGGGATATTGAGACAGTGAAGCAGGGATATTGAGACTCTGAAGCAGGGATATTGAGACAGTGAAGCAGGGATATTGAGACAGTGGACTCACCTGGTACTCAGTACTGTTGTGGACACACACACCTTTAGGAACTGGAGAGAGACAGACACACAGGCATGTTAACGTCTGAACTGTCTAGGATTATAACATATTTTACATATTGCAATATGTCATTTTTCAACAGGACTTGATGCCATTACAACCATACAACATTTAGGTGACGTTGTCTACAAAACATCCTTATTTACAGATGGGAATGGATATTACACACACACACACAGACAGACTACAGGATTTATGTAGGATTTACGAACTCGAAAAGGCAGTCGTAAATCGGACAGACAGTCATTGGGGATTGCCGATACTACAGACATCCGTGAAATTAAATAATTATAATGATAATAAATACAACAATATTTGTACCACTTTGACTGCCCAAGTTTAATTCCTTATTAGTCCCTTGAATGCCCAAGGCCACTTCAATGTTAACGTTAATATCGCCTAATCTATGTTTTAAATTATGGCTATGTGTCTAATCTGCCCGTCGCATTATCAATGACCTATTTCCAGTCAACATTGTCGAATCAGATTGTTTTTTTATCGGTTCATTTCCGTTTCATTGCATTTAGAAAACCCCTCGTTTTCACGGAGAAAAAAGAGGTTTCCATGATAATCGCCTTTTACTGGAATATTCTAGAACGTTGTCATTGTTCTGCCTATTTATGAATCGTTTTCAAATAAACGCTAGATTATCGATAGTATATGTGTACGCATGCACGCTCGTGGCGCGCGCTGAAAATCGCGCCGGTTGCATGAGTGAGAAGTAAAATGTGGAGTGCAGGGTTTTTTTTCTCATTAATTTGCATTGAGTTCAATCCAAAAGGGTGAATTACCACCTGGGAGACGATATGGGGCGCTTTTTTCACATCTGAGCGCCTGAGGTAGCTGAATCTCCAACGGTAGACTTGGTTGATGAAATATGATTTCAGATCGCTAAAAAAAAAATTAAATAAAAATACGAGAATTCTCGTGAGTGGGCATTCAACCCGCGGGGGGTAAACCCGAGAAATCTCGGGTGTGGCATGCAAAGTGTTACGTTTTTGCATTTATAGTCCTGACTCAATGAGGCATCGTGAGCATTACACACACTGCAAACTAAATAAATAAGAACTAAACCGATCGCGGTTTCGGTGTGTGCGTGTTGCACGCGGAGAGAGAGACTCGTTAAGCGCGATGCGGGCCACCCCTTCAGGGGAAACACTGATAAATAATCACAGTATGATGGAAATGCCAGTATTCTGATTGCGGTCTGTGGTTCTATATGGATTGTGGGAATACTTTTGACAAATAATAGCTTACAGCAACTTATTGAAAAAATAACTACTATAGTTCATTTTTGAAACCATGAACTTTAGTTCAAATATTTGAATTATGAACTATGAACTGAACTAGTTCATTAAAAAATGTGTGAACTGTGAACTGAACTAGTTCGTGTAGAAAGTGAACTTTCCCAACACTGGCTGTCACAGCAGATACATGGATATACTGTGGTCACGTAACGTACCTCACTGGTCACAGCAGATACATGGATATACTGTGGTCAAGTAACGTACCTCACTGGTCACAGCAGATACATGGATATACTGTGGTCAAGTAACGTACCACACAGCAGATACATGGATATACTGTGGTCAAGTAACATACCACACAGCAGATACATGGATATACTGTGGTCAAGTAACGTACCACACAGCAGATACATGGATATACTGTGGTCAAGTAACATACCACACAGCAGATACATGGATATACTGTGAGCAAGTAACGTACCTCACTGGTCACAGCAGATACATGGATATACTGTGGTCAAGTAACATACCACACTGGTAGCTGGCACAGCAGCTGCCGTTGACCATCGTGACCTTAAGCTGGAACCCTAGTGGGCAGGTGAACGCGGTGTTGTCACACAAACTCACGTCGCACTCTATTGGAGGAGAAAAGAACAGGGATTATTTTCATCAACGTCTTCACTGTAGATATTAATAACAATTAAAAAAGGATCCCCTATCCGTCACAGATAATTCATTATAGCTCATTGAAGCTACAATATAGAGCTTATTTTACCCTCTCGTTGCCTCAAATAATTTGTTTGGGAATTCTATACTTACTTACGTATACTTAAGTACATTCAATATCAAACACTTCTCTACTTTTACTTATGTAGAATTTGAATGGAGGACTTTTACCTTTACCAGAGGACTCAATTATCTGGGTATTTCTACTTTTACACAGGAACTGTAGACAGGAACTGTGTACTTCTTCGACCACTTATGTACCCCAGTTGTTATTGCATGTACTTATTTGTGTTTCATCACACGTATAATGTACATATTTACCAACTGTTTTGCCTGTTTAAACACTACTATCATCGACATCTAAGAAGGAGATCCCCCCTTGAACGGCCCTTCTAAGTTATCTTCCCTCCACATTGCCTGTGGTGCTTTTTGTCCTATTGCTAGGTTTTTAGTGGGTTTTTCCTTACCTTCGCGTGGGGTATGTCTGGGAATGTTGCATTAATTTAATTAATTCATTTAACATTTTATTTTGGATTTCCTGGTGTTTTTATCTTTGTTCTTGATTTATTGTGATGTTTCTTCTTGACTTGTTTAAAGAAGACGTGTCCGCGGCTGGGTGGCGCAGCAAGGCGCTCGCCACCAACGCAAGAGACACTGGTATCGAATCCAGCTGTCGGCGTTGCTTCCGGCTTGGGCCAGTCGTCATACTGGCTCGATTGGCAGTGTTAGTGGGAAAGCAGGTGGGTGGGTCTGGGTCGTTGTGGACAGCGACTCCTACAGTTCGGTCGGGGCGCCTGCACAGCGAGGGAAGGATCTAAGAGAGGTAGTGTGACCTTCCACACGTTACACTCTCCCAGTGAGAGTCCGCGCTGCCGGGTGAAAAGAAGCGGTGGGCTGGCCGACATGTGTCGGAGGAAGCATGTGATAGTCTCCGCCCTCCCAGACCGACAGTAGGGGGGTAGAGTGCGCAACGACCAGGAAGGGGATTGGGAATTGGCATAACGACTAGGGGAGAAAAACGGAAAAAAGGAAGGAGGAAAAAGATAATAATACAAAATTAAAAAAGAAGACGTATCCGGCCCGTGGGGACATTAACGTGTGTTGTCGGGCCTTACAAATACATTTGCTTTGATTGGCGGTGTATTTCTTACCGCACGTCTTCTCCGCGCAGCAGCCGTCCTGTCTCTCCACCAGGTGCTGGCCGGGCTTGTCGCAGGGGGGGACGTCCGGCGTTTCGGGGCACGTGACCGGCGTGCACTGGACGTCCATGGAGTCTCTGTTACACTCACACACGTTGCACTCGCTCGTCCAAATGTCGCCGGGCTGGGGGGGGGGGGGGGGGGGGGGGAAGAACGCTTCAGTATTCGTGTGGGACAGTGCATGTTAAATTAACTCATTTTCAAAGATGTTCCTGCAATATCGGGAGAGAAATGTTTGCCTCCACGTGTGCTTTGTGCATCGGATAAAGTTGTCACCTTTTTGGGCTTGCCGTCGGGTCCGGTACAGCCTGGAATATGAACAGACACAGAGAAGCAGATTAAATATCAAAGAGAACATGTTAAATGGTAAATGATGCATTTACAGTATATATAGCAGTGTATAGTGTCACTTTAAGGGAGTCTCTCACTCCAGAGTTGAGGGGTCACGGGGGAGGAGATATAGGGGTAGTAGTAAGTAAGTAAGTAAGTAAGTAAGTAAGTAAGTAAGTAAGTAAGTAAGTAAGTAAGTATTTATTTATAAAGCACCTTTCATACATGTCAAGCAGCTCAAAGTGCTGTACACAAACATACGCATATGTAAAGCATCACATTAATAAGACAACAGTAATAAAAGTACGGCAATAGGCAAAGCACAGTAAAATAACATTTCAGTAAAAGATCAATACATAACATTTTAAAAACATAATAATAAAAACATTTCAATAAGATACTCGCTTTCCCTAAGGCATGGTACACTATTTGTAAGCTAGACTGTATAGGTACGTTTTAAATTTTCCTTTAAAAATGTGTATGGAGCTGGCGTTCCTGATGTGTGTTGGTAGTGTGTTCCATAGTTTTGGGGCATAGTTGGCAAATGCCATACTTCCGATCCTCTTTTGGTTTCTGGGTGTGTCTAGTAAACCTGTAGTGGATGACCGTAGCGTTCTTGAGGGCAGATAACTAGGGAATTTGCTATGTATTTTGGGCCTTGCTCATTAAGAGCTTTATATGTCAGGAAAAAGACCTTAAAATCAATTCTATGAGTTATTGGCAGCCAGTGCAGAGTGGCTAGGACTGGAGTGATATGTTCTCTTCTCTTTGTACGAGTTAGTAATCGAGCTGCAGAGTTTTGGATAAGCTGAAGCTTCCCAATGGTTGTTTTGGGAAGACCAGTGAACAGTGCATTACAATAGTAGTAAGTGTGTGTACCTGGTGGTTTGTTATTGAATAAAGTTGGAAGTAAGCTGAAGGAAACCTGTCACGCCGATTCTTGCATCGCCTCTTCCTTCGACTTCCACAGCAGCTTTTATTCAAAGCGCTTTACAATTTCGTTCCTCACATTCACTCACACATTCACACACTGACGGCGGAGACGACCACGCAAGGTGCCGACCTGCTCATTGGGAGCAATTAAAGGGGGGTTAAAGTATCTTGCTCAAGGACGCTTCGACACGCTGCCCGGGAGGAGCGAGATTTGAACCGGGAACGTTCCAATCGCCAGACAACCGCTCTGCCTCCTGAGCCGCTGTCGCCCCCCCCCCCCCCCCCCCCCTGTTCTTGTGAACCATGCTCCACACGAGGCCTCTGAACGCCATGTACCCTGTCCTCTGAAGGGGAGTCCGCCTTACCGCACACGCTGACACAGGTGTCATCAATGCTGTTGAATATCATGGTCCCGTTGGGGCAGAAGCAGCCTTCCATCGTCTTGGAGCTGTTTGTGGTCCCGATGAACCTCGCGTTGTACCTGGCGATGTGAGGAGATCACTGACATTAGTGAGGAAGGACGGAATCCAGGAACATCTCTCTTTTATTCCAGACGTGCGGGGAAACGTCACTCTGTCATTCAGTGATGGGGCTCAGGACAGTGATCCAGGTTAACCCTTTCACTATCACACTACATAATGTTAACCCTTTCACTAACCTTCTGTAGTGCGGTAGTGAAAGGTTAACTTTCTGTAGTGTGGTAGTGAAAGGTTAACCTTCTGTAGTGCGGTAGTGAAAGGTTAACTTTCTGTAGTGTGGTAGTGAAAGGTTAACCTTCTGTAGTGTGGTAGTGAAAGGTTAACTTTCTGTAGTGTGGTAGTGAAAGGTTAACCTTCTGTAGTGCGGTAGTGAAAGGTTAACTTTCTGTAGTGTGGTAGTGAAAGGGTTAACCTTCTGTAGTGTGGCAGTGAAAGGTTAACCTTCTGTAGTGTGGCAGTGAAAGGTTAACCTTCTGTAGTGTGGTAGTGAAAGGTTAACCTTCTGTAGTGTGGTAGTGAAAGGTTAACCTTCTGTAGTGTGGTAGTGAAAGGGTTAACCCTTTGTAGTGTGGTAGTGAAAGGGTTAACCCTTTGTAGTGTGGTAGTGAAAGGGTTAACCTTCTGTAGTGTGGTAGTGAAAGGGTTAACCTTCTGTAGTGTGGTAGTGAAAGGGTTAACCTTCTGTAGTGTGGTAGTGAAAGGTTAACCTTCTGTAGTGAGGTAGTGAAAGGGTTAACCTTCTGTAGTGTGGTAGTGAAAAGGTTAACTTTCTGTAGTGTGGTAGTGAAAGGGTTAACCTTCTGTAGTGTGGTAGTGAAAGGTTAACCTTCTGTAGTGTGGTAGTGAAAGGGTTAACCTTCTGTAGTGTGGTAGTGAAAGGTTAACCTTCTGTAGTGTGGTAGTGAAAGGTTAACCTTCTGTAGTGTGGCAGTGAAAGGGTTAACCTTCTGTAGTGTGGCAGTGAAAGGTTAACCTTCTGTAGTGTGGTAGTGAAAGGTTAACCTTCTGTAGTGTGGTAGTGAAAGGGTTAACCCTTTGTAGTGTGGTAGTGAAAGGTTAACCTTCTGTAGTGTGGCAGTGAAAGGTTAACCTTCTGTAGTGCGGTAGTGAAAGGTTAACCTTCTGTAGTGTGGTAGTGAAAGGGTTAACCTTCTGTAGTGTGGTAGTGAAAGGTTAACCTTCTGTAGTGTGGTAGTGAAAGGGTTAACCTTCTGTAGTGTGGTAGTGAAAGGTTAACCTTCTGTAGTGTGGCAGTGAAAGGTTAACCTTCTGTAGTGTGGTAGTGAAAGGGTTAAGAAGGTGGCACAGTGTTGACGTGTTTTACCTGGCGTTGCATGTCGGCTGAACGGCTGGACCACAGGGCAGGTACACCTTGTTATTGGGACACTTGTGCTCTGTGGGACGGAAACACGTTAAAGACCCTGTGTCATCATAAGATTCAAGGAATATTAGTATTTGTTACCACAGACGTACAATAACGAAAAGGGTTAACCTTCTATAGTGTGGTAGTGAAAAGGATTAACTATTCACTTCCTCCATCTAGAACTCCTTTTTTCCCTTTCAGGGATTTGAACTGGTGTCCTGCCGGTCACAAGCTTGCTTCTCTCACCTTTAGGCTACAGTTGCATCAAATGCCTAAATGCTACAGCATGTAACTCTCACCACACTGTCCCCCGGTGGCGCCCCTCCATGGCACACAGAGTCCGGCTCTGGAGCACGCCAAGGCGTAGGCCTCGAGGCTGGAACAGCTGTTGTTCTTGCCACTGCATACATCCGCTCTGCAGGCCTCTAAGTAGGGCGTTGGTGGCAGGATTTGGTGGCAATCCTCAAAAACGCTAGAGAAGACGCACACAGTAGACATTTACATTTAGTCATTTAGCTGAACACTTTTATCCAAAGCGACAAGTTCTGTACAACAGGTCAGCAGGAAGGGTACAACTCTTTCAGCCGAGTAACAATGTTCATTCAAACAGTGTTGAAACTCGGGTGCTGCAGTGTTGAGTGCATAGTAGTAGAGACATATTAGTACAGTAGGTAGTAATATAGGCAAGGAAGATTATTTAGTGGAAGAGTGCATGATAGTAGAAGACAGTAAGAAGGTTAGTAGCCTTTTTAATTTAAAAAAAAAAAAATTCAGATAGCCTATTGATTGAAGAAGACGTGTTTTTAGTCGACGGTGAATGATTGGTCGGGACAGAACCTTACAAGAAGTAAACAAAACGTACAATCCGAATCATTGTACAGTCAATCTGAATCATCACTGTACAGTCAATCCGAATCATTGTACAGTCAATCTGAATCATTGTACAGTCAATCTGAATCATTGTACAGTCAATCCGAATCACTGTACAGTCAATCCGAATCACTGTACAGTCAATCCGAATCACTGTACAGTCAATCCGAATCACTGTACAGTCAATCCGAATCACTGTACAGTCAATCCGAATCATTGTACAGTCAATCTGAATCACTGTACAGTCAATCCGAATCATTGTACAGTCAATCTGAATCACTGTACAGTCAATCCGAATCACTGTACAGTCAATCCGAATCATTGTACAGTCAATCTGAATCACTGTACAGTCAATCCGAATCATTGTACAGTCAATCTGAATCACTGTACAGTCAATCCGAATCATTGTACAGTCAATCCGAATCATTGTACAGTCAATCCGAATCATTGCCCAAAGGTACACAACAACACTCCAATTGAAAACCTTTAGAGAACAAGATTAGAAGTTTATCACTTATCTCAAAACTTAAAATGGGACTTCTATGGGTACGTGTCATAATAATCATAAAGGCCATAAACCTTTATGATGAATCGTCCTCTGTGTTGTATGGTGATGGGGGAGAACCACTTTTGGTTGCCCCAAACAATAGCTTAGTTCACACGGTGAGAGGCCAGGGGCTACAGCCCCCACCCCTCTCTCTACTTAAGATCATTCTCTCCGTCTTTTCTTCAGTGTCTCCTAGCTGGCCACGATGAGAGCACTCTTCGTCTTCAGTGTCTCCTAGCTGGCCACGATGAGAGCACTCTTCTTCTTCAGTGTCTCCTAGCTGGCCACGATGAGAGCACTCTTCTTCTTCAGTGTCTCCTAGCTGGCCACGATGAGAGCACTCTTCTTCTTCAGTGTCTCCTAGCTGGCCACGATGAGAGCACTCTTCTTCTTCAGTGTCTCCTAGCTGGCCACGATGAGAGCACTCCTCTTCTTCAGTGTCTCCTAGCTGGCCACGAGGAGAGCACTCCTCTTCCTCAGTGTCTCCTAGCTGGCCAGAGGAGAGCACTCCTCTTCCTCAGTGTCTCCTAGCTGGCCAGAGGAGAGCACTCCTCTTCTTCAGTGTCTCCTAGCTGGCCACGAGGAGAGCACTCCTCTCAGCCAAAGCTCATTTAACCCCTTTGTAATAATTGTTTTTACTTAATTAAACCTATTTTGATCAGAAGATCTGTCTACGATATAATTGATCAATCATAATCCACAACAGTGGTTCGATTCATGTGTATTTATTTGTATAAAAATATAGTTGCATATTATAATGTTTATAGCTGTGGCCCAACAACCAGCCCAGAGCATCTGTGAGTCTCAGAAAAAGCCTTGTAAGTTGTGCAGGTTCTCACTCACCTGCTGGTCAGGAGGTCGCATGTGACAGCTTGACAGGTTGGGGCGACGGTGGTGGGCGTGGGTGTGGGTGTGGGTGTGGGTGTGGGTGTGGGTGTGGGTGTGGGTGAGGGTGAGGGTGAGGGTGAGACGCAGGGTTTGACCGGCCACTTGCCAGCAGAGGAAGAGCAGCTCTCCAGCTGCCCATTGGGGGCGCGACAGTCGTTACCCATGTTGTTGTCACAGGTACCTGAGAAGGACAAGAGAGAGGGTCAGGTTGAAGCAAGAGTGACGTCTGTCTCTAGCGATACAGTTACATTGTCAGAGTAATCAATGAAGTTACATTGTCAGAGTAATCAATAAAGTTACATTGTCAGAGTAATCAATAAAGTTACATTGTCAGAGTAATCAATGAAGTTACATTGTCTGAGTAATCAATGAAGTTACATTGTCAGAGTAATCAATGAAGTTACATTGTCAGAGTAATCAATGAAGTTACATTGTCTGAGTAATCAATGAAGTTACATTGTCAGAGTAATCAATGAAGTTACATTGTCAGAGTAATCAATGAAGTTACATTGTCAGAGTAATAAATAAAGTTACATTGTCAAAGTAATCAATAAAGTAAAAAATATACGCGCTCCCCTGGAGGAAGAGGCTGGGTATAGTATAGTATAGATTCAGGGTTAGTGTCAGGGGTCACGGCTAGGTTAAGTGTCAGGGGTCATGGCTAGGTTAAGTGTCAGGGGTCAGGACTAGGTTAAGTGTCAGGGGTCACGGCTAGGTTAAGTGTCAGGGGTCACGACTAGGTTAAGTGTCAGGGGTCACGGCTAGGTTAAGTGTCAGGGGTCATAGCTAGGTTAAGTGTCAGGGGTCATGGCTAGGTTAAGTGTCACGGGTCATGGCTAGTTTAAGTGTCAGGGGTCATGGCTAGGTTAAGTGTCAGGGGTCATGGCTAGGTTAAGTGTCAGGGGTCAGGACTAGGTTAAGTGTCAGGGGTCACGGCTAGGTTAAGTGTCAGGGGTCAGGACTAGGTTAAGTGTCAGGGGTCAGGACTAGGTTAAGTGTCAGGGGTCAGGACTAGGTTAAGTGTCAGGGATCACGACTAGGTTAAGTGTCAGGGGTCATGGCTAGGTTAAGTGTCAGGGGTCAGGACTAGGTTAAGTGTCAGGGGTCAGGACTAGGTTAAGTGTCAGGGGTCACGGCTAGGTTAAGGCTGCGTCCCATTCCTCCCCTTGGCCCTACCCCTTGGCCCTACCCCTCGAGTCACCCTTCAGAGCGGAGCCACAAGGGGTAAATTGCACTACAAAATGGGACAGCACTAGCACTCAGTTGCCGACAGCGTAATGACGCAACCCACCCACACGCTGACTGTTTACATTACTTACAGGCAGCTTACATCAGAAGGACCATGAAGCTTGCTCTGCATACCGTGTAAATTATAACGAATGTCTTCAGTGTTTATGCTTGTATATAAAAAGGTTTTTGGTATCAAACTCTTGACATTATGTGTTGTTATTTTGTAGCACAAGTTTAATCAAATGTTAGTCAGGTTCTTTATATTCATACAGTATGTAAGTCAAATAGAAAATGAATGGGTGAGACTATAATAAAGCATATACAGTAGTACTACATGGTATTGCATGGTACTACATGGCAGTATAGCGTACTACATGATACAACAGAATATGACCATGCAGTACATGGTAATACAGTGTATTACATGGTACTGGTAGTGGTAGTACATAATTAACTTTTTACTTCTAGGTTCTCTTGATTTAAATTCTAGTAATTTGCATGTATATGTAAAGAGAATACAAATCCACTGCAAATATTAACAATTGTAGAAAATACATTTTAATAAATGAATTCCCCCCCCCCAATACAGTACTCACACTATTGTTCTGGCATTTTGTCAACCATGCGTTGAAACAGGGCCAAGAAGCGATCTGTTTTCCTCCCCCTCAAATGTATATACTCTCTTTTAGAAACTCTGTCTCTTAAACAGTAGGCCTACTGTACATTTTTATATCTTGTATGTCATAAATATCTGGATGTAACAGTACTGTTTATCTATATGTCATAAATGTTTTTTTGTATCCACTTTTTCTCCTTATTTTCTATTTTTCTCCCATCTCAATTTCGAGTTTCCAATTCTCCCCTCCCCTGTCTTGAACGTTGCTCGATTATGCCCCCCACTGGTCGGTTGTAGGGAGGATAGAAGCCTTGCATCACGTGTCCCCTCCGGTACACGAGGAGGCAGCCTGTCACATCTTTTCACCTGCCAGCACGGACTCTCAGTGGCGAGGTGTAACGCATGGGAGGCTCACACTATACTTCCTGTCTCTGCTGTGCAGGCGTCCCCCAACCGACCTGTAGGAGTCGCTGTCCACAACGTCCAAATCCCCACCCATCGACTTCCACCCTCTAACTCTGCCAATGAGTTAGTATGACGGCTGGCCCAAGCCGGAGGCAATGCTGACACCCGGATTCGAGACCGGAGTCTCTTGCATTGGTGACGAGCGCAATATCCGCTGCGCCACCCAGCCGCCCCTATATGTTATAAATGTTTTTTTTTTTTATCCACTTTTTCTCCCATTTTTCTATATTTTCTCCCATCCCAATTTCGTATCATCCAATTCAACCCTCCCCTGTCACGAACGCTGTTTCTTGCCTCCCACAAGCCGGCTGCAATGTGGACTAAGTCATACATAGCACAAGTCCCCTGCGGTACTTGAGGTAACAGCAGTCGCATCTTTTCACCTGCGCAGCTCGATCTCTCAGTGTCGAGGAGTAACGCGTGGGAGGCTCACGCTGCCCCCGACACTTCCTGATTCTACTGCGCAGGCGCACCAACCGACTTGTAGGAGTCGCTTGTTCACAACGCCCAATCCCCACCCTTCAGTTTCCCTCCCCGTAATACGGCCAATGTGTATTACTGTGGACGACCAGCTAAACTGAAAACAATGTGGAGAGCTGGATTCGAACACGCGAATCCTAGCGTCTCCACACTGGTGGCGAGTGCCTTGCCCACTACACCACCTAGCCGCCCTATATGTTATAAATGTTATGATGAATTGAAAATGGGGGACCCTGATGTAAACAAGACGAAAGTCTTTCTCTGGTTTGCATCCCCTTAACAATTGTGTGTATTAGGCGGCTAGGTGGTGTAGTGGGCAAGGCACTCGCCACCAGTGTGGAGACGCTAGGATTCGCGTGTTCGAATCCAGCTCTCCACATTGTTTTTCAGTTTGGCTGGTCGTCCGCAGTAATACACATTGGCCGTATTACGGGGAGGGAAAACTGAAGGGTGGGGATCGAACGTTGTGAACAAGCGACTCCTACAAGTCGGTTGGTGCGCCTGCGCAGTAGAATCAGGAAGTGTCGGGGGCAGCGTGAGCCTCCCACGCGTTACTCCTCGACACTGAGAGATCGAGCTGCGCAGGTGAAAAGATGCGACTGCTGTTACCTCAAGTACCGGAGGGGACTTGTGCTATGTATGACTTAGTCCACATTGCAGCCGGCTTGTGGGAGGCAAGAAACAGCGTTCGTGACAGGGGAGGGTTGAATTGGATGATACGAAATTGGGATGGGAGAAAATATGGAAAAATGGGAGAAAAAGTGGATAAAAAAAAAAAAACAATTGTGTGTATTGAGCCGTACTGTATTGTACCCATTCTGCAATCTGTTAATAACATTTCCAATCAATCAATCCCATAGGCGAAGCGAAACGCCAGTAATCATATAACTAGGGTTATAGGATAACCACTAGTTAATTCGCGATTCTTTTTGGTTTGTCATGGCAAACCAATTACATAATCCAACATATGTGTAAAAAACTAACATATTCCAGTTGACTGTATATTTTTTTAATGATTCGTTACGAAGAAATCAATACTTCCATTTGTCTCTAAATTACTCGTACCGTTCCGCCATTTTCTTTTTCTTTAGATTTGCAAAAGGTTTGCAGTGCATTCTGGGAAATACCATCTCTCCCTTGAAATCGAGCCTGCATCTTGGCAGACTCCGTTTGTAGGGCCATTTGGAGGGCTGAAACGTCATTACCCCTTGATCCAAAGTGTAATGGGACACCCCTACACTTCGCGGGAACGCGGAAAACAAGGGGTAGGGCCAAGGGGAGAATTGGGATGCAGCATAAGTGTCAGGGGTGCTTAAAGATTTTTCCCAACCCACTTTCAGTTCCGCGTTCTGGTTCCGCGATCTGATTGGCCACTGACGTTTCTCTCAGCGCCAATCGCGTTACGCCTAGATCACTGGTTAAGCTTGGCGACTCTTTCGAAGAGTTTGTCGGTGGTCTATCGCCCTGCTCTAAAGACAAATTCTAATCTTAACCAACTTCGAAAGAGAGCGACTTCGAAAGAGTCGCCAAGCTTAACTAGTATACTAGCAGGCTGTTAGAGGCAGAACTAGGCGTAACGCGATTGGCGCTGAGAGAAACGTCAGTGGTCAATCAGATCGCGGAACCCGAACACGGAACTGAAAGTGGGTTGGGAAAAATCTTTACGCGTCAGGGGTCATGGCTAGGTTAAGTGTCAGGGGTCAAGGGTTATGGTGACTCACCACACAGTCCCTCTGTGTTGCCAGTGAACAATGGATAGAACACGCTGATGCTGAAGGAAAAGCCTGAGTAGACGATCTCAGTCTGGATATCTTCCATCTCCAAGATGATGACAAGGTCCGTTCCGGTGATGTACAGGGGGCCGTTCCTGTAGGCCGGGTAGACACGCTTCTCGTTCACGTACACCTGGAGGACCGAGAGCCACATGAGTATCAGCACGTCGTGTTGTTGTTAACCCTTTCACTACCACACTACAGAAGGTTAACCCTTTCACTACCGGGTGTGAAAGGGTTAACCCTTTGTCGGGTGGCAGTGAAAGGGTTAACCTTCTGTAGTGTCTCAGTGAAAGGGTTAACCCTTTTGGTAGTGAAAGGGTTAATATATAGGGCAACTCTTTATGACAAGATCAATGATTACTTACCGCATTGACACGTTTGCCGGAGTCTAAGGTCTCGGTCAGGACGACCTTGTAGGACTGGTATTCCACAATAAGGGCCTTGGGACAGAACGTGCTGTCTGACGGGTCACACTCCCTGCCCGCGATGACGGTGAAGTTATGTTTCGCGATGATCTCCTTGACCAGGTAGAAAGAGCAGTCACTCTCGTAATTGTAAGTGGCGCCATCGAATGTCACCAGGTGGGATTGATCCCAGCCCTGGCACGCACCTGGAGGAGAAGCAGAGCCACAGGAGGTAAGACTCTCGTGTCATCATCTTTGTTATTATTATTATTACTAGGGATGTCCGATATTATTGGCCTACCGATATTGGCATTCAAATGTAATATCGGAAATGATCGGTATCTGTAAAAAAAAAATATATATATATATATTTTTTTTTACATTTATTTAACCTTTATTTACCCAGGCAAACAAGTAAGAACAAATTCTTATTTAATTTATTGTGAAAAGAATGCCTAATGTTGTGTTTTTTGGGGGGGGGGAAACCCTGCATATATCGGTATCAGTTGATATCGGTATCGGAAATTAAGAGTTGGACAATATCGGTAAAAAAGCCAATATCGAACATCCCTAATTATTACCTTCCTGAGCCACTGTCGCCCCCCCCCCCCCCCCCCTGTGGTGTAAGCCGGTATAAGTCCAGAGTGGTATAAGAAGTTGGATCCTAAGTGGTATAAGATATTGGTTTCACTTTGCGACTTACATTGACATTCATAACGGTAGCAGCATCCCGCGTCGTCGAAGACCTTCACCGGTTTGTGTCCGTTGACGCAGACGCGTGTCTCAGGCTCGGCACAGATCACCGGTGCCGTGGTGACCTTCCCACCGCTGCATGTGGCATTGGAGCAGTCGGTGTCCTTCCATGTCTCTCCATCCTAATTTGAGATGGATAAGCAATCACTTAATACACACAGGCAGGCCAAGGACGTGTGTGTGTGTGTGTGTGTGTGTGTGTGTGTGTGTGTGTGTGTGTGTGTGTGTGTGTGTGTGTGTGTGTGAGCTTGTTCAAACACTGTCTGAGGGGTAATGAGCCTGCACAACAGTATGAACACAGTTAAAACACTGTCTGAGGGGTAATGAGCCTGCACAACAGTCTAAACACAGTTAAAACACTGTCTGAGGGGTAATGAGCCTGCACAACAGTATGAACACTGTTAAAACACTGTCTGAGGGGTAATGAGCCTGCACAACAGTATGAACACTGTTAAAACACTGTCTGAGGGGTAATGAGCCTGCACAACAGTATGAACACTGTTAAAACACTGTCTGAGGGGTAATGAGCCTGCACAACAGTATGAACACTGTTAAAACACTGTCTGAGGGGTAATGAGCCTGCACAACAGTATGAACACTGTTAAAACACTGTCTGAGGGGTAATGAGCCTGCACAACAGTATGAACACTGTTAAAACACTGTCTGAGGGGTAATGAGCCTGCACAACAGTATGAACACTGTTAAAACACTGTCTGAGGGGTAATGAGCCTGCACAACAGTCTAAACACTGTTAAAACACTGTCTGAGGGGTAATGAGCCTGCACAACAGTATGAACACTGTTAAAACACTGTCTGAGGGGTAATGAGCCTGCACAACAGTATGAACACTGTTAAAACACTGTCTGAGGGGTAATGAGCCTGCACAACAGTATGAACACTGTTAAAACACTGTCTGAGGGGTAATGAGCCTGCACAACAGTATGAACACTGTTAAAACACTGTCTGAGGGGTAATGAGCCTGCACAACAGTATGAACACTGTTAAAACACTGTCTGAGGGGTAATGAGCCTGCACAACAGTATGAACACTGTTAAAACACTGTCTGAGGGGTAATGAGCCTGCACAACAGTATGAACACTGTTAAAACACTGTCTGAGGGGTAATGAGCCTGCACAACAGTATGAACACTGTTAAAACACTGTCTGAGGGGTAATGAGCCTGCACAACAGTATGAACACTGTTAAAACACTGTCTGAGGGGTAATGAGCCTGCACAACAGTATGAACACTGTTAAAACACTGTCTGAGGGGTAATGAGCCTGCACAACAGTATGAACACTGTTAAAACACTGTCTGAGGGGTAATGAGCCTGCACAACAGTCTAAACACTGTTAAAACACTGTCTGAGGGGTAATGAGCCTGCACAACAGTATGAACACTGTTAAAACACTGTCTGAGGGGTAATGAGCCTGCACAACAGTATGAACACTGTTAAAACACTGTCTGAGGGGTAATGAGCCTGCACAACAGTATGAACACTGTTAAAACACTGTCTGAGGGGTAATGAGCCTGCACAACAGTATGAACACTGTTAAAACACTGTAGGAGACGTACTGTAATGCCTGAGTACCTCAACTGAAATGGCCTTGCTACAAAACACTGATAAATGTAGCCTGCCTAAAGTGCTGGGAATGGCTGAAATGATGTTCCAAATATGTCCTGATAATGCACCCACTACCTGAATGATTCATTCCTAAAGCATGACTTTGTTAACATTCTCAATAATTACAGTGATATAGACTAAATTAGTGTTTAATCTAGGAACTCTTTGGTCAGCAAAAAACTAACATTTATTACTTTAAAAATAATCTGTTTGATTGTTCTGTATAATATCAATAATACACTTGAGGTCACGAAATCCTGTGAGCCTCATTTGTATTATTACCAAAATAACTGTTCATCTTGGCCATATTCTGATTATTAGCAAACACAGCAACAAGCCTAATGGGAAAGTAAACTGTAATCCTATATGTTGCTTAGCAACCAAACATTCCAAGGAAATGGTCTATGTGGAAAAAGGTTCCTACCAGTCTGGGTGGATTCAAGTGGAAGCAGTGTGGGGAAAGGGTTGTCTGAATGGGGGTTGTTGTTGTCGGACCAGCGGAAGGGGATGGATGGGTCGTTGCGCTCGGTGTTGTGGGACAGGGTTTAGACTCCTTCTCTATACTGCAGGTTTCAGAGCAGTAGGCGGTGTAGCACCAGTCTCCACCGTCATTTACATTATATAGGAAGCTCCCTGTAGGAATTAAGCAAAGAAGAACATATCAAAGCAAAAGGAATCGTGAATATATATATTATTATATATATCTATTAGGGGTGTAAATATTTGACCCCATAACGATTCGATTACGATTCTTCACGCAACAATTCAATGCATCATGAAATCGCTTCATTTGACCATGATTCGATTCGATTCGATGCAATTCGATGACTTTTCTATCAGTTAATTCCCCCAAAAATGTTTAATACACAAAATGTGGCTGGGGGAACTGATTCACTCAGCATGAATGGACTATAGGTAAATAAAAAATCAACCTATAAAAAAATAAATGTATTCTAATCGATTCTAACATTTTCAAATCGATGCAGTTGAATCGTCACGTTAGGATCGATGCATTGTTACACCCCTAATATCTATATATGTATATATGCATGACATTTGTGAAATACGTTTTTTACATCATTTCTGGGATTACTTCTACTACTACCTAAAACAATTACAGTGTGATATTAAGGAGAGCTGGTTACTTAATTTGACATCAGTATTTAGTTAGTGAAGAATATAAGGCGAAAAAGAAAAGGAAATCTAAGTGCAAGAAAGGTCATTAATTTTTCTAAAATGGAATTACACTAACCTGGGGGATATGTTGTTCCATTGAAAAGGCACCGACACTCACTGGTTGTGGGCACTACAGTTGTACTAACAACGACTTGTGGCGATGGTGCTTGTGGTGTTGTTGTTAAGCCTGTTACTACTTGTAGAGTAGTTGTTGTAGTTACACCAACAACTGTGGAAGACGCTGTTGTTGGACCGGTGGTTTCTACTTTTGGGGGTCTTGGTGTTGTTACAGTCTCAGCTGTTGTTACTTCCTTTGTGGTTGTTTCAACACCTGGTGCCAGAGTGGTTCCCTTTGTTGTGAATGGTCCAATTGTTGTGGTAGTAATGGTTGGTTTGGAAGTTATAACTGTTGTTCCTGGGCCTGCTGTTGTAGTTACACCAACACCGGCTGTTGTAGTTTCACTGCCAACTGTTGTTCCTGGTCTTGCTGTTGTAGTTACACCAACACCGGCTGTTGTAGTTTCACTGACAACTGTTGTTCCTGGTCTTGCTGTTGTAGTTACACTAACAATTGTGGTAGAAGCTGTTGTTGGACCAGTGGTTTCTACCTTTGGGGGTCTTGGTGTTGTTACAGTCTCAGCTGTTGTTACTTCCTTTGTGGTTGTTTCAACACCAGGTGCCAGAGTCGTTCCCTTTGTTGTGAATGGTCCAATTGTTGTGGTAGTAATGGTTGGTTTGGAAGTTATAACTGTTGTTCCTGGTCTTGCTGTTGTAGTTACACCAACACTTGCTGTTGTAGTTTCACTGACAACTGTTGTTCCTGGCCTTGCTGTTGTAGTTACACCAACACCGGCTGTTGTAGTTTCACTGACAACTGTTGTACCTGGTCTTGCTGTTGTAGTTACACCAACACTTGCTGTTGTAGTTACAGTGACAACTGTTGTTCCTGGTCTTGTTGTTGTAGTTACACCAACAACTGTGGTAGAAGCTGTTGTTGGACCAGTGGTTTCTACCTTTGGTGGCCTTGGTGTTGTTACAGTCTCAGCTGTTGTTACTTCCTTTGTGGTTGTTTCAACACCTGGTGCCAGAGTGGTTCCCTTTGTTGTGAATGGTCCAATTGTTGTGGTAGTAATGGTTGGTTTGGAAGTTATAACTGTTGTTCCTGGGCCTGCTGTTGTAGTTACACCAACACCGGCGGTTGTAGTTTCACTGACAACTGTTGTTCCTGGTCTTGCTGTTGTAGTTACACCAACAACTGTGGTAGAAGCTGTTGTTGGACCGGTGGTTTCTACTTTTGGGGGTCTTGGTGTTGTTACAGTCTCAGCTGTTGTTACTTCCTTTGTGGTTGTTTCAACACCAGGCGCCAGAGTGGTTCCCTTTGTTGTGAATGGTCCAATTGTTGTGGTAGTAATGGTTGGTTTGGAAGTTATAACTGTTGTTCCTGGACCTGCTGTTGTAGTTACACCAACACCGGCTGTTGTAGTTTCACTGCCAACTGTTGTACCTGGTCTTGCTGTTGTAGTTACACCAACACTTGCTGTTGTAGTTTCAGTGACAACTGTTGTTCCTGGTCTTGCTGTTGTAGTTACACCAACAACTGTGGTAGAAGCTGTTGTTGGACCGGTGGTTTCTACCTTTGGTGGCCTTGGTGTTGTTACAGTCTCAGCTGTTGTTACTTCCTTTGTGGTTGTTTCAACACCAGGCGCCAGAGTGGTTCCCTTTGTTGTGAATGGTCCAATTGTTGTGGTAGTAATGGTTGGTTTGGAAGTTATAACTGTTGTTTCTGGGCCTGCTGTTGTAGTTACACCAACACCTGCTGTTGTAGTTTCACTGACAACTGTTGTTCCTGGTCTTGCTGTTGTAGTTACACCAACAACTGTGGTAGAAGCTGTTGTTGGACCGGTGGTTTCTACTTTTGGGGGTCTTGGTGTTGTTACAGTCTCAGCTGTTGTTACTTCCTTTGTGGTTGTTTCAACACCAGGTGCCAGAGTCGTTCCCTTTGTTGTGAATGGTCCAATTGTTGTGGTAATAATGGTTGGTTTGGAAGTTATAACTGTTGTTCCTTGGCCTGCTGTTGTAGTTACACCAACACCGGCTGTTGTAGTTTCACTGCCAACTGTTGTTCCTGGTCTTGCTGTTGTAGTTACACCAACAACTGTGGTAGAAGCTGTTGTTGGACCAGTGGTTTCTACCTTTGGTGGCCTTGGTGTTGTTACAGTCTCAGCTGTTGTTACTTCCTTTGTGGTTGTTTCAACACCAGGTGCCAGAGTGGTTCCCTTTGTTGTGAATGGTCCAATTGTTGTGGTAGTAATGGTTGGTTTGGAAGTTATAACTGTTGTTCCTGGGCCTGCTGTTGTAGTTACACCAACACCGGCTGTTGTAGTTTCACTGCCAACTGTTGTACCTGGTCTTGCTGTTGTAGTTACACCAACACTTGCTGTTGTAGTTTCAGTGACAACTGTTGTTCCTGGTCTTGTTGTTGTAGTTACACCAACAACTGTGGTAGAAGCTGTTGTTGGACCGGTGGTTTCTACCTTTGGTGGCCTTGGTGTTGTTACAGTCTCAGCTGTTGTTACTTCCTTTGTGGTTGTTTCAACACCAGGTGCCAGAGTTGTTCCCTTTGTTGTGAATTGTCCAATTGTTGTGGTAGTAATGGTTGGTTTGGAAGTTATAACTGTTGTTCCTGGGCCTGCTGTTGTAGTTACACCAACACCAGCGGTTGTACTTTCACTGACAACTGTTGTTCCTGGTCTTGCTGTTGTAGTTACACCAACAACTGTGGTAGAAGATGTTGTTGGACCAGTGGTTTCTACCTTTGGTGGCCTTGGTGTTGTTACAGTCTCAGCTGTTGTTACTTCCTTTGTGGTTGTTTCAACACCAGGTGCCAGAGTGGTTCCCTTTGTTGTGAATGGTCCAATTGTTGTGGTAGTAATGGTTGGTTTTGAAGTTATAACTGTTGTTCCTGGGCCTGCTGTTGTAGTTACACCAACACCTGCTGTTGTAGTTTCACTGACAACTGTTGTCCCTGGGCCTGCTGTTGTAGTTACACCAACAACTGTGGTAGAAGCTGTTGTTGGACCGGTGGTTTCTACTTTTGGGGGTCTTGGTGTTGTTACAGTCTCAGCTGTTGTTACTTCCTTTGTGGTTGTTTCAACACCAGGTGCCAGAGTCGTTCCCTTTGTTGTGAATGGTCCAATTGTTGTGGTAATAATGGTTGGTTTGGAAGTTATAACTGTTGTTCCTTGGCCTGCTGTTGTAGTTACACCAACACCGGCTGTTGTAGTTTCACTGCCAACTGTTGTTCCTGGTCTTGCTGTTGTAGTTACACCAACAACTGTGGTAGAAGCTGTTGTTGGACCAGTGGTTTCTACCTTTGGTGGCCTTGGTGTTGTTACAGTCTCAGCTGTTGTTACTTCCTTTGTGGTTGTTTCAACACCAGGTGCCAGAGTGGTTCCCTTTGTTGTGAATGGTCCAATTGTTGTGGTAGTAATGGTTGGTTTGGAAGTTATAACTGTTGTTCCTGGGCCTGCTGTTGTAGTTACACCAACACCGGCTGTTGTAGTTTCACTGCCAACTGTTGTACCTGGTCTTGCTGTTGTAGTTACACCAACACTTGCTGTTGTAGTTTCAGTGACAACTGTTGTTCCTGGTCTTGTTGTTGTAGTTACACCAACAACTGTGGTAGAAGCTGTTGTTGGACCGGTGGTTTCTACCTTTGGTGGCCTTGGTGTTGTTACAGTCTCAGCTGTTGTTACTTCCTTTGTGGTTGTTTCAACACCAGGTGCCAGAGTTGTTCCCTTTGTTGTGAATTGTCCAATTGTTGTGGTAGTAATGGTTGGTTTGGAAGTTATAACTGTTGTTCCTGGGCCTGCTGTTGTAGTTACACCAACACCAGCGGTTGTACTTTCACTGACAACTGTTGTTCCTGGTCTTGCTGTTGTAGTTACACCAACAACTGTGGTAGAAGATGTTGTTGGACCAGTGGTTTCTACCTTTGGTGGCCTTGGTGTTGTTACAGTCTCAGCTGTTGTTACTTCCTTTGTGGTTGTTTCAACACCAGGTGCCAGAGTGGTTCCCTTTGTTGTGAATGGTCCAATTGTTGTGGTAGTAATGGTTGGTTTTGAAGTTATAACTGTTGTTCCTGGGCCTGCTGTTGTAGTTACACCAACACCTGCTGTTGTAGTTTCACTGACAACTGTTGTCCCTGGGCCTGCTGTTGTAGTTACACCAACAACTGTGGTAGAAGCTGTTGTTGGACCGGTGGTTTCTACTTTTGGGGGTCTTGGTGTTGTTACAGTCTCAGCTGTTGTTACTTCCTTTGTGGTTGTTTCAACACCAGGTGCCAGAGTCGTTCCCTTTGTTGTGAATTGTCCAATTGTTGTGGTAGTAATGGTTGGTTTGGAAGTTATAACTGTTGTTCCTGGGCCTGCTGTTGTAGTTACACCAACACCGGCGGTTGTACTTTCACTGACAACTGTTGTTCCTGGTCTTGCTGTTGTAGTTACACCAACAACTGTGGTAGAAGATGTTGTTGGACCAGTGGTTTCTACCTTTGGTGGCCTTGGTGTTGTTACAGTCTCAGCTGTTGTTACTTCCTTTGTGGTTGTTTCAACACCAGGTGCCAGAGTGGTTCCCTTTGTTGTGAATGGTCCAATTGTTGTGGTAGTAATGGTTGGTTTGGAAGTTATAACTGTTGTTCCTGGGCCTGCTGTTGTAGTTACACCAACACCGGCTGTTGTAGTTTCACTGACACCTGTTGTTCCTGGGCCTGCTGTTGTAGTTACACCAACACCGGCTGTTGTAGTTTCACTGACAACTGTTGTTCCTGGTCTTGCTGTTGTAGTTACACCAACAACTGTGGTAGAAGCTGTTGTTGGACCAGTGGTTTCTACTTTTGGTGGCCTTGGTGTTGTTACAGTCTCAGCTGTTGTTACTTCCTTTGTGGTTGTTTCAACACCAGGTGCCAGAGTTGTTCCCTTTGTTGTGAATGGTCCAATTGTTGTGGTAGTAATGGTTGGTTTTGAAGTTATAACTGTTGTTCCTGGGCCTGTTGTTGTAGTTACACCAACACCGGCTGTTGTAGTTTCACTGACAACTGTTGTTCCTGGTCTTGCTGTTGTAGTTACACCAACAATTGTGGTAGAAGCTGTTGTTGGACCGGTGGTTTCTACCTTTGGTGGCCTTGGTGTTGTTACAGTCTCAGCTGTTGTTACTTCCTTTGTGGTTGTTTCAACACCTGGTAACAAAGTGGTTCCCTTTGTTGTGAATGGTCCAATTGTTGTGGTAGTAATGGTTGGTTTTGAAGTTATAACTGTTGTTCCTGGGCCTGCTGTTGTAGTTACACCAACACCGGCTGTTGTAGTTTCACTGACAACTGTTGTTCCTGGTCTTGCTGTTGTAGTTACACCAACAACTGTGGTAGAAGATGTTGTTGGACCAGTGGTTTCTACCTTTGGTGGCCTTGGTGTTGTTACAGTCTCAGCTGTTGTTACTTCCTTTGTGGTTGTTTCAACACCAGGCGCCAGAGTGGTTCCCTTTGTTGTGAATGGTCCAATTGTTGTGGTAGTAATGGTTGGTTTGGAAGTTATAACTGTTGTTCCTGGGCCTGCTGTTGTAGTTACACCAACACCGGCTGTTGTAGTTTCACTGACAACTGTTGTTCCTGGTCTTGCTGTTGTAGTTACACCAACAACTGTGGTAGAAGCTGTTGTTGGACCGGTGGTTTCTACTTTTGGGGGTCTTGGTGTTGTTACAGTCTCAGCTGTTGTTACTTCCTTTGTGGTTGTTTCAACACCAGGTGCCAGAGTGGTTCCCTTTGTTGTGAATGGTCCAATTGTTGTGGTAGTAATGGTTGGTTTGGAAGTTATAACTGTTGTTCCTGGGCCTGCTGTTGTAGTTACACCAACACCGGCTGTTGTAGTTTCACTGACAACTGTTGTTCCTGGTCTTGCTGTTGTAGTTACACCAACACCGGCTGTTGTAGTTTCACTGACAACTGTTGTTCCTGGTCTTGTTGTTGTAGTTACACCAACAACTGTGGTAGAAGCTGTTGTTGGACCGGTGGTTTCTACTTTTGGTGGCCTTGGTGTTGTTACAGTCTCAGCTGTTGTTACTTCCTTTGTGGTTGTTTCAACACCAGGTGCCAGAGTCGTTCCCTTTGTTGTGAATTGTCCAATTGTTGTGGTAGTAATGGTTGGTTTGGAAGTTATAACTGTTGTTCCTGGGCCTGCTGTTGTAGTTACACCAACACCGGCTGTTGTAGTTTCACTGACACCTGTTGTTCCTGGGCCTGCTGTTGTAGTTACACCAACACCGGCTGTTGTAGTTTCACTGACAACTGTTGTTCCTGGTCTTGCTGTTGTAGTTACACCAACAACTGTGGTAGAAGCTGTTGTTGGACCGGTGGTTTCTACTTTTGGGGGTCTTGGTGTTGTTACAGTCTCAGCTGTTGTTACTTCCTTTGTGGTTGTTTCAACACCTGGTGCCAAAGTGGTTCCCTTTGTTGTGAATGGTCCAATTGTTGTGGTAGTAATGGTTGGTTTGGAAGTTATAACTGTTGTTCCTGGGCCTGCTGTTGTAGTTACACCAACACCTGTTGTTGTAGTTTCACTGACAACTGTTGTTCCTGGTCTTGCTGTTGTAGTTACACCAACACCTGCTGTTGTAGTTTCACTGACAACTGTTGTTCCTGGTCTTGTTGTTGTAGTTACACCAACAACTGTGGTAGAAGCTGTTGTTGGACCGGTGGTTTCTACTTTTGGGGGTCTTGGTGTTGTTACAGTCTCAGCTGTTGTTACTTCCTTTGTGGTTGTTTCAACACCAGGTGCCAGAGTCGTTCCCTTTGTTGTGAATGGTCCAATTGTTGTGGTAGTAATGGTTGGTTTGGAAGTTATAACTGTTGTTCCTGGGCCTGCTGTTGTAGTTACACCAACACCGGCTGTTGTAGTTTCACTGACACCTGTTGTTCCTGGGCCTGCTGTTGTAGTTACACCAACACCCGCTGTTGTAGTTTCACTGACAACTGTTGTTCCTGGTCTTGCTGTTGTAGTTACACCAACAACTGTGGTAGAAGCTGTTGTTGGGCCGGTGGTTTCTACCTTTGGTGGCCTTGGTGTTGTTACAGTCTCAGCTGTTGTTACTTCCTTTGTGGTTGTTTCAACACCTGGTGCCAGAGTGGTTCCCTTTGTTGTGAATGGTCCAATTGTTGTGGTAGTAATGGTTGGTTTGGAAGTTATAACTGTTGTTCCTGGGCCTGCTGTTGTAGTTACACCAACACCGGCTGTTGTAGTTTCACTGACAACTGTTGTTCCTGGTCTTGCTGTTGTAGTTACACCAACAACTGTGGTAGAAGCTGTTGTTGGACCGGTGGTTTCTACTTTTGGTGGCCTTGGTGTTGTTACAGTCTCAGCTGTTGTTACTTCCTTTGTGGTTGTTTCAACACCAGGCGCCAGAGTGGTTCCCTTTGTTGTGAATGGTCCAATTGTTGTGGTAGTAATGGTTGGTTTGGAAGTTATAACTGTTGTTCCTGGGCCTGCTGTTGTAGTTACACCAACACCGGCTGTTGTAGTTTCACTGACAACTGTTGTTCCTGGTCTTGCTGTTGTAGTTACACCAACAACTGTGGTAGAAGCTGTTGTTGGACCGGTGGTTTCTACTTTTGGGGGTCTTGGTGTTGTTACAGTCTCAGCTGTTGTTACTTCCTTTGTGGTTGTTTCAACACCTGGTGCCAGAGTGGTTCCGTTTGTTGTGAATGGTCCAATTGTTGTGGTAGTAATGGTTGGTTTGGAAGTTATAACTGTTGTTTCTGGGCCTGCTGTTGTAGTTACACCAACACCGGCTGTTGTAGTTTCACTGACAACTGTTGTTCCTGGTCTTGCTGTTGTAGTTACACCAACAACTGTGGTAGAAGCTGTTGTTGGACCGGTGGTTTCTACTTTTGGGGGTCTTGGTGTTGTTACAGTCTCAGCTGTTGTTACTTCCTTTGTGGTTGTTTCAACACCAGGTGCCAGAGTCGTTCCCTTTGTTGTGAATTGTCCAATTGTTGTGGTAGTAATGGTTGGTTTGGAAGTTATAACTGTTGTTCCTGGGCCTGCTGTTGTAGTTACACCAACACCGGCTGTTGTAGTTTCACTGACAACTGTTGTTCCTGGTCTTGCTGTTGTAGTTACACCAACAACTGTGGTAGAAGCTGTTGTTGGACCAGTGGTTTCTACCTTTGGTGGCCTTGGTGTTGTTACAGTCTCAGCTGTTGTTACTTCCTTTGTGGTTGTTTCAACACCAGGCGCCAGAGTGGTTCCCTTTGTTGTGAATGGTCCAATTGTTGTGGTAGTAATGGTTGGTTTTGAAGTTATAACTGTTGTTCCTGGGCCTGCTGTTGTAGTTACACCAACACCGGCTGTTGTAGTTTCACTGACAACTGTTGTTCCTGGTCTTGCTGTTGTAGTTACACCAACAACTGTGGTAGAAGCTGTTGTTGGACCAGTGGTTTCTACCTTTGGTGGCCTTGGTGTTGTTACAGTCTCAGCTGTTGTTACTTCCTTTGTAGTTGTTTCAACACCAGGTGCCAGAGTTGTTCCCTTTGTTGTGAATGGTCCAATTGTTGTGGTAGTAATGGTTGGTTTGGAAGTTATAACTGTTGTTCCTGGGCCTGCTGTTGTAGTTACACCAACACCTGCTGTTGTAGTTTCACTGACAACTGTTGTTCCTGGTCTTGCTGTTGTAGTTACACCAACACCGGCTGTTGTAGTTTCACTGACAACTGTTGTTCCTGGTCTTGCTGTTGTAGTTACACCAACAACTGTGGTAGAAGATGTTGTTGGACCAGTGGTTTCTACCTTTGGGGGTCTTGGTGTTGTTACAGTCTCAGCTGTTGTTACTTCCTTTGTGGTTGTTTCAACACCAGGTGCCAGAGTCGTTCCCTTTGTTGTGAATTGTCCAATTGTTGTGGTAGTAATGGTTGGTTTGGAAGTTATAACTGTTGTTCCTGGGCCTGCTGTTGTAGTTACACCAACACCGGCTGTTGTAGTTTCACTGACAACTGTTGTTCCTGGTCTTGCTGTTGTAGTTACACCAACAATTGTGGTAGAAGCTGTTGTTGGACCAGTGGTTTCTACCTTTGGTGGCCTTGGTGTTGTTACAGTCTCAGCTGTTGTTACTTCCTTTGTGGTTGTTTCAACACCAGGTGCCAGAGTTGTTCCCTTTGTTGTGAATGGTCCAATTGTTGTGGTAGAAATGGTTGGTTTGGAAGTTATAACTGTTGTTCCTGGACCTGCTGTTGTAGTTACACCAACACCTGCTGTTGTAGTTTCACTTACAACTGTTGTTCCTGGGCCTGCTGTTGTAGTTTCACTGACAACTGTTGTTCCTGGTCTTGCTGTTGTAGTTACACCAACAACTGTGGTAGAAGCTGTTGTTGGACCGGTGGTTTCTACTTTTGGGGGTCTTGGTGTTGTTACAGTCTCAGCTGTTGTTACTTCCTTTGTGGTTGTTTCAACACCAGGTGCCAGAGTGGTTCCCTTTGTTGTGAATGGTCCAATTGTTGTGGTAGTAATGGTTGGTTTGGAAGTTATAACTGTTGTTCCTGGGCCTGCTGTTGTAGTTACACCAACACCTGCTGTTGTAGTTTCACTGACAACTGTTGTTCCTGGACCTGCTGTTGTAGTTACACCAACACCGGCTGTTGTAGTTTCACTGCCAACTGTTGTACCTGGTCTTGCTGTTGTAGTTACACCAACAACTGTGGTAGAAGCTGTTGTTGGACCGGTGGTTTCTACCTTTGGTGGCCTTGGTGTTGTTACAGTCTCAGCTGTTGTTACTTCCTCTGTGGTTGTTTCAACACCAGGTGCCAGAGTTGTTCCCTTTGTTGTGAATGGTCCAATTGTTGTGGTAGTAATGGTTGGTTTTGAAGTTATAACTGTTGTTCCTGGGCCTGCTGTTGTAGTTACACCAACACCTGCTGTTGTAGTTTCACTGACAACTGTTGTCCCTGGGCCTGCTGTTGTAGTTACACCAACAACTGTGGTAGAAGCTGTTGTTGGACCGGTGGTTTCTACTTTTGGGGGTCTTGGTGTTGTTACAGTCTCAGCTGTTGTTACTTCCTTTGTGGTTGTTTCAACACCAGGTGCCAGAGTCGTTCCCTTTGTTGTGAATTGTCCAATTGTTGTCGTAGTAATGGTTGGTTTGGAAGTTATAACTGTTGTTCCTGGGCCTGCTGTTGTAGTTACACCAACACCGGCGGTTGTAGTTTCACTGACAACTGTTGTTCCTGGTCTTGCTGTTGTAGTTACACCAACAACTGTGGTAGAAGATGTTGTTGGACCAGTGGTTTCTACCTTTGGTGGCCTTGGTGTTGTTACAGTCTCAGCTGTTGTTACTTCCTTTGTGGTTGTTTCAACACCAGGCGCCAGAGTGGTTCCCTTTGTTGTGAATGGTCCAATTGTTGTGGTAGTAATGGTTGGTTTGGAAGTTATAACTGTTGTTCCTGGGCCTGCTGTTGTAGTTACACCAACACTGGCTGTTGTAGTTTCACTGACAACTGTTGTTCCTGGTCTTGCTGTTGTAGTTACACCAACAACTGTGGTAGAAGCTGTTGTTGGACCGGTGGTTTCTACTTTTGGGGGTCTTGGTGTTGTTACAGTCTCAGCTGTTGTTACTTCCTTTGTGGTTGTTTCAACACCTGGTGCCAGAGTGGTTCCGTTTGTTGTGAATGGTCCAATTGTTGTGGTAGTAATGGTTGGTTTGGAAGTTATAACTGTTGTTTCTGGGCCTGCTGTTGTAGTTACACCAACACCGGCTGTTGTAGTTTCACTGACAACTGTTGTTCCTGGTCTTGTTGTTGTAGTTACACCAACAACTGTGGTAGAAGCTGTTGTTGGACCGGTGGTTTCTACTTTTGGGGGTCTTGGTGTTGTTACAGTCTCAGCTGTTGTTACTTCCTTTGTGGTTGTTTCAACACCAGGTGCCAGAGTCGTTCCCTTTGTTGTGAATTGTCCAATTGTTGTGGTAGTAATGGTTGGTTTGGAAGTTATAACTGTTGTTCCTGGGCCTGCTGTTGTAGTTACACCAACACCGGCTGTTGTAGTTTCACTGACAACTGTTGTTCCTGGTCTTGCTGTTGTAGTTACACCAACAACTGTGGTAGAAGCTGTTGTTGGACCAGTGGTTTCTACCTTTGGTGGCCTTGGTGTTGTTACAGTCTCAGCTGTTGTTACTTCCTTTGTGGTTGTTTCAACACCAGGCACCAGAGTGGTTCCCTTTGTTGTGAATGGTCCAATTGTTGTGGTAGTAATGGTTGGTTTGGAAGTTATAACTGTTGTTACTGGACCTGCTGTTGTAGTTACACCAACACCTGCTGTTGTAGTTTCACTGACAACTGTCGTTCCTGGGCCTGCTGTCGTAGTTACACCAACACCGGCTGTTGTAGTTTCACTGACAACTGTTGTTCCTGGTCTTGCTGTTGTAGTTACACCAACAACTGTGGTAGAAGATGTTGTTGGACCAGTGGTTTCTACCTTTGGTGGCCTTGGTGTTGTTACAGTCTCAGCTGTTGTTACTTCCTTTGTGGTTGTTTCAACACCAGGTGCCAGAGTGGTTCCCTTTGTTGTGAATGGTCCAATTGTTGTGGTAGTAATGGTTGGTTTGGAAGTTATAACTGTTGTTCCTGGGCCTGCTGTTGTAGTTACACCAACACCGGCTGTTGTAGTTTCACTGACAACTGTTGTTCCTGGTCTTGTTGTTGTAGTTACACCAACAACTGTGGTAGAAGCTGTTGTTGGACCGGTGGTTTCTACCTTTGGGGGTCTTGGTGTTGTTACAGTCTCAGCTGTTGTTACTTCCTTTGTGGTTGTTTCAACACCAGGTGCCAGAGTCGTTCCCTTTGTTGTGAATTGTCCAATTGTTGTGGTAGTAATGGTTGGTTTGGAAGTTATAACTGTTGTTCCTGGGCCTGCTGTTGTAGTTACACCAACTCCTGCTGTTGTAGTTTCACTGACAACTGTTGTTCCTGGTCTTGTTGTTGTAGTTACACCAACAACTGTGGTAGAAGCTGTTGTTGGACCGGTGGTTTCTACCTTTGGTGGCCTTGGTGTTGTTACAGTCTCAGCTGTTGTTACTTCCTTTGTGGTTGTTTCAACACCTGGTGCCAAAGTGGTTCCCTTTGTTGTGAATGGTCCAATTGTTGTGGTAGAAATGGTTGGTTTGGAAGTTATAACTGTTGTTTCTGGGCCTGCTGTTGTAGTTACACCAACACCGGCTGTTGTAGTTTCACTGACAACTGTTGTTCCTGGTCTTGCTGTTGTAGTTACACCAACAACTGTGGTAGAAGCTGTTGTTGGACCGGTGGTTTCTACTTTTGGGGGTCTTGGTGTTGTTACAGTCTCAGCTGTTGTTACTTCCTTTGTGGTTGTTTCAACACCTGGTGCCAAAGTGGTTCCCTTTGTTGTGAATGGTCCAATTGTTGTGGTAGTAATGGTTGGTTTTGAAGTTATAACTGTTGTTCCTGGGCCTGCTGTTGTAGTTACACCAACACCTGCTGTTGTAGTTTCACTGACAACTGTTGTTCCTGGTCTTGCTGTTGTAGTTACACCAACAACTGTGGTAGAAGCTGTTGTTGGACCAGTGGTTTCTACCTTTGGTGGCCTTGGTGTTGTTACAGTCTCAGCTGTTGTTACTTCCTTTGTGGTTGTTTCAACACCAGGTGCCAGAGTCGTTCCCTTTGTTGTGAATTGTCCAATTGTTGTGGTAGTAATGGTTGGTTTGGAAGTTATAACTGTTGTTCCTGGGCCTGCTGTTGTAGTTACACCAACACCGGCTGTTGTAGTTTCACTGACAACTGTTGTTCCTGGTCTTGCTGTTGTAGTTACACCAACAATTGTGGTAGAAGCTGTTGTTGGACCAGTGGTTTCTACCTTTGGTGGCCTTGGTGTTGTTACAGTCTCAGCTGTTGTTACTTCCTTTGTGGTTGTTTCAACACCAGGTGCCAGAGTCGTTCCCTTTGTTGTGAATGGTCCAATTGTTGTGGTAGTAATGGTTGGTTTGGAAGTTATAACTGTTGTTCCTGGGCCTGCTGTTGTAGTTACACCAACACCTGCTGTTGTAGTTTCACTGACACCTGTTGTTCCTGGGCCTGCTGTTGTAGTTACACCAACACCGGCTGTTGTAGTTTCACTGACAACTGTTGTTCCTGGTCTTGCTGTTGTAGTTACACCAACAACTGTGGTAGAAGCTGTTGTTGGACCGGTGGTTTCTACTTTTGGGGGTCTTGGTGTTGTTACAGTCTCAGCTGTTGTTACTTCCTTTGTGGTTGTTTCAACACCTGGTGCCAGAGTGGTTCCCTTTGTTGTGAATGGTCCAATTGTTGTGGTAGTAATGGTTGGTTTGGAAGTTATAACTGTTGTTCCTGGGCCTGCTGTTGTAGTTACACCAACACCGGCTGTTGTAGTTTCACTGACAACTGTTGTTCCTGGTCTTGCTGTTGTAGTTACACCAACAATTGTGGTAGAAGCTGTTGTTGGACCGGTGGTTTCTACCTTTGGTGGCCTTGGTGTTGTTACAGTCTCAGCTGTTGTTACTTCCTTTGTGGTTGTTTCAACACCAGGTGCCAGAGTCGTTCCCTTTGTTGTGAATTGTCCAATTGTTGTGGTAGTAATGGTTGGTTTGGAAGTTATAACTGTTGTTCCTGGGCCTGCTGTTGTAGTTACACCAACACCGGCTGTTGTAGTTTCACTGACAACTGTTGTTCCTGGTCTTGCTGTTGTAGTTACACCAACAATTGTGGTAGAAGCTGTTGTTGGACCAGTGGTTTCTACCTTTGGTGGCCTTGGTGTTGTTACAGTCTCAGCTGTTGTTACTTCCTTTGTGGTTGTTTCAACACCAGGTGCCAGAGTTGTTCCCTTTGTTGTGAATGGTCCAATTGTTGTGGTAGTAATGGTTGGTTTGGAAGTTATAACTGTTGTTCCTGGACCTGCTGTTGTAGTTACACCAACACCGGCTGTTGTAGTTTCACTGACAACTGTTGTTCCTGGCCTTGCTGTTGTAGTTACACCAACAACTGTGGTAGAAGCTGTTGTTGGACCAGTAGTTTCTACCTTTGGTGGCCTTGGTGTTGTTACAGTCTCAGCTGTTGTTACTTCCTTTGTGGTTGTTTCAACACCTGGTGCCAGAGTCGTTCCCTTTGTTGTGAATTGTCCAATTGTTGTGGTAGTAATGGTTGGTTTGGAAGTTATAACTGTTGTTTCTGGGCCTGCTGTTGTAGTTACACCAACACCGGCTGTTGTAGTTTCACTGATAACTGTTGTTTCTGGGCCTTCTGTTGTAGTTACACCAACACCTGCTGTTGTAGTTTCACTGACAACTGTTGTTCCTGGTCTTGCTGTTGTAGTTACACCAACAACTGTGGTAGAAGCTGTTGTTGGGCCGGTGGTTTCTACCTTTGGTGGCCTTGGTGTTGTTACAGTCTCAGCTGTTGTTGCTTCCTTTGTGGTTGTTTCAACACCTGGTGCCTGAGTGGTTCCCTTTGTTGTGAAAGGTCCAATTGTTGTGGTAGTAATGGTTGGTTTGGAAGTTATAACTGTTGTTCCTGGGCCTGCTGTTGTAGTTACACCAACACCCGCTGTTGTAGTTTCACTGACAACTGTTGTTCCTGGTCTTGCTGTTGTAGTTACACCAACACCTGGTGTTGTAGTTTCACTGACAATTGTTGTTCCTGGTCTTGTTGTTGTAGTTACACCAACAACTGTGGTAGAAGCTGTTGTTGGACCAGTAGTTTCTATTATTGGTGGCTTTGGTGTTGTTACAGCCTCAGCTGTTGTTACTTCCTTTGTCGTTGTTTCAACACCAACACCTGCTGTTGAGGGCTTCTGAGTCGCTTCGGTTGCTGTTTCTGTATTTGAAACAAAATGTGATTTAAAATTTTGCGCAACAACATGTCCTTCCTTACAGCCTCATGCTACTCTTCTAAAACATGATGCCGCTTCTTACCGGGTGTGGAGAAGGTGAGGATGGTGGTAGGTATTGACGTTGTGGTGAAGACCCCTGTGGGCGTACCGGCCTCGGCAGTCGTTGTGATCGGGACTGTGGTGCTTATACTGGGGGTTGTAGTGGTTAAGCATGGGTACATCTCCCTGGTAATGTTACCATCTGGCCCACAGATAGCTGAAATGCAGCTTCCGAGACCATCCGTTGTATTGTAGACAGTCTCTCCGTACAAGAAGATTTTCCCATTATGATCACATGTGCAACCTGGAGGAAAATTGTATACATAATCAATTTCAAGGATTATCTTTGTTTTTCCTTCCAGAAATAGCTATAGATTTGTATATGGTATAGACCAGTGGTTCTCAACTGGCCTAGCCTCAGGACCCACATTTTTCCTTAGTCAGTCGCGACCCAAATTTTTTAACCACTTTGATTGATTTCACAAAAGAATTGTGCAGTAATACACAATCCTTCATGCATTGTTAAAAACATGAAATAAACAAAAAGAAAGTGCAACAAAAGTGCAACTAGGGCTAAAAACCCAATGAAATAAGACAAAAAAATATATATATATGCTTCTTAGCAGACGCTTTTATTCAGTGCATCGATTTTCAGTACATGTAGCCCCATGGGATCGAACCCACAACCTCAGCATTGTTACTGCCATGCTTTACCAAGTGAGCTACAGAGAACTACAGAAGGCAGATTTATCTTGAATTACAGGCATATATGCTTTTTAAACAAGTTTAAACTGGTGATGCTCATCATGATTTAAGAATAGTAGTAGTAGTAGTAGTAGTAGTTTTATTCTGTCATCATCTCACACAATACAATATCTAAATTGAACTGTATGAAATATGAAATAAAAAGGCAGACTTTTATTGTATTAAATAAAAAGGTAGACTGATCTTGAATTACAGGCATATATGCCTTTCAAACAAGTTTAATCTGGTGATGCTCATCAAGTTTCAAGAATCTAAATTGAACTGTAGCAGAGATTACCCTATCAGGGGATACTGAACAGCATTGTATTATGAAGAATATAAATTTTTGATGGCTTCATGCTTTCATGTGCTAGCACGTCACTGCACACAACACACTGAGGTTTTGGTCCCTCTCTTTTGTCCTCAATGTAAGAAAACCCATATTTAATGTGTCGTATTTGCGTTTCGCCATGTATACAAATGCTTGAATCAATGAGCGCTAACTAATGTGACAACGTTAGTGTTACTGTCATGACAACGCTAGCAGCAAACGGCTACTGCATGCGTGCTGCGTCATGGGAAATGTATGTCCTTCAAAATAAAAGTGCAGCATCAGACATTTCAAATATTCTGCGACCCACTCAAAACGGCCCTGCGACCCACCAGTTGAGAACCACTGGTATAGACAATGAATAAGGTAATGTATAGATGCTTTTCTTACTGTTCACATCGTAGTTACACCTTATTCCAGAGGTAGTACAGGAGCTAAAGAATAGACCAAAAATTGTGGTTTTAATATTGTTGACTCAGTTTGAAGTGCAATATGAGGGACCTCAATAAAATATGTTGTAGATGTCACTTATGGTTTGGTTTATCTATAAAATAATAAAATAATAAAAGATATTCATCAATCATTTTGAACATTTGTTTTCAACCTTGTTGGTCTAAATAATAATATAAAACGTGATTAAAATGTGTTTGTAAAGTATTTGTATTTGCATTTTTATTATCTTATTACTACAGTATTTAGGTGAGGTTTTCGGATAAGCCCGTATTGGGTTTCTATCTCACTTTTATTTTATAATAATAATAATAATAATAATAATAATAATAATAACAATAACAATAATAGTAATATTACTAATAATAGTAATACTAATAGTAATAATACTAATAATAATAATACTAATAATAATAATAATAATAATAATAATAATAATAATAATAATAATAATAATAATAATAATAATAATAATAATAATAATAATAATAATAATAATAATAATAATAATAATAATAATAATAACAATAATAATAACAATAATAATAATAATAATAATAATTGTGCATTTTCTGAAAGTTCAGGTTTGTTCACTAAAGTCTAAGTGAAAGTGAAAGTGTGGTCAGATATATAAATCCAGGCCATATGAAGTAGAAGCAAAGCCTCTATGCTCTCCATCTCTAATCCTACTTGCACCGCTTATTATATTTGACCTACAATGTAAATTCATCCCAACATAAAAAGACATACAAGATATACATAATCATTGTGTTAGTATAGGTTATTGATATTATATCGATTCTCTCTAAAAAGACACCATGATGTTCTAGGGTAATGGTGGCCTAAAGATTAGTCATTTACATAACGGGACCTACCATGGGTAACAGTTTTTAAACGATGGAGTCTTCTCTCCAAGGCCATAATGATTGCCGAGTTTATCGAAGCAACCGCACTCCTCAATGGCAACACACTTCATGTTGACCTCATCGAAGTAGGGGTTAGAAGGGGGGCATTGTGGGTAGCAGCCTGCAACAATCATGAACAAACCTCATTGTGGGTAGCGGCCTGCGACACGCTATAACACCGCCATAACATTATGAACAGTCTTAAAGGGGAACTATCTTATAAATGGCCTTTTTGAGTGTTTAGCATTGTTTCCTAGCTATGTGAACTTATATTAATATGATCTATGTCTCAAAATTCTCATATTGGCGCATTCTTCCAATTCTCCTCTCACAATATTCACCCTCACTGAACTGAGTCGTTTGAAAATGTGCCTATATGTAATGTCATATAGTCACTGCTGCATGTTAATGTTCAGGCGAAGACGACGCTCCGCAGTGGTTTAGGAGCCCAGGCTCAAAACAGCTCGAAATCTTGAGGTAGAAAAATGCTGTTTTTGAGGACTTGATTAGAAATACAAAACAATGAATAAAAAAAATATATATATTACAGAGGTGTTCCATAGACTCACAGGAATTGTGTAAAAGTGCCCAAATAGTGAAAGAAATAGTAAAATAGTTCCCCTTTAACAACCTGTTTTTGGCTCACTGTTCAGACTGCTCATTAGCATAATGGACACAGGCAGGTAGAGAGATGGGCATAGTCAGATACTTCTCTTTTTGGAAGAGCATATCAAACGCACGCTGATGGTGGCCATTTTGCTCTTATGTCATCATGCTCAGGTTGGGCGGAATGGAATCCCCCAACCTGAGCATAACGTAAGAGCAAAATGGCCTTTTGAATTTAGTGCATCGATGCAGAAGTATTGCGATTATTTACATGAATTGATCATTTTCTCCCACCCGAGTGTGGACTGTGCCGACCGTACCTTCCAGGGAAGTGGTTAGACTCAAACAGTTTCCTGAGGGGTTCCTGCAGGTCTTCATACAGGCGGCTCCACACGGCTTGTAGTGCCACTCACAGCCACTGGGGTCATTGTAGTAGTCACAGAAAATAGCTGCGAGAGTCAAAATAAAGCACTTGTTATACTCCTGCAGTTCTGAAACACACGTTTTTAACGATACAATGCTTGTGAATCCGTTAGTTGGTCACATCTAGTTCAGCTATGGTTGGATCTACTCTATCTCTCCACTTACAATGGCAAAGACAATCATTTAATCTTGTATACAGTCTTATAATCGTATTTTCCTTGAAAAAAAAGTGTTTGATTGATTGATTGATTGATTGAACACTTTATTAACATATTGCAGAATGGGTACAATACAGTACAGCTCAATACACACAATTGTTAAGGGGATGCAGACCAGAGAAAGACTTCCGTCTTGTTTACATCAGGGTCCCCCATTTTCAATTCATCATAACATTTATGACATACACGACATACAGATAAACAGTACTGTTACATCCAGACATTTATGACATGCAAGATATGCAAATATACAGTACTGTTTAAGAGACAGAGTTTCTAAAAGAGAGTATATACATTTGAGGGGGAAGAAACTGTACATTGGAGGGGGTTGGGTGGGGGGGGGTGGGGGGGGGGGGGGGGGGGGGGGGGGGTTGGACATTTGGGTAGGGGGGGGTTTGTACGGGAAGATCTGCCAACAATTAATTTGGTGGTAGTGCTAGGGTGCAGCGGACAAACTCACGGCAGACGGTAGGAGTTCTCCACCTGATGCAGGCTCCGGCCTCAGAACAAGCCTTGGCGTAGGCCACCACAGTGGTACAGAAACACTCACACTCGGCGTCACAAGCGCACGTGTCGTACACACAGGCTTCGTAGTAGGGAGTGGGATCCACCTTAAACACACACATTGTTGCGTTGAATAATGAAGTTCCGGGCTAAATGAAGATGTTGTCCAGATGACAAAATACGATTTATATTTGTGGTGGAAAACGGACTCATCGATTATTATTAGGGATGTCCGATATTATCGGCCGACCAATATTATCGGCCGATATCGGCAGTAAAATGTGATATCGGAAAATATCGGTATCGGTTTAAAAAAAGAAAAAAACAATAACAATATTTGTTATATATATATCCAGTGAAATTATTAGTTACCTGAAATTATTCAGTTTTTTTGGGGGGGGGGAACCCTGCATATATCGGTATCGGTTGATATCGGTTGATATCGGTATCGGAAATTAAGAGTTGGACAATATCGGAATATCGGTATCGGTAAAAAAGCCAATATCGAGCATCCCTAATTATTATCGTAGACAGATCTTCTGATCAAAATAGGTTTAATAATAAAAACAATTCATACAAGTGACATGTGGGTTAAATGAGCTTTGGCTGAGAGGAGTGCTCTCCTCTGGCCAGCTAGGAGACACTGAAGAAGAGGAGTGCTCTCCTCTGGCCAGCTAGGAGACACTGAAGAAGAGGAGTGCTCTCCTCTGGCCAGCTAGGAGACACTGAAGAAGAGGAGTGCTCTCCTCTGGCCAGCTAGGAGACACTGAAGAAGAGGAGTGCTCTCCTCTGGCCAGCTAGGAGACACTGAAGAAGAGGAGTGCTCTCCTCTGGCCAGCTAGGAGACACTGAATAAGAGGAGTGCTCTCCTCTGGCCAGCTAGGAGACACTGAAGAAGAGGAGTGCTCTCCTCTGGCCAGCTAGGAGACACTGAAGAAGAGGAGTGCTCTCATCGTGGCCAGCTAGGAGACACTGAAGAAGAGGAGTGCTCTCCTCTGGCCAGCTAGGAGACACTGAAGAAGAGGAGTGCTCTCCTCTGGCCAGCTAGGAGACACTGAAGAAGAGGAGTGCTCTCCTCTGGCCAGCTAGGAGACACTGAAGAAGAGGCAGAGACACTTGATCTTAAGTATAGAGAGAGATGGGGGCTGTAGCCTTTGGCCTCTCAGCTAGGTGTGAATTAAGATATTGTTTGGGGCAACCTCAACAATATGCAAACTGTGTGTGTGTGTGTGTGTGTGTGTGTGTGTGTGTGTGTGTGTGTGTGTGTGTGTGTGTGTGTGTGTGTGTGTATGTGTATGTGTGTGTGTGTGTGTGTGTGTGTGTGTGTGTGTGTGTGTGTGTGTGTGTGTGTGTGTGTGTGTGTGTGTGTGTGTGTGTGTGTGAACGAGTGTACGTCTGGTATGGCGTATTATACAGTACATGAGCGCGTGCTGTTGGGAATGGTTACCATTGAGTGACAGGACTGGAAGGTGACACTGTTGATGATGCTACATTGTCTCTGGGACCAGGCTGCCCGGTACGGGTTTGAGGAACACGGGTCAGGGACCACCTTGGCATCGGGGCAGTTCAGAACCTTCCAGCTGTTGCCAAACTCCGTAGCGTCTGCGACGGCCTCATGGGAGCGCGTGGTGAAGTCGTTCCTACTGTTGCCATCATAGTTACCGCATAGACCGCACACTTTGCCCTGAGGAGGAGACACAGTACCATTGGGGAAAATTAGCCACTAAACAAGCTTGTTTATACAAGCTTGGTACTCTATGGTGTGTTTTTATATAAGGTATGGACCTCTATGGTGTGTTTTTAATATATAATATGGACCTCTATATATTTTTTTTTATATACAGTTATGATCCTCTATGGTGTCTTTTTATATACAGTTATGGACCTCTATGGTGGGTTTTATAGACAGTTATGGACCTCTATGGTGTGTTTTTATATACAGTTATGATCCTCTATGGTGTCTTTTTATATACAGTTATGGACCTCTATGGTGGGTTTTTATATACAGTTATGGACCTCTATGGTGTGTTTTTATATACAGTTATGGACCTCTATGGTGTGTTTTTATATACAGTTATATACAGATCTCTTTTGCGACGCACCTTTTAGTTTTCCAATTGTCGTCAACTAAATGTACTTGTTTTGTGGTTTTTAACCATTTGATTTGTTTACTTGTGGAAAGTGTTAACGTCATATTCACCCGGTATTGTGGGGAGAGTTTGATGAAGAGGCTGGTCTTCTGGTCCCACATGAGGACGACTCCGGGCCTGACCTCCACCACGATGTAGTTGCCCATCTTACGGACCTGGGTGGGGAGGACGTCACCGTTCCCCTGGACCATCTTGTAGCCCGCGTCTGTCAGCACGAACTCACTGGTCTGGGGGGGAGGGGTGGTTTTCAAGATTCAACATTCAAGATTATTTATTGTCATGTGCACAGTTAACCCTTTCACTGCGAAAATACAGCAGGTTAACCCTTTCACTGACACACGACAAAGGGTTAACCCTTTTACTACCACACTACAGAAGGTTAACCCTTTCACCACCACACTACATACGGTTAACTGTCTGTAGTGTGGTGGTAGTGAAAGGTTAACCTTCTGTAGTGTGGTAGTGAAAGGGTTAAACAGACAGTTTGCCGTACAATGAAAATCGTAGTTTGCTATAGTTCGCCCTTCCCACAAAACGACACAGATCCCACAATACTTAACAAAAAATTTACAACTTAAATACAAGCGAATGCTAAAAATAAGGAGATCTTAAAAATAAAAAATTGGTAGAAGATATATACAAGGCACAAGTGAGTAACGTTAACATTCTGTTCACACTTAGGACTACGGGTGGAAATGAGCCCTGTGCTATTCCCGGCATATTTACGTCCTTATCATGCTGTGATGTTATGCATACACAATAGGGATGTCCGATATTATCGGCCGACCGATATTATCGGCCGATATCGGCAGTAAAATGTGATATCGGAAAATATCGGTATCGGTTTAAAAAAAATAAAAAACAATAACAATATTTGTTATATATATATCCAGTGAAATGATTAGTTACCTGAAATTATTAAGTTTTTTGGACGGGGACACCCTGCATATATCGGTATCGGTTGATATCGGTTGATATCGGTATCGGAAATTAAGAGTTGGACAATATCGGAATATCGGTATCGGTAAAAAAGCCAATATCGAGCATCCCTAATACACATGTAAATGATGTTCATTAATTTGCATTGTCCTTAATAAACAAATCTTACTGTAGGATCCAGTAGTGTTTACAAATAAAAATATATGGAGGTGACAATGGGTCAAAGCAGCAGTTAAAGTGTCTTTAGTGTGTTCACAGTTCGGGGGGACGTTTTATCACTATTATCACAGTGTTATCACTATTTCTTTTGTTTTGTCTTTTTTATATACTGTAAATGGTAAATGGTGCATTTATATAACAGCTTTTATCCAAAGCGCTTTACAATTTTGTTCCTCACATGCAAGGTGCCAACCTGCTCACCAGGAGCAATCAGGGGTTAAGTGTCTCGCTCAAGGACACTTCCACACGAAGCCCCGGGAGGAGCAGGGATCGAACTGGGAATCTTCCGATTACCAGACGACCGCTCTACCTCCTGAGCCACTGTCGCCCCCCTGTATTATATATTAGTTGGACGTGTCTGTCTACAGTGTTTTGTGTTGCTCACCCCCAGGAACAGCTTGATGGCCTTGGAGCAGGTTGTTCCTGATGTTCCACAGGGGATGTTCTCAGTGATCACTCTGAAGGTCCCACTGCCCTTGGTGCCACCACAGAAGTTCTGCCACACACACACACACACACACACACACACACACACACACACACACACACACACACACACACACACACACACACACACACACACACACATACACACACACACACACACACGCACGCACGCACGCACGCACACACGCACACGCACGCACGCACGCACGCACACACACACACGCACGCACGCACACACATGCACACACACAAATATTTTCATTTAATTTCAAACCTTTATTTAAATGAAGTTTCCCTCATTTACAGTCACGTCGGGTGTACATACAGAGAGCTAAGCTAAAATAAAAGGCATATAAAATCCCAGAGCATATAAAATCATAACAATAAGACAAGTAAGGACAACGATAAATTAAAACATGTACAACTTGATTGACAAAGGTTGGAGATCAAGGTTTTAAACTCTGCAACAGAGGGGAGAATATCAACCTTTAAGGACTGTTGGAGTTCATTCCATGAGCTATAGAGGGGCATCATAGCAAAATGCAGATTTACCCTGTCAGGAACCTTAAGGGTCACTTCCATACAGTTCCATACAGTAAGTACCAAAACCCCATTCCAATAATGATGTAGTATAAGGAGGTAGTATAAGGAGTTTACCAGCAATAAGCGCCGTAAAAAAAAAGAATACCAGTGTTTGTTGCGCCTCTCCATCAAATATATATTAACACCCGATTAGACATCATCAAGCCATACATCAAGCCATACTTTCCTTGCATTACAGAGATTGGTGGGCCGAAGACCAGCGACTTTACCTGCAAAAGTGTGTACTCGCACTGCCCGTCGAACTCGAACCTCTTATCGTCAAACGTGATGTAGTGGCCGTCGCCATAGACGGCACAGACCTGGTCGCACTCGTTTTTGGTGCACAGAAACTTGCTACCTTTGCAGAAGCTGAGGAGACAAACACCTCCAGTTACACACACATGTAGCTCACACGTACCTTTCTGCACTTTTTGGTTTCGTTAAGGTTTGTGCCAAGGCCGGACCTAGCACTTTTGGTGCCCGAGGCAAGCTTCACCCCTGACATTTATTTTAAAATGTAAAAATATTGGTTGCAGATATAGAATAATACATGTAATTATTTTTAGCTGGGCACAGTTTTTGGTGTCCCCCCCTCTGGGCAGCGCTCTAGGCCTATGCCTATGTCGCCTATAGGAAGCTCCGCCCCTGCAGAGTGCTCAAACAATGGATTATGTACTCGAAAACATCAGAATTAATGCACGCTTTCTTTCTTTCTTTCTTTCTTTCTTTCTTTCTTTCCCCTCCATTTTCCTCCGATTTTCTCCCATCCCAATGTTAGTCGTATGCCAATTCCCAGTCCCTTCCTGGTCGCTGCGCACTTACCCCCCACAGTCAGATCATCTGGGAGAGTGGAGGCTACCACGTGCTTCCTCCGACACACGTCCAGCCAATCACCGCTTCTTTTCACCTGGCAGCGCGGATTCTCATTGAGAGGGCGTAGCGTGTGGGAGGACCACACTATCCCCCTCACGTCCAATCCGCGCTTAGCAGGCGCCCCGACCGAACTGTAGGAGTCGCTGTTTACAACGACCCGGACCCACCCCGCCAGCTTCTCCCACCCTCTGATACAGCCAATTGTATTAGTGCAGACGGCCAGCCAAGCTGGTGACAACCCCGGAGCTGTGAGCTGGATTCGAACAGGCAAATCCAGCTCAGCTCCGGGGCTGGTGACGAACGCAATCTCCGCTCGGCCACCTAACCGCCCTTCTTTCTTTCTTTCTTTCTTTCTTTCTTTCTTTCTTTCTTTCTTTCTTTCTTTCTTTCTTTCTTTCTTTCTTTCTTTCTTTCTTTCTTTCTTTCTTTCTTTCTTTCTTTCTTTCTTTCTTTCTTTCTTTCTTTCTTTCTTTCTTTCTTTCTTTCTTTCTTTCGTATATACTGTAAGGAGCTCTGTAATACTTCAAGCACATACTATAGGCTACATGAACAGCATACAAACAGCAGGAAGTAGACTTTTCAGTGGTGCAATGGTGTTAGTGTGTATGTGCACATGCATGCGTGTGTATTAAGTCCTGCACCAACCAGGTGTTGCAGTCCACTCTCAGAGTCTGTCCAGGCTGATAGACCAGTCCATTGTGCAGGCAGGGACATTTGTCTTCCGTGACACAGTCTCCCTTACCATCTGACACCAGGCCATCGGGACAGACACAGCCCGAGACACACTCTGTACTCATCTATAACACACCAAGGGGACGGGAGAGAGAGTCAGAAATATAAGAGCTGTGTGTGTGTGTGTGTGTGTGTGTGTGTGTACCGTAACCCCAAAACCATGATATGAACCAAACCATGATTTTTGTGAACTGTTCCACCCCTAATGTGTGTGTGTGTGTGTGTGTGTGTGTGTATGTGTGTGTGTATACCCTGTACCTACATTTACATTTTGTCATTTAGCTGAACGCTTTTATCCAAAGCGACTTACAAGTTGTGTACAACAAGTCAGCAACTCTTTCAGCTGAGGAACAATGTTCGTCAAACGGTGCTGAAACTTGGGTGCTACAGTCTTGAGTGCATATAGCAGCAGTAGAGACATGTGCATGGTAGGCAGGGACTACAGATGAAAACGAGCTCATTAGCTAACTCTGGCACATTTACATTGATGTGGAAACTGAAGATGTTCATGTGCACTGTCCCTGGGTAAATTTTTTTTTAAAATAAAACTTAAAGGGGAACTATCTTATAAATGGCCTTTTTCAGTGTTTAGCATTGTTTCCTAGCTATGTGAACTTATATTAATATGATCTATGTCTCAAAATTCTCATATTGGCGCATTCTTCCAATTCTCCTCTCACAATATTCACCCTCACTGAACTGAGTCATCTGAAAATGTGCTGATTTGTGATGTCAGAGAGACACCGCTGCATGATAATGTTCAGGCGGCGCAGTGGTTTAGGTGCCCAGGCTCAAAACGGCTTAAGATCTTGAGGTAGAAAAATGCTGTTTTTGAGGACTTCATTAGAAATACAAAACAATGAATTAAAAAAAATAAAAAATTACAGAGGTGTTCCATAAACTCACAGGAATTGTGAAAAAGTGCCCAAATAGTGAAAGAAATAGTTAAATAGTTCCCCTTTAAACTTAGTAGTACTTACACAGGTCATGTCTAAACTGTCGCAGGTCTTCTGACACTCTGAGCCGGTGACTTTAGGACCAACGTCAGAACAGTTCATGTGGATCATGGGAGCAACACAGGTGGTGGCTGCAGTAGAGGAACACACAGCACAGTGAGCGGGGTCATCCCTACAGTATACGTTCCCCAGGTTCTATGTTCCCCGCTCCCGAAAAAAGGGTCCTATGTTCCCCCGGGTCCTAGATCAGCCATTCTCAAACAGTGGGGGCCAGTGAGCGCCATCCAGTGGGCCGCGGAGGCAGCCTAACCTACTGCCAAAATCAATGCTTAAATGTGTGTGTCAGTAGTCGCTGCAGCGAACGGTAGAATTTCGCCGGCACGGAAAAACAAGAGAAATGGAATTGAGAATGTTTGTGGAGGAAAGAGAATAATATTGTTGGCTAGGTGGGGCGGCTAGGTGGTGTAGTGGGCAAGGCACTCGCCACCAGTGTGGAGACGCTAGGATTCGCGTGTTCGAATCCAGCTCTCCACATTGTTTTCAGTTTAGCTGGTCGTCCGCAGTAATACACATTGGCCGTATTACGGGGAGGGAAAACTGAAGGGTGGGGATCGAACGTTGTGAACAAGCGACTCCTACAGGTCGGTTGGTGCGCCTGCGCAGTGGAATCAGGAAGTGTCGGGGGCAGCGTGAGCCTCCCACGCGTTACTCCTCGCCACTGAGAGATCGAGCTGCGCAGGTGAAAAGATGCGACTGCTGTTACCTCAAGTACCGGAGGGGACTTGTGCTATGTATGACTTAGTCCACATTGCAGCCGGCTTGTGGGAGGCAAGAAACAGCGTCCGTGACAGGGGAGGGTTGAATTGGATGATACGAAATTGGGATGGGAGAAAAATATAGAAAATGGGGAGAAAAAGTGGATCAAAAAAAATATTGTTGGCTAGGTGGTAGGCTATTGATTGCGTGTGTGTGGTTAAAACGTTAAAACTTCTATTCCTAAAAGAGCACTAGCGACAGAGTTGTGAGGGTGTGTAGATGGTGCATGTTTTGGAGCGGGGAACATAGGACCCGGGGAACATAGATACGCTCCCCCTCCTGCTATAGCGCTGGCTTCTCTCTCTCTCACTCCTTCTCTCATCCTTTCATCTGTGGAAAGGATGATGGACTAGTGCACATTCTTGCACAGTGGGTTTTCAATAGTTGTGTAGCTAGCAGCAACAGCAGCCACGACCAGCACTTCCCTCAAGCATCTGTTTAGCTGCGCGCTAAAAGGAAAAAAAGAGCCTGCTACACACACAGTCCCTAAAGTCCCCATGAAACGGCTAGCCAATAATGCTATTTGATTCCACATAATTTATGAGTTTCCTGTAAAAACAGGAAGCTAGGGAGGGACTTGTCATGGATATTGATTGGCAGTAGCCAATAGTGCTGAATGTGCATTACGGTCGACCCATTAGATACAGTAGCAAGCTAATGTTAGCAACATATAGGTTAGCAACATTAAGCAACATTAGTAACATTTTAGCTAGCAAGGTAACATTGAACATTTGTTAAATTTAGTTAAAGAGGCAGAGTGCTATCTCAGTTACAATGTGCTGTAAATGTAATTCACAAGATTTGTATACGCCCCCGTGTGTTGGACGACTTTTTCCGTTTTCCAGGAAATGGCTTCAATGATTTCATAGGGCCTTTAATTAAGCAGCAAATGGGTTTCAACGATACAGCATGAATATACAGTAGCAAGAAAGTGGGTATGATATATATACTACCACCAACCCGCATTGCCAATTATAAGTAGGCTACAGTACATGTCAACCACTTACAAACTAAACACACCACAAGAGCATGGAAGCCCTGTGGACTAAGGGCTTGTGTCAAAGCGGTCCGCTTTGAAAAAAAAGTCCGCTATGGACACAAGCCCTACATGCTTATGTTTAGCTGTTTTTGTAAAAGAGTGAAACAGAGACCCTACTGTACCTAGAAGTCTTGACCTCCCCGTGCAGGCGAGACGTCCTTGTCTGCAGGTGCTAAAAGAAGATGTATACAAGTAGATGAATATGTGTATACTATAGTATAGTGTATTGTATGAGGAACACAACTGCCATCATCATCATCATCACTCTTGCATCGGTCACTGACACAAAGGCCTAATCCTTGATTACATAACATGATATACCTGCTTACCATTAGAGGCTGTCATGACCTTTTTCACCTCGGCTACATTACCATTGCCCCCCCTCACTCATGCCTTCACTCAACCATGGGTCCTCGCTGACAGAGAGGCGCAACTAACACTGGTATTTGTAAATGTTTAAGGCCTTATTGGTGAGCTACCTCCTTATACTACATCAGTATTGGTGAGCTACCTCCTTATACTACATCATTATTGGTAAGCTACCTCCTTATACTACATCAGTATTGGTTAGCTACCCCCTTATACTACATCAATATTGGTAAGCTACCTCCTTATACTACATCAGTATTGGTTAGCTACCCCCTTATACTACATCATTATTGGTAAGCTACCTCCTTATACTACATCATTATAGGTAAGCTACCTCCTTATACTACATCAGTATTGGTTAGCTACCTCCTTATACTACATCATTATTGGTAAGCTACCTCCTTATACTACATCATTATTGGCAAGATACCTCCTTATACTACATCATTATTGGTAAGCTACCTCCTTATACTACATCAGTATTGGTTAGCTACCTCCTTATACTACATCATTATTGGTAAGCTACCTCCTTATACTACATCATTATTGGAATGGAATTTTGGTAACTATGGAACCCATTCTAGTGACTTAAGGTCCCTGGGTTTGCTCTGAACAGGGTAAATCTGCATTTTGGGATGCCCCTCTAGTACAAGTTCAAGTTCGAGTTCAAGTTCTTTATTTGTCAAATACACAACAATACAGGGGCATTGCAGGTAATGACATTTTTGTGTTTCGAGCTCAGACAACAGTGCGTAATTAAGAAACAACAATGAATACAAGAATGGTAACAATAAGTAGTAGTAGTAAGATCAAATAAAATAAAATATAAACTAGTCTAGCTCATGGAATGAACTCCAATAGTCCTTAAAGCTTGAGATTCTCCCCTCTGTTGCAGAGTTTAAAATCTCGATCTCCTTTGTCAATCAAGTTGTACGTGTTTTAATTGATTGATTGAATTGATTGATTGAGTACACTCGACGTGACTGTAAATGAGAGAAACCTCAGTTGCCTTTCGAGTTTAAATAAAGGTTTGACATTTAATTAAAAGCCTGTTTCATGATAAAATTGGATTTCTATGATGATTAAAACATTGGTTCTTATCCACGATAAGCCTCATAAGCCTTAACACTATGAATGCTGTGTTTTTTACCATATGGTCCCATCCTTGGAGATAGACTGTCCAGCTGGGATGACAGAGTCGCGGTCGTAGCAGGGGCAGCTCTTGGCGAGCACACACTGTCCAGCCGGGTTCATGTAGGTGCCCGGGGCGCAACCGCAGCCGTCCACAGGCGTGAAGGTCTCCTTGCAGGAGTAGTCGGGATGGTTGAGTGAGCTGCAGGTACGACCGCAGCAGGTCATGTTGTAGCCGTACATAGTGTGGTCTGGGCAGGAGGTGCTCAGCTTGCCTGAGAGAGGGGGAGAAACAGTTACGTGTGCCACAAAGCTGACGAAAGGAGGGAATGTTGTCATTGTACGCTGGATGTTTCTGATGGGCTCAGGAAAATAGTGTACATATTATTTGACAGCTTCAAATATGTGACCGGGCCCAGCGGTAAGAGACTCGTGTCTGGAAGTCAGATTGCAAGTGTAGCAGTCTGGAAAATATGGTATATTATTCAGAACTGCTGACTGTGTTTATATCCCTTTTTGTACACAAAGACATTCTAACTAGTGTCATTGATTCACACGAACAATGACACAAACGTCCCTTCCGAAGAGCATTGGAATACGGATTATAAATGACAGTACTGATTCATATTCTACAATGTGTCTCCCCTTGTGACTGGCAGGCGGGACCTGCAGGGGGCAGTGGCAGGCAGAGAGTGGCGGAGAGAGCTGGTAGTTGATAAATGGAAGGGACCAGCAGAAGTCGCTCTCTTTGGCAGTGAACTTGACAACGAGTAGTCGCAGCTAACGGGGCTCCGGATAGCCCTGTTGTTGACGTTATGCCAGGGGGCCCCGTGAGAGGATAACGGGTGATAACGAGTACTGGCTAGTGCACACGATATCCTAGCAGTACCAGCGGTATTATATGAACAATGAGTGCATAAGCCAGGCACTAGTAATCGGGTATAGCAGTTACAGTGTGCGGTATAGGTAACGTGCGGTTAAACAATTATCCCAGTCTTTAAGTACCGAGTTATAGTAGCTACAGTGTGCGGTATAGAGCGTGCGCCCCAAGACGAACGTGGGCCAACAACCAGTCTGCGCCGGCTGACTTCGACCAGACCTGCGACCGGCTGCCTGCGTTCAGCCTGCCCCGGAGGACTTCACTCAGATCTGCACCAGGCTGCCTGCGGCCAACGGGAGTTCCGCCCATCCTACAGGGGTCGCCATCACGCAGTACATGCTCTCAGCCGGCGCTGCCTCTCTGCCTAGCTCCGCCTGCTGAAACCCTCGCGAGAGCGTTCGACGCCATCTTGCCTCCCGGACAACAGTGGAGTGGCGAGGCGGCCATTTCGGATGAGTACAAATGAGCATTGATGCTCCCGATTCCATATACAGTACACAGTGTGGTGCAGCCCGCGGGCGAAAGTAACGTTGCTACTACCAGTTCATAGGGGTACCCCGAACCATATATGCCGGCATTAAGATAGGACTTATAGGTATTTTGTGGGCTCACTCTTTTATTTTATTCCTTTTCTTTGAGCGTGATAAGGCGTGTATTTCCTAAATAATTCCCGTTCTGTGAATCCCTTTATTCTCTTCCCTATGCTCCCCCCTTCCTTCCCCATATTCTCAACCGGGGACAGTAAGAGTGTAATTCCTTAGAGAAGGTAAATACTGTGTTCCGCCCAGACGTGGGCAGCGTTTAGTCTGGGTACCTGAGAGCACTTGGTGCCTGGGTGTAATATTATAATTGACTCATGTCATTGATTCATGCCATTGATTCATGCCAGTAATTATTGTATGGATACCCATGGTGCAGTAATCACCAGACGTAGCATTGTTGTAACTAGGCTGAGTTACAATACAGTCATCCAGAATGGGAGCACTGTGTGTGTGTCTTTCATTATTTCTAACCCCAACCCTAACCCTTTGATACGGGTAATATATGTAACCTTAACCCCTTCCTATTCTACCTTTTCCATTTCCATTGTAAGGGTTCTGGTGTCACTGAGGGAGGGTACTGCTTGCGGGGGGAACCAAGTTATTTCTCTACCATCCGGTCATTAGGTGTGGGAGGGCAGAAAGGGGCAACTGTGGAGGGTGAGGGTGTGTTGGGGAGTACTGCTGACTGCTCCAGAGAGAGGGAGGAAGACCAGAGTACCGGACCAGGTTTGTAAATCCTGGGCCTCATACATCCCCACTGCCAGCCTCCAGTTGACGCTCCGGACCCCAAAGACGGAGGTGCAGCTGGCCAGAGTGCTACTGTGTCTCGCTACCTATTGACCGCACATCACAGTTCCCACGAAGCAGGGATAATCCACCCTGCTACACAAGAAAGTTAATGAAATATTAAAAAAATATATATTATCACAGTTTGAATTTTTTTTTGGATCCACTTTTTCTCCTGTTTTTCTGTGTTTTTCTCCCATCCCAATTTAGTCGTGCCAATTCCCCCCTCCCCTTCCTGGTCGTTGCTCGCATGTGCCCCCCACTGGTCGGTCTAGGGAGGGTATACTATCGCATGTCCCCTCCGATACATGCGGAGTCAGCCAGCCACTTCTTTTCACCTGCCAGCGCGGACTCTCATTGGCGAGGTGTAACGTGTGGGAGGCTCAAACTACCCTCACCATCTCCCTTCCTCGCTGTGCAGGCGCCCTGACCGACCTGTAGGAGTCGTTGTTTACAACGACCAGATTACCACCCCACCGGTTTACCTCCCGCTGACTCTGCCAATTGAGCCAGTATGACGGCTGGCCAAGCCGGAGGCAACGCTGACAGCCGGATTCGATACCAGTGTCTCACACGTTGGTGACGAGCGCTTAGTCCGCTGCGCCACCCAGCCGCCTTCACAGTTTGAATGTTTAAGAACATATTTACTGTAACAGCTAACAGTTATAGTATCTCTAAATATAGCTTACATTTTGCACTTTCATAATCTGTAAAATCTGAAAAAATGACAGAGGGAGACTTGTGCCACCAACTGCTGGACTCGGTCACATTATATCCTTAAACCAGAGGAAGACTTGGTTTATGTAGGCCGTTGCTCTGAAGCCTTATTTAACCATGCAAGTTAAAGGAACACGCCAACTTTTTGGGACATTTGCTTATTTGCCATCTACCCTGGAGTTAGACAAGCAGATACCCTTTTCTTCTCTGTGCATGCATTAGGCTTAGGGAACAGCCGCACCGTTAGCCTAGCTTAGCGTCACTCACTGGAAGTAGGTGTGCCAGTGTAGCCTAGTTCCCAACAGTCATGAAATACGCGTCTCTACATTTCGTAGCCGCATTTCTGCAGACCCCTCTCTGATTGGTTGAACTCCATTTCTGCAGACCCCTCTCTGATTGGTTGAGCAAAGCCCCTCTCTGATTGGTTGAGCGTGCGCATGCGCATGAGCCGCGACAAGCTCCTCCAGAAACTCCGGAGGAAACTCCGTTATGCTCCAGAGAGAGAGGCTGAAAACCCACAGTTCTTGCCCGACGGATGGGAGCGAATCCCGGATCCGAGGTTTCTGATGACTACCCCCAAAACATGGAGGTTGCGAACGCAATTTATACGCATGGAAGTATTGATTACGCCATAACGAATCATTAAAAAAATATACCGTTAACTGGAATATGTTGTGTGTGCCTTTCTGAATATGATTTGGGAGGGTTATAATAGAAGAAAGACAGTGTAAACAATATAACGTTATGTGAATAAACCGCGAAATAATAACTAATTCCATGGTCAATAGAAGTCTCTGTGATACTTTCTGAATATGATTTGGGAGGGTTATAATAGAAGAAAGACAGTGTAAACAATATAACGTTATGTGAATAAACCGCGAAATAATAACTAATTCCTTGGTCAATAGAAGTCTCTGTGATACTTTCTGAATATGATTTGGGAGGGTTATAATAGAAGAAAGACAGTGTAAACAATATAACGTTATGTGAATAAACCGCGAAATAATAACTAATTCCTTGGTCAATAGAAGTCTCTGTGATACTTTCTGAATATGATTTGGGAGGGTTATAATAGAAGAAAGACAGTGTAAACAATATAACGTTATGTGAATAAACCGCGAAATAACCGCGAAATAACATAACGTTATGTTATATAATGTTACAATGTACAGTTTCTAACAGCTGGCTGTGTTGTGAAATGTGCATAACGTTATGAATAAACCGCGAAGTCACGGGAAATAAATAACGTTATACGCGAATCTGGTAGTACATTTCTGCTTATCTTCTTGATATGATAACATTACATCCGCCTTTTACCGCGTGACGAGCTAAACCAATCAGAGAGGGGCTTCGCTCACATGACGCTCAACCAATCATAGAGGGGCTTCGCTCAACCAATCAGAGACCGGTCTGCAGAAATGGAGTTCAACCAATCAGAGAGGGGTCTGCAGAAATGCGGCTACGAAATGTAGAGACGCATGAAATACACTCCAAAATAAAACTCCAAAACGTTCCTGTAAACATGTTGTGAGCTGTGTATTTACCACATGGAGAAATAAAAAAAAATAATTAGACATTTTCATTTTCTAAGCAGATATACTATATAGCTTTTTGAAAAACTGGGCTTTTGAGGTGATGAAATGACATGTTTACAGGAAAGTTTTGGAGTTGTATTTGGCGTGTATTTCGGTTATGTATCTGCTTGTCTAACTCCAGGGTAGATGGCAAATAAGATAATTTCCCAAAAGGTTGGCGTGTTCCTTTAAGGACTGATTCATTCTACTCACTACAGATGGTGTCCCTCCAGCCAGGGAGATGGACGCCTGCAGCGGCACAGGAGAACACGTAGGAGGAGACGGCAGCACACATGCAGACCTCGCTCTTCTCACAGTTACAGCTGTCGTACATGCAGTTCTACAAGGGGGAGAGTGACAGTGGATAGACGAGTTAGCCGCTGTCTTTGACCATATTCACACGGTGGACACGGTGTGTGTGTGTGTGTGGACTCACAGCTTTGTATGTGTGGGCGTCCACGAAGGAGTGGCAGGGAGAGAACACCCCGGTGGTGTCGGTCAGCTTGGAACACCAGAAATGGGCATAACGCTCTGAGGCAGAAACACACTTCCAGGGGTCAGAAAACATGGCATACTGTGTTTCACACCATATATGGCTGCTTTTTTTAATATGGCGCTTTTATCCAAAGCGCTTTACAATTTGTTACTCACATTTTACCCATTCACTCACACATTCACTCACACACCGACGCTGGAGGCAACCATGCAAGGTGCCAACCTGCTCATCTGGAGCAATTAGGGGTTAAGTGTCTTGCTCAAGGACACATCGACACACTGCCCAGGGGGAGCGGGAATCGAACCGGGAACCTCCGGATTGCCAGACGACTGCTCTACCTCCTGAGCCACTGTCTAACACACTAATTGTGTTATTGTTAAAAATAAAACATATTCATAGTGTTTGATCACAGACGTCTTGGTTGAACAAACAACATGTGATAATGTGTAATCAAATCATATCAAATCTAATATTCTATCTAGAGCTAAAACAGAGCACAAACATAAATCAGTTTAAAAAGATGTAGACAAAATCTTTCTTAAATGGGTATCTGGAAGAGGAAGTGTGTAGATTGGGAGTATGTGTAAGATGTAAATAAAAAACCTAACCAGTCAACTAAACGGTGTGACCTGTTGTCCAAGGGCTAGCGAGTCTAAGGGTCCATGTTCGTTACATTATGTTGACTATTAGAAGAGTGTGTGGGCGGCACGGTGGTGTAGCGGTTAACACTGTTGCCTCACAGCAAGAAGGTCCTGGGTTCGATTCCCGCTAGGGGTCTAGGTTGCCGCGTTGCGTCAATACTTTAGGCAACCAACTTGCATTCAGCGTTTCTCTGATTGGCCACGACGCCCATGTGACCGCGAGAGAGCGGCAGTGCGGAAATAGGCTGCATTCTATTGCCATGCTCTGCGACAAACTCTAACCTTAACCAACTCCAAAAGAATGCCTAAACTTAACCCTAACCTAACCTTAACCAACTCCGAAAGAATGCCTAAACTTAACCCTAACCTTAACCAACTCCGAAAGAATGCCTAAACTTAACCGGCAAAAGAAATATTGCCATGCTCTAAGACAAACTCTAACCTTAACCAACTCCGAAAGAATGCCTAAACTTAACCCTAACCTTAACCAACTCCGAAAGAATGCCTAAACTTAACCGGCGAAAGAAAGACGTTTATATAGAGAGGCGATAAATTAATTAAGCGTAAAAAAAAAGAAACTGAAGTGATTCGAACTTGTCACCAATTGGACCGCAGGCTCCACAGCAAGGCAGCGAACGAGTTGAGCTAACCGTCGATGTTAAAACAGGGGGGATTGCGTGCAGCAACCTGCGCGCCGCTGCCGCCGCTGCCGCTGCCGCCTGCCGCTGCCGCCTGCTGCTCCGCTCTGGCGCTGCCGCGTCGTCGCGGGCTCGTGGCTAGGCGTAAGTTGGTTGCCTGAAGTAATGAAGCTGCCGGGTTGCCAGGTAGTGGTACCCAGGTGGGGTATCTCCCGCAAGGGTTTCCCCTCCAGAAAAAGAGATAAATCCAATGGAAAAACTGGAACAGATCACTTCCTATGTGTGTCGCCCATCACATCTGTGTGTTTGCTGCATGACTACATTGCAATGTGTGCTACGACGAGTATAGACTTCTTTCAAGTCCAGTTGAATCTCTTAATCTTAATCTTAATTTGTAATCTTAAAAGGGTGAATGAGTACCGTTGTCCACGCCCTGGCTACACGGGTGTCCAGCGTGGGCCTTGGCCGTGCGGCAGGTGGCCTGGGATCGCCAGAAGTTGCCGAACGCCACAGCGGTGCCTTCCACCAGGCCGCTGGGCACCTTGAAGTCGTCACGCTTCACGTTGTTGAAGTTCCCGCACAGGCCTGTAGGGGGCGAGGTGTTCAAGATTCAAGAGTTTTATTCATCACATACATACCAGGGCATACAGTGAAATGCGATTGGCCATGCCCGCTTCGATTGTGCAATAAAACAATAGTAATAGTAGTAATAATAAAAAAGATAACTAGAATAGACATGGTAAAATAGACATGTTAATACATTGCTTGAAGGCACTGGATCCTATGTACATTCCTATACAATGTGCAGTTTTTCTTCTATGTCCCTATGCTATACTTGCTGTTACTAACTATCCTATACAACAATCACAACAAGTTATTTTCTTAAAGTGTCCTTTTCCTTCCTTTAAAGTATCCTTTTCTTGTGTGTTTAAAGTGACCTGTGGTGCGTTTGTGTGTGTGCAAGTGCAGAATGTTGTGTTGTGTGTGTGTATGTGTGTGTTCATGTGTGCTTGTGTGCGGAGAGATCAGTGTTCATTGTTCTGATGGCCTGAGGGAAGAAGCTGAGCCTTAGTCTCTCTGTTCTTGTTACGTGTATACGAAGGCGCTTGCCTGACCGCAAGCAAACAAACATGGGGGGAGAGTGATGAATGACCTCAGATGGGGGTTTTGTACGTGTTGTTAACACTTTTATACAAACTTCCATCTGTATCACACCGGCGTCTAATCCAGTGGTTCTTAAACCTCTTTCATCGCAGGAGCCACAACAAGAGGAGATGTTTTACTCAGGACTCACAAGAACGCAGCGAAGGAAGTAAGTTGTAATACACATTTGCGCACGCACACACACACACACACACACGCGCGCGCGCGCACGCACACACACACACACACACACACACACACGCACGCACACACACACACACACACACACACACACACACACACACACACACACACACACACACACACACACACACACACACACACACACACACACACACACACACACACACACACACTGCATCATGCATTGTAATGCACCTGTATTTAGAGGAGCAGATAGGCGAGGAGCAGAGTGGAAAGAGGTGGTAGATAGTAAGTGAGGAGGAATATAGTCTATTCCTCTCATCATCTCCAACATTGGTCAAACTACACTTTTGCATTTACATTTAATCCTTTATTAGCTGACGCCTTTATCCAAAACGACTTGCAAATTGTGAAAAACAAATCAGCAGGGTAAGTGTTGTCGTTAAACTATCGCGGTGCCGTTTGGGACGGGCTGATTGCTTGGCACCCAGTGTTGCTCCCCGCAGCTCATCCGATCAACTTCAACTCAACACTGCTCTCCCTCGGGTCCTCAGCAATACACCTGCCAAGTGTGAAGTCGATCGGATGAACGGTTCTCAAAGGAAAGACAGAAAGACAAAGACAGAGATTCCTTACATTTGAGTTAGATGAGATAATTCAACTGTGTGTAGTCATACCGCTGGTAGCTCCTTTGAGTTCGGGGTTGGCTGTGATGAAGACCTGCATCAGAGGGGTCAGCTGGATCATCAGTCGCAGGCCCACCTTGGTCTGGATGAACATGTAGAAGGATGACGGCTGGAAGACGCTCACCTCATCTGCACCAGGGGGCGGTAGAGAGAGAGAGACGGTCAGAAACAACAGGTGTACGTATGTTCTTAAAAAATTTGATGGTATAAATCTACCAGTCCATAGCTTCTGATAGACTGTTAGCCGTCGTGACATTGTCGTTAGAATGCTCAGTTGTCATTGTACACCGATTAGTACTTTATTTACATTTTCTGACGAGACCGTGTTGCAGACCTGAAAGATATTTTACAATTGCAGCCAAATGTCTTTTGAATGGTTTGCTTCTGGAAGGAATCACTATGTTAGCTTTGCAATACCAGCTTTTGTACTCAAACAGGCAGTTCAACGTCCAGCAAGTTAAGATTCATAGACTGAGGAACTCGTCCGTCCAGTATAAACTTTAGATTGGCCAAAAACTACGACCACTGTCATTGTAGGCCTACTTGGTTGGGGTTTGTAGCAATAACCATGAGGAAAGTGTAATGAATCCCTGTAGGTCAATAATGTGAAAATAATCTCTATATTTTGCAGCTGCTGTCTATTGGTCATAATGTGTATTATGACATCCTTTTGATACTACTACTGTACCATACTGTATGTCTACTACCATACTGTCCTTATACCTGTATCACTGTACATATTATACTACAACTCTGTACATACATCTGATTAGCACAACACTCAGTAGTACTAATTTGTATATTTTGTACCCAGTTTAATCACCTGTACATTGTATATAGCTTTTGCACTTTACTGCTGTACATTTGCACTCTGGTTGGATGCCAAACTTATTTTTCGTTGAACTGTACTTGTGCTGTATGATGACAATACATTTGAATCTAATCTAATCTAATCTAATCTAATCTAATCTAATCTAATCTAATCTAATCTAATATAAAATGGAGCAGTGTGGGATGCAAGCAACATTTAAGAGAAAAACTAATGTTGATGATGATGATGATAATGATGATGATGATGATGATGATGATGATGATGATGATGATGATGATGATGATGATAAGTCAAGTCAAGTCAAGCCAAGAGATTTATTTGTCACGGCATACAAGTATACAATGAAATGCGGGTGGTCTTGCCCGCAACGATGTGCAAATAACATATAATAGAATCAACATTGTGCAATAAACAAGTAACATTGTGCAATAAACAAGTAACATGTTAGGGCATATTGGTATATGTACTGTACATAAGTTATTTACAGAGCATGGAGGACATACTAGGTCCTTTGGTAGTGTCTTCCTGTACATGCTAATTTATACAATCTCCGGTTATACTATACTATTTTTAAAGTGACTGTGGTCATGTTAAAGTGGCTGCTAGTGTGTGAGCGTGTACAGTGTGTGTGTTGTGTGTGTGCTCATGTGTGCTTGTGTGTGGAGAGTTCAGTGTTCAGGGCTCTGATGGCCTGGGGGAAAAAGCTGAGCCAAAGTCTCTCTGTCCTAGCAGCTGGTGTTCGCAGGCGTCTGCCTGACCTGAGCAGCATGAACAGGCTGTTGTTGGGGTGGTGTGCGTCTTTCATTATTCTGCAGGCTCTGGATTTGCACCTCTTGTTGTATAGAACCTGCAGGGGTGGTAGTGCAATACCCGTGGTACGCTCGGCTGAGCGCACCACTCTCTGTAGGGCCTTCTTGTCCTGTGCTGTGCTGTTTCCATACCAGGCAGTGATGTTTCCAGTCAAGATGCTCTCTACAGCTCCGGAGTAGAAGGACTGGAGTATCTTCCCAGATACTCTGAACTTCCTTAACTGTCTCAGGTGGTAGAGGCGTTGCTTCGCCTTTTTTACGACTGAGTCTATGTGTGTTGTCCATGTCAGATCCTCTGCGATGTGGACCCCCGGGTACTTAAAGCTGCTCACCCTGTCCACGGTACCCCCGTTAATCCTCAGTGGTGTGTGTGTCTCCTGCTGTCCTCTCCTATAATCCACGATCAGCTCCTTAGTTTTACCAATGTTCAGGAGCAGGCTGTTGTCCTGGCACCAGCGTTCCAGTACCTCAACCTCCTCCCGGTAGGCCTTCTCGTCGTTGTCCGAGATCAGCCCCACCATCACTGTGTCGTCCGCAAACTTCACTATGGAGTTGGAGCTGAACTTGGCCACACAGTCATGTGTGTTTAGTGAGTACAGCAGGGGGCTCAGAACACAGCCCTGGGGGGACCCGATGCTCAGGGTGATGGTGTTGGAGGTCTGACCCCCCACCCTGACCGCCTGGCGCCTTTCACTCAGAAAGTCCAGTATCCAGGCACTCAGAGCGGAGCTCAACCCAGCTCGATCAGCTTGTCCACCAGTCTGGTGGGGACTATGGTGTTGAACGCTGAGCTGTAGTCAATGAACAACAGTCTCACATAGCCCCCCTTCTGACAGTCCAGGTGAGAGAGGGTGCTGTGCAGTACTTGGGAGACCGCATCGTCAGTGGACCTGTTTGGCCTGTATGCAAATTGCATAGGGTCCATATCACTGGGGAGGGAGGCACAAATGTGATCCTTGACCAGCCTCTCGAAACATTTCATGGCCACAGAGGTGAGTGCCACCGGTCTGTAGTCATTGAGACCTGCTGGGGAGGGTTTCTTTGGTACCGGGATAATGGTAGACATCTTGAAGCAGGCAGGGACCACTGACTCCTTCAGGGATCGATTAAATATGGTGGTGAACACAGGGGCTAGCTGGTTAGCACAGGACTTAAGTATGCGCCCTGTTATTCCATCTGGGCCAGCCGCCTTTCTGGTGTTCACCTGCATAAATGCTCTTCTCACACTGTGTACCGTCAATGAGAGAGCGTCCCGCCCCCCCCGCGGATGCCCCCCCCCATCACAACAGCTGGCGCGCCAGTGACGTCACTAGCCGTTGAGCTAGCAGCGCCACTGTTTGCACCAAACCGCGCGTAGAAGGTGTTGAGCCGGTCCTCGAGGGAGGCGTCGTCGCTCCCCATAATGATGATGATGATGATGATGATGATATTACACCACCTCATCTCATCTGAAACTGGCTGAATACAAAGAAATTAATATCATAAGGTTACTGTAACTCACCTGTATACAGTGGAAGCTGAGAGAGAATCCTGTTCACATATACCTTCCCTGTTGCCTGGACTTTGAGCTGAGGATGGGTGAAAAAAACCATGATTAGATCGCAGTTACCAGTGGATTTACTGTCTGACGCAGGAAATGATGACGATGATGATTATGATTGTGGTGAAGATGATGTTGATGTGTTTGTGTGTGTCTCTTTCATGTGTTAAGTAAGCGAGTGAGTGAGTGTGTATGTGAGTGTGTGTCTGTGTCTGTGTACATAATATGCTTACAGTGGTTTTGCTGCTCAAGGCCAGGGTCACGGATCTAAGGCAGGTATCACTTTCTTTAAGGCCACATCTGGCCAATTCTCCCAACACAGTGAACTTGGGATCGCTGCCAACTTCCTGCGACACACAAAAGTGACAGAACTTTAAGAGTGTAACCGAGTGGGCGGCTGGGTGGCGCAGCGGACTAAGCGCTCGTCACCAACGTGAGAGACACTGGTATCAAATCCGGCTGTCAGCGGTGCCTCCGGCTTGGCTGGCCGTCATACTGGCTCAATTGGCAGAGTCAGCGGGAAGGAAGCCGTGGGGTGGTATTCTGGTCGTTGTAAACAGTGACTCCTACAGGTCAGTCAGGGCACCTGCACAGCGAGGGAGGGAGATGGCGAGGGTAGTGTGACCTCCCACACGTTACACCTCGCCAATGAGAGTCCGCTGGCAGGTGAAAAGATGCTGCTGGCCAGGGACGCTGGAAGGGGGGGGTGCGGGGGGGGCTGCAGCACCCCCTCTCAATTATTGCAAATATAATTTTTTTTTTATGACAGTATTTTTTTTTATCCACTTTTTCTCCCATTTTCTATATTTTTCTCCCATCCCAATTTCGTATCATCCAATTCAACCCTCCCCTGTCACCAACGCTGTTTCTTGCCTCCCACAAGCCGGCTGCAATGTGGACTAAGTCATACATAGCACAAGTCCCCTCCGGTACTTGAGGTAACAGCAGTCGCATCTTTTCACCTGCGCAGCTCGATCTCTCAGTGGCGAGGAGTAACGCGCGGGAGGCTCACGCTGCCCCCGACACTTCCTGATTCCACTGCGCAGGCGCACCAACCGACCTGTAGGAGTCGCTGTCCACAACGCTCGATCCCCACCCATCAGTTTCCCACCCCCTAATACGGCCAATGTGTATTAGTACGGACGACCAGCTAAACTGAAAGCAAATGTGGAGCGCTGGGCTCGAACAGCCGAGCCCAGCGTCTCCAGATTTCGTGGCGAGCGCCTTGCCCACTACGCCACGTAGCCGCCCTACAGTATTTATATATTTGTATATACTGTAGGCGGCTACGTGGCGTAGTGGGCAAGGCTTACAGCTGTTTGCCCATGATATTCAGCGACAAATTAGAGGCAAAGCATCCAAAAGCCCAATCTTTGGCTTGAGCGCTGACGGAACCACTGATGTCACTCACTGGAAAAGAACAATTCTCGTGTAATATACAGTTCGCCGATGACAACTTGGAAGCTCAGAACTTCTTTTGGGGTTTTTACAATGCCCGGCCCAGACACAACAGCCGAGACGCTGTTTTTGTGTATAAAATACATTTACGCCTCGACCTGCCCATGGAGAGGCTGATAGGATACTGTTTTGACGGGGCCAGCAACATGTCTGGGGGGTACAGGCTAGACCAGGGGTTCCCAAACTTTTCAGGCCGCGACCCAAAAAAAAGGTGTCAGAGAGCCGCGACCCCCACTATTATAGGAGGTAAAACACACACACTAATAAGCATTGGAGGCTTTTAACCAGGGCCGGACTGGGGAAATCATTCAGGCCAGGAAATATAGCCCCAGTCAGGCCACTTTTTAAGCAGGGGGTCTGGGGGTCCCCCACCAGGATTTTTTTTGTTACAAAGACTTAATTTCCTGCATTCTGGTGCAGGCATTTTTTTTAATTTGTACCCTTTAAATGATGGCATCACAAATTATTGTTAAAAAACAGGCTAGCATATGTATGATTAGCAACAACACAGATTTTTATGGATTTTCAGTTTTTTGTAATTGATAAATACAATATTTTATTCAACTTCAGCCCTGATCATAACACCACATATTCATTTTATAATTCTAACCCTTTAAATGCCAGTGTGTGTGATGGCATATATTTGCAATATATCAAATGCAAAGTAAACTTTTCTGGGGGGGATTATTACAGGCTAGCATGTGTCAATGATTAGCAGTTTTTCGTAAGGATCCCGCCTCCACCAATCACATGCGGCTCCCTTTGTGTGTGTGTGAGAGCAAGAGAGAGAGAGAGAGAGAGAGAGAGAGATAGTTCTCCAACTTGTGTGAGTTGCAGTGATCTCCTGGTTGTTCCCCACCTAGGTTATCTAACTATTGCGCTGGTGCAACTAGAAACACTGGCCTGGCCTGCTTCTAAGTTCAGTGGCCTGACCGCAAAAAAAAAAAAAAAAAAAAAAAAAAAAAAATTTAATCATCTGGCGACCCCCCAGCACCCCCTGCCGTTTTATAGTTCCAGCGTGCCTGCTGCTGGCTGTCTCCTCTGATAGACTTCAGGGCTCCCTAGACCGACCAGTGGGGGGCACATGCGAGCAACGACCAGGAAGGGGAGGGGGGAATTGTCATAACGACTAAATTGGGATGGGAGAAAAAAATTACAGAAAAACAGGAGGAGAAAAAGTGGATAAAAAAAAAAGAGAGTGTAACCGAGTGGATTTGAACCTGGGACCATAGGATCCACATAACCAGCTGAGATAAAGGGTCAGATCCGTTAGCAGTGTAAATAATTAAGCTTTTACGGTTATACTTTAAGACTAGATTAGTTTGTCTTCTTCAGAACAGGCTAGCAGATTTCTAATGTACAGGAAACTGTAGCATGTCAACCTGTCCCTGAGGCGATGTGAAACAGACCAGGAAAGCCCAGAGGCGCCTTTCCACGCAACAGACACCATACGCTCCATTAGAGGAACGTGTTGAACTTTTGACCTGAACCACAGAGAGGCCCCATGCTTGTCACCTAGATAAACAAGGGTGCAGAACTCGTACACTTTGTACAAGCTTTTCCATAAACGCAGGATGAACTGTTTAAACTTATTTCTTAATTTTAACCAGACCGGACATTGTCTAGGGGCGTGCCAGCCCATACATCCTATAACTGTACATCGCTGACTGCATTCGGGGCTCATTCGAACTTGTGTCTTATGAGTCCAGTACGTACTGTCTGAGACCTTTGCTGTGACTGTTCTGTTATGTATTGACCTGTTTTAGCTTAAACCACTCTTGAGTACTATCTATGCTCTTCATCTCCGGTTCTTCTCTAAGCTGACAACAAAATAATTGGGTCTTTTCAGCAGGTGCTGGTTGACTACGATCGACTCGTTAGTAGTTTACACTAACCAGCTGAGCTAAAGGGTCAGACCCGTTAGCAGGTGCTGGTTGACTGCGACGACTCGTTAGTAGTTTACACACTAACCAGCTGAGCTAAAGGGTCAGACCTGTTAGCAGGTGCTGGTTGACTGCGATGACTCGTTAGTAGTTTACACACTAACCAGCTGAGCTAAAGGGTCAGACCCGTTAGCAGGTGCTGGTTGACTGCGACCGACTCGTTAGTAGTTTACACACTAACCAGCTGAGCTAAAGGGTCAGACCCGTTAGCAGGTGCTGGTTGACTGCGACCGACTCGTTAGTAGTTTACACACTAACCAGCTGAGCTAAAGGGTCAGACCTGTTAGCAGGTGCTGGTTGACTGCGACCAACTCGTTAGTAGTTTACACACTAACCAGCTGAGCTAAAGGGTCAGACCTGTTAGCAGGTGCTGGTTGACTGCGACCGACTCGTTAGTAGTTTACACTAGTAAACAGTGTGCTTCTCCTCCAGGGTGCCAGAGCATGAACAAGATATCCAGCACAAACTAAGCATGTTCACATCGACGTTTAGTCTATTTCATATAAAACATAGGAGCGACTTATATTTAATTTTCTACATCTACATTACATCTAAGTGTTTTCGATCTTGAATACGCTGAATAAGCCTACTTTTTTTTTTTTTTTTTTCTTGAGATGTATGTTGTCCGTGAACCCCAGGAGGACCATGATCCTGCTGTTATAGCTTTAAAGGAACACGTCAACATTATGGGAAACTGTGCTTACTGTCTTCTCCAGAGTCAGACAGGAAGATACCAGTTTTTTTTCAACAGCTAGGCTAGTGGTCCGTATCTGCTTCCAGTAATTTGTGCTAAGCTAGGCTAGCTTTCAGCCGGATTGCTTTCTACTGAATGCACAGAACGGAAATTGGTATTTATCTTCTTGTCTGACTCTGGAGAAGATAATGTTGGCGTGTTCCTTTAAAGACCCTCAGACTGACAGGCAGAAGAAAAAACTGAATGTGGAGAGGATAGCAGAGTGATAAATATAACTACCATTTTATAATTTGATCCAATCAGATGCAGCCTAGATGTAGCCTAGAGGCCGTTTGACCTCCTGACAAGCACCATGCAGGGAGGTACAGTACACAAGCACCATGCAGGGAGGTACAGTACACAAGCACCATGCAGGGAGGTACAGTACACAGGGACATGATCAGGTTGGTTGAAGCAGTTTTTAACAGCAGCTGTTTCTGTTACTACGAGGAAGCAAAAGCCTGAGGAAACAGGTTGGACTAAACTGGTTATATCAGTTCCACGTTATGGAGTAAGATGATTGTACCTAAAGCCTCCTAGGGGTGCATGATATGCTGATGCTATTTGTAGTATTCCACCATAGATGTCTGGAGAAGACGGTACGAGCATTTCCCCTAATGTTGGCATGTTCCTTTAAAGGTGCTATTGATAAAACATTTATGTAGAGTAATCAGACACAATTATTATTATTATGTATTTCTTTTAAATAATAAATTCACAGAGCTTTTAGAAAGGTGCAGAATACAACTCCCCCCCCCCCCCCCCCAAAACAAATTATTGATGAATTTATTTGTCATTAAAAAAAAATTTGCGGGTCCAAAATCAATGTTGTTGTTTACATTATTGCATGCATGTATCCCCTCCCTACTTCCCATTTCCCCACGTGGAATGCACCCGATTGGAATGACATGCTGGTGCTCTAGTGCGACATCTAGTGGCTGAACCTTATCTATAGCACCTCTAAGCTTGTACAGCAGTTGAAGTCGAGGCTTACCCTGGCGAGCACATAGGAACAGTCTCCATGGAAGGTGTAGGCTTTGCCATCGAACGTGTTAATGTGAGATCCTCCCTCAACAGAGCAGAGCCCAGAACAGTTGCCCTCCTTGCAGCTCCACTCGCCATCCTTACACACACTGTATGAAGACACACACACAGATATGGCATTTATGAGATCGGTTATGCCTGCATTTAAGCATTACATCATGCGCAGGAGTGGCTTGTGAAAAATAAACCATGCCTAGGGGTGGTCGTTAGACCCCCCTAGGCATGGTTTATTTTTCACAAACCACGACTACAAGTGGTGTAATGCTTTTATACAACTGGCACATTCATCCAACCGTATTGCTATTTATACAACGGCATGCACATTTCTAGATTCTGATTGGCTGAAACAGTCCATTTACACGTATGTATCCTAGGGAATATTGCACTCCGGTCACATATTGGGGCACGCACCGGAACGGGAAGTAGTTAGACTACTGCTATGATGTAAACAGACACGTTTCCCCCGGCTCATGACTTGTTTGATTATTGTCATTTCGCCTATTAAAGCAAGTGAACAAATAGAATGTTGTTCTTATTTATAATCAAACAAATTAGCTCAGCCAAGTGAAGACTGCCAGCAAGAAGGAGGACACATGTACACGAACAGATCACGGAGACGTCGGCAACTAACGCCACCTGGGAATCTGTATACAAACGGTGCCACCTGCAGGACAAAACTGGTAGATAAATCTACTTTGCTAATTTCGTGGAGCTACTGGGAATACAGTGCCAATGACGTCTGTGCAAGTTGAATGCCCTGTCGAGGATTGTGAATATGTAGCTGAACATAAGGAGGTAGCAGTGGTAGTGGCTATGCTAAACCTACATGCAACGGAACATGCTGCAGCCTCCAGGACGCCGAGGGCTAATACCAAAATGGTTGGAGGAGATGGTGGCTGATGGCTTTCCTGAGTCAAGGGTCGGGATGCCGGAGGCGATTCGCGGCTTCCACCAGTACCGTGAGGACATCACATCCACTGACGGGGTGGTCCTGTTCAAGGACAGGGGGATCATACCGCCTTCACTACGAGGTGAGGTACTGAGCGCCCTCCATGCTGCACACCAGGGTGTCTCGATGATGACGGCTCGCGCGGAATCCTCTGTGTTCTGGCCGGGCATGTCAGCCGACATCAGCGCCGCTCGGAACAGCTGCGAGCAGTGCCACCGGATGGCGCCCTCGCAACCTGGGGCCCCACCGACCCCGCCCATCCCCGCCGTTTACCCATTCCAGGCGGTGTGTTCTGACTTTTTCATGCACAGGGGGGTACACTACCTCGTGACGGTGGACCGTTACTCGAACTGGCCGATTGTCTTAAGGACATCAGGCGGCGCTCCAGACCTCATATGCCACTTACGTCGCGCCTTTGTGACATACGGGACGCCTGAAGAGCTCTCGTCGGACGGGGGGCCTGAGTTCACCTCTGCCGAGACCAGGTCTTTCCTGCGAAGATGGGGCGTCCACCACCGCCTCTCATCAGTGGCGTTCCCCCACAGCAACTGCCGTGCGGAGATTGGGGTAAAGACCATGAAACGGCTGATCACCGACAACACTGGCCCGAAGGGCGACCTCGACACCGATGCTGTGCAGAGGGCGATTCTGCAATACCGCAATACGCCTGACCCGGACACGAAGATTTCCCCGGCCATGTGCGTGTTCGGCCGCCCGATACGTGATTTCATCCCGATTGCCCCCGGAAAGTACAGGCCGCATGAGACTTGGCGCGAGACGCTGACAGCGAGGGAGGAGGCCCTCCGCAAACGCCACATCCGCACATCGAGCACCTGGCAGAGCACACTAAACGCCTCCCTCCGCTCGTAGTGGGGGACTTGGTCCGTGTGCAGAACCAGACAGGGCTCCACCCCAACAAGTGGGACAGGACGGGCTGCGTCGTGGAGGTGCGTCAGCACGATCAGTATGTGGTCAAGATTGACGGCTCCGGCAGGGTCACGCTTCGGAACAGGAGATTCCTGCGCAAGTTCTGCCCGGTTCGCGATGACCGGCTTCCGCGGCGATCGATCTATGATGATTTGCCAGTCCGCGTCGCCGCGCCAGTGCCCGTCGTCATTCCTCGGCTGCCTGGCCTCACACGCAGCTCTGGGTTGCCTGTGACGGGGCCTCGGTCCGGCCTGCCACCTGCACCGCCGTCGGCAAGCTCTCCTCAGCGCTGGACACGGCCCACCTCTGCCCCGCCGGTGACACCGGCTCGGGACCCGTTGCCGGCCCCCGTGGCCCCGGTGGCTCTGTCTCCACCGCCGGACGTTGTCGCGTCGCCGCCGCCACTGGCATTGGGATTACGTTGGTCTGCCAGGGCGACCGGCGTGCCCGCCTGGCACAGTGACTTTTATATGGACTGACTTTACGTGGGTGGTGCTCATGTTGTATGCTATACTTGTTGGTTCGCAACTGGTGCACTTGACTCTGCTGTTTACTGTTTGCTGTTGCAGTGTTACTATTCTAGGATTGTTTTATTTTAGCCTTTATTGTAGTCGTGTTAAAGACTCTGGAGGAGATAGGGAATATTGCACTCCGGTTACATATTGGTGCACGCACCGGAAAGGGAAGTAGTTAGACTACTGCTATGATGTAAACAGACACACGTTTCCCCCGGCTCATGACTTGTTTGATTATTGTCATTTCGCCTATTAAAGCAAGTGAACAAATAGAATGTTGTTCTTATTTATATCCGTCACAATCCACGCTCCTGGTCCCAGGACCCGCCCACAACCGAATCACATCACTCCGCCGTGCAGATTTTTCGGAAAAACAAGATGGCGGACAATAATCTTTAACAAATGGATATGTTGATAGCGTCATAACGACTAAATATAAAGCGATTCTGTCACGGCGAATGTCTTAGTCCTTTAAACAATGTTGGATGATGTAATTGATGGGTCATGAGTCATTGTAGAACAAAAGAAAAATCGCGGATTGATTGATTGATTATTTGCTATTTAAAAAAAAAAAATTCTTCCTTCCCCCTGACTGCAGAGCTCACTCTCACACTGTCTGGCACACCCACCCCCACCCCCACACACACACACACACACACACACACACACACACACACACACACACACACACACACACACACACACACACACACACACACACACACACACACACACACACACACACACACACACACACACACACACACACACACACACACACACACACACACACACACACACACACACACACACACACACACACACACACACACACACACACACACACACACACACACACACACACACACACACACACACTCCTGTCTGCAACGGCGGAGGAGAGTCAGACTGAAGGTGCTCCCATAGTCGAGCGGACTGTACGCGGACTGGACTCAGCGGAGGTCTGCTGGACTCTTTGAGCTTTCATAGTCGAGCGTACCTCCACGGACCAATTTCCTACATGTCTCGCGCCAGTTTACACCAGTTTACACCTCGCGCCAGTTTGTGTGACACCAAGTGGGCGCCGCGGACGTCCGCGCGTCAGAAAATAGGAGCTTCGCACTTGCACTCTGCTGTGGGTCTGCTTTGACTCCCTTTGAGTCCGCTTTGAGCCCGCGGGAGTCTGCTCCGTGTACGGTCCGTGAGCATGGCCTATTGAATTGATTGATTGGTTGATTGCTAATTTTATTACTGTACGCCTGGTTTCCAACTGGTTAAGTTTAGGCCCTCTAAAGTAGGTTTAAAAAAATAAATAAAAAAATAGGGCGAAGAAAACTTTTTTTCCCTATAGGGCAAAGAAAACTTTTTAATTTGTTTGACCTACTTTCTATAGAAGCATCTAAGAATGAAGTTATATAGAAAGTAGGTCTGCATACCCTTAACAATTGTGTGTATTGAGCCGTACTGTATTGTACCTGTTGTGAAGGGCCAGATTAACACTGAGAATCTGCGTTTATTATTATTTGTATAACTTGTATATTGTTTATATATATAAGCTATATACCTTTAAGCTTCCGTTTACATCATAGTATTATTCGCTCGCCTCATTGGGCACCGCCCTTGACATTGGAGGCGCCAGCAGACGCGCCCCTCAGACAAGTTCAAAGACGTGTCCGGGCAAGTTCAGACATGCCCATAGCAGGCGCATTGATTCCGGACAAGTAATTCGGCTGCGCTCTAGAAATCAGTCTGAGTATATATATTGTAGATGGCGCAAGCAGCAGTAACCTAACCTAACAAGCAGAGAAACGAGAACACAGTAACGATTGTGCAGAACGAGTGAACATGTGAGCAGTGGAAGTAATGAGTCGGCAGTAGCAGAACAGGAGAAGCAGCCGAACGAGATTGTAATACGTTCGGTACCGTTGTACACAGACCTACCCGCGGTGTATCGTTACGGATAGCTAGTAGCTACTTAGATACGACCATAATATTGTAGAGCCATTATTGGCGCAGTATAGTGACTTGTGTAAGCGAAGTAACGTGGAGAAGCGTATAGTTAAGACCATCGGCGTTTGGATCTAACTACTCCCTGAAGACCGTCATCGGGCTAGCTTCCAGTACAAACGAAGCTAGCTAGCTACCATCTCTGCCATCGGGCTTTGGATTAAGAGCTATTAACCCTGCCATCGGGCACTTGGATTACAAGGACTGGATCCGTACGAGACCCCCTTTTCTTCAGTGACCACAGGATTATCCGACTATTCTTCAATTCCTCTGGAGCTTACAACTCCACAGGGGAAATCATCGTCTCCAGCTACTCCCCTTGCTTTGCCCTGTATCGCCTTCTCTCACTCCCTGCAGAGCTCCGGTCGAGTATTCTTAACCTAGGAAATATTCATTCCCCCTGACTTTGATACTCTGACATTCTACTATTAAAAGAGCAACGTAATAATTCAGTTGTATAGTGATATGACTATTAAAATACTGTAAACTTGATATCCTTGTCCCCGTGCCGTCAATTGAGTGTCTGCCATATTTATCTAACTGTACTGTCTGGCAAGTAATAATATTTAGTAGTGGTTTAATCTAAACAATCTTTAATACAGTCTGGGTTGTGTAGCCCCTCAGCTACAGTACCCATTCTGCATCTGGTAATAAAATGTTCAATCAATCATTCCAATAACACACAGTTGGATGTGTTAGTTTGTTGGATCCGTTGGATGCACTTCCGAGCTGCTTCCACATGGAGGCAACTTCTCTCAATCATTCCAATAACACACAGTTGGATGTGTTAGTTGGTTGGATGCACTTCCGAGCTGCTTCCACATGGAGGCAACTTCTCTCAATCATTCCAATAACACACAGTTGGATGTGTTAGTTGGTTGGATGCACTTCCGAGCTGCTTCCACATGGAGGCAACTTGTCTTTTTTGAAAAAACAAGATGGCGGACAATAATCTTTAACAAATGGATATGTTGATAGTGTCATAACGACTAAATACATACTTGTCCACCTCCAGGCACATACACACAAGAACACAAGCATGGCCAGTACAGAGAGACTCAAAACAAGCTTCTATCCCCAGGCCATCAGGCTGCTCAATGACTATGCAACACTAACCCTTCCATTCTACATGTATTGCACACACATCCATATGCACACACTCACTTTAAACATTCATCTCTAACATTCACTTTAGATACTTCAAACACTTTTTAACACTACACCATATTTTATCTATTTATTACTAAAAGATTTGCACTACATCTCTACCAATTTTTTAGCATTTGTACTTTTGTATATTGTATATTTTGTATAGTTTTTGTATTAGTGATCACACCCTGATCTGTGCTAAATGACTAAAATGTTAAATTATCTTACCATGTTCTACAGCTGGTAGAGTAGGACTCCCCAGAGCTGTATATATGACCACTGTGCTTACAGGAACATTCTCTCAATGGAACACAACCACTATTGGTGACGTCATCAAAGACGGTTCCTGGGAAAGAAAAAAACATAGTTTTTTTACCTATCCATTTGTCAATGAAAGTGTATGTGAAAGTGTATTTTGTGAATGGAAGTGTGTGTGCGTGTGTTTTTGTAAGGGGGCGCTACTGAGGAGGGAAGGAAATCTCAAATGCTTGTAACTCAAGCAATTGCATTGCTGAGGGCCCAGAGCCCTGGTGGGGGCCCAGACCCTGGTGGGGGCCCAGAGCCTGGTGGGGACCCAGCCTGGTGGGGACCCTGGTGGGGGCCCACAGGACAGGAATACCCCCCCACAGACCTCCAGGAGGCGTAAACACTTAAGGTAACTTACTTGCGTTCAGCTTTTCTCTGATTGGCCACGACGCCCATGTGACCGCGGCAGAGCGGCAGAGCGGAAATAGGCTGCTGCTCCGGCGAAAGAAAGACAGGCATTCTATTGCCATGCTCTGCGACAAACTCTAACCTTAACCAACTCCGAAAGAATGCCTAAACTTAACCCTAACCTTAACCAACTCCGAAAGAATGCCTAAACTTAACCGGCGAAAGAAAGACAGACGCTAATTAATTAAACGTAAAAAAATTTAATAAAAAATGTAAGTGATTCGAACTTGTCACCAACTGACCGCAGGCTTGACAGCAAGCTGAGGAACAAGTTGAGCTAACCATCAATGTTAAAACAGGGGGGATTGCGTATGCATAATGCCGCGGCAACCTATGCGCTGCTGCCGCTCTGCCGCTGCCGCGTCGCCGCAGGGCGTGATTGGGCGTACATGTCACATGACCAGAAATGACCTGGCCAATCAGAGAAACGCTGAACGCAAGTTAGTTACCTTAAGTGTTCAGGCCTCCAGGAGGCACCAGTGAGCCTGCTTCTCCCAGCTAAATCAACACTGCTACTATTTGATTGGAGATGTTTTAATATTGTATAATGTGTGCAAAAGGTCAGTGGTCTGTGTGTCAGGAACTGAAGTCCTTTAAACTTCTTCATCTCTATCGTTTATGGCCATGTGACTTCTGTGATTGATTTGGACATAAATAATTGGAAATCTGTGATTATCGTGGTAATACACAGGTCACAACATGTTTACAGGAACGTTTTGGAGTTGTATTTGGAGTGTATTTTGTGACTGTTGGGAACTAGGCTACACTGGCACACCTACTTCCAGTGAATGACGCTAAGCTAGGCTAACGGTGTGGCTGTTTCCTAAGCGTAATGCACGCACAGAGAAGAAAAGGGTATGCATCTGCTTGTCTAACTCCAGGGTAGATGGCAAATAAGCTAATTTCCCCAAAAGTTGGCATGTTCTTTTAAGTTAAAAAGTAAAAACATTTTAAAAGTTGCCCTCGCCTGAGGTGTATTCTGTACTATTTACTGTATGTCTCTGCATGTGTCTGTACAGTATGTGCATGTAGGTTATACCAGTGGGGCAGTAGCATCCGTCCAGGCAGTGTCTGTCGCAGGTCTGGCTGGCGTCTGAGTTGGAGCAGGTGTCCTGGCAGGGGCTGCCACACTCCCTGAACTCCATGTTGAAGGGACAAGACGAGGCTGCGAAGACAAACGTTTTAACGGCAAATTAATTTCAAGTGAGTCAATTTCCAACCCTCACAAAGATGTGCACAGGAATTGGTAAATGGTAAACGGTGCATTTATATATTTATATTTTTATATATATTTTATGTTATATTTATATATAACAGATTTTATCCAAAGCGCTTTTTGTTCCTCACATTCACCCATTCACTCACACATTCGACATGCTGACAAGGATGAGTGGGAATGTTTACCAGATGAGCGCTCTACCTTCTGAGCCCCACATTAAACAATCTTTTATAGTGTATAAAACAGCTTTACCGCAAAAATCTTTGCTCCTCCACGATGTGGGCTTGCCCCCGGCGTGGACGCACTCCCTGGAGAACTCGGAGACGGTTTTGCACAGACAGTCGTTGTTTTCACAGTGGCAAGTGTCGGCCACACAGGCCTCGCTGAAGGCCTTCATGTCCAGGCGGTTCTGACAGTCACTGAACGCAGCTCTGGAGAACGTCAACGCACATAATGTCTGGAGACAAACAACGGTCGGTCAGTGAATCAGTGAATGAATCAATGAATCTAATCGATGAATGCTAACATATACCTTGTATTGTATATACGTTTATAACTTTATATAGATAGAATAATACGTTGTGTATTATGTTTAGTCTATAGTCTAGTTTAGGGATGCTCGATATTGGCTTTTTTACCGATACCGATATACCGATATTGTCCAACTCTTAATTTCCGATACCGATATCAACCGATATCAACCGATACCGATATATGCAGGGTTCCCCCCCCCCAAAAAACTGAATAATTTCAGGTAATTAACATTACATATCTCTTGTTGTGGAATTAACACAACATTATGCATACGTTTGACAATAAATAAAATCAGAATATGTTCTTACTTGCTTGCCTGGGTAAATAAAGGTTATAGAAATGTAAAAAAAATAAATAAAAAAAAAGATTTGAAAACCGATAGGCTACCGATATTTTCCGATATCACATTTTAATGCCAATATCGGCCGATAATATCGGTAGGCCGATAATATCGGACATCCCTAGTCTAGTTATATAGTCTAGAAAAGCACATAATGTCTGGAGACAAACAACGGTCGGTCAGTGAATCAGTGAATGAATCAATGAATCTAATCAATGAATGCTAACATATACCTTGTATTGTATACGTTTATATAGATATAATATACGTTGTGTATTATGTTTAGTCTATAGTCTAGTTTATAGTTTTAGTTTATAGCTATTCATATAGTTAGCATAGCATAGTTTGTATAGATATAATATACGTTGTGTATTATGTTTAGTTTTATAGTTGAGTTCATAGTTTTAGTTCATAGTTTATTATTTATTTATAGCTTATCTAGTTTATAGTTATAGTTTATATTTATATTCATAGCTTATGGTTATAGTCTGTTTGTAAAGAGTCAAACATTAAAATGCATGGACTTAATCAAATTCAAATCTGCACAAATTATGTTTCTGGCAATAAAAAAACAAATTACCAAGCAACATTAAAAAAATATTCATGGCTAGAGAGAGTGTTTATAATTTTAGAGGGACATTAGCTTTAAACCTACAACTCTTAAAAGTATGTGCATTTCAGTTTGTGGGGTATCACTATGGAATGGTCTGGATGCGAGTATAAAATTAAGCAATAATATCAATCAATTTAAAGGTAGATATACACAAGCACTTATGGACACATATAAGAGAGAGGAGCTTGAGCAGTAATGTGACTGCCTAATACATATTTTTTCTCATTTGGATATTTGCATATATAAAAATTATTATTTTTATTTGTATTAAATTATAATGTAAAATATTGTAAGTAAGGGGCAGGGCTTGATACGTTTTTTACTTCCCCCTGTTCCTTCTCGAACACTTATTGTATGGAAATAGTCTTTGACTATATTTACCTTTTTGTTTTTTAAAGTTTGATTTGTGATCAAATGATTTGAGTTACTTGATGAATCATGAGCCCCAGAAGAAGCCTCTCTAGATGTTGAATATCAATAAGACTTTTCAAACACTGACATTCTAAATGAGCGTACAGCAGTGCTGTAGGACTCGAGTCCTGGACTGATGTTCAGGACTCGTGACTCGACTTGGACTTGAGCACTGATGACTCGGACTTGGACTTGGACTCGAGCATTGACTGCATTCGGACTTGGAAGGTGCAGGCAAGGACTCGGACTTGTTCATTGATAAATAAATAAAAAGATTAAACATTTTTTTTTGTAATAGGCCCTAATCATTTGGCATAAGATATGGATGGCTAGTGCATTTGTTTGGCTATTGTGTCACAAAGTAAATAAACTCCCTTTGAAATGGTGACCGCTGTGTCATTTATGTTAAATGTAGACCTTTTATTTGTATGTCAGCTCTTTGTCTGCCAGAGTGGAGTGGACTCAACCTTGATGATTTGGACTCGGACTCGGACTAGGGTAATATGGGGACTCGACTCGGACTCGACTCGGGCTCTTCTTGGGTGACTCAGACTTGGACTCGGACTCGAACACTGGGGACTCGAGACTCGACTCGGACTTGAGATTTAGTGACTCAACTACAACAACACTAGCGTACAGTCTTTCCAGATGCAGTGTTTGCTAATACAATAGCTGACAGGAAATACATTTGGGCCCAAGCTGTTCCCTAGCAATGCAATTCCACTGAAAAAGGTCTATAGAAATATTGATGAGAAAGTTCCAACGTACCTTATTCCCACAGCTCTCAGTAGACAGCAGCTCAGGTTCAACACATTCCTCTGTGGGCCCGACTTTCTTGTAAGACTCGGCGTAAACACTCACCGGCACCGACTCCCCTGCAACAACACACACACAGGAGACACGCGTCTTTAGGCACCTGTACCCACACATACCATTACCAAAGCGGTGCATGGGTAAGGCTAAGAGAATTATCAAAGACTCCAGCCACCCAAACAACTGCCTCTTTGAACTGCTGCGGTCAGGCAAGCGATACCGGAGTCTCATGGCAAGCACAGAAAGACTCAGAAGAAGCTTCTATCCCCAGGCCATCAGGCTGCTAAACGAACAATAAACACTATGCAACAACCATCAAATGCACTCACAGCACACACATCCACACGCACACACTCACTTTAAACAAACAACTCACTGCAGCACCCACTTTACACACTTTTTTTTTGAACAAATGTTTTTTAATTTTAATTTTTGACATTACACACAAACATTAACAGTAGAAATCCACTATAAATCACAGGACTATTACAGATATAATACTAACAATAATGGCAGCCCAGTTTTTAAATCAAAATAGATGTAGATTAAAAATATACACAAATTAATTACAATACAATACAATACATATATTATGCTCTTGCTCGCCCCCCCCCCCCCCCCCCCCCCCACAGGACCCCCTCTTGGATAGCATCCATTATACCGTTTGACACCAAGGACTAAAAGTTCATATAATGCTTTATCCTCTCCACCACACCTAACCAGATTGCTATGCTGGCTTCATTAACACCTAGAATTCTTGCGGTAGATATCTCTAGATAAATCACATCAAGATGGGTAAGAATCCATACCCTCCGACACATTTTATCCGGTTGAATCCAGCGTGATGCTATTAGCTTTTTAGCAGTCGTAAGACCGGACAAGATTAGCCTCTTTACATGTACAAAGTGTGATAACTGAGAGACATTATTCAGCAACAATACAGAAGGCAGTACAGGTATTGTCAGAAATAAAAACGACAGGGATAAACACTGCATCAAGCTACTATAGCCTATAGCTCCAGAACACAGAACACAGATCTTACCGTTGTTGATAAACTCATTGGACACGCCGTTGAAGTCTCCACAGATACCACAGGTCTGGTTCCTGTACTTCTCATCCACTTCAATCTGTCAGCACAATAAGATACGATAAGATAATATGATATTGAATTTATTATATTCCTTATTGATCCCCTTAGGGACATTTGGGCGTCATAGCAGCATGGGGGGTGGGGGGGGGGGGGGGGTACAGGTACGGGCATTGTAATAGTATAAGACATAAATATAGTAAAGATAAAACTATAGATTTTTTTCAACTATAGTAAAGATAAAAATAAGCAGTGTAAAACAATATAATTAACTATACTAATATAAGAATATGAGCAAGTAGGCAATGTAATCAAAGGTGCAGATTAGGGAATAAGGAAACAAAATGGAAACAAGTGGCTGGTCCCACCACCAGAAATAAGAATGCCTGGTCCCACCACCAGAAATAAGAATGCCTGGTCCCACCACCAGAAATAAGAATGCCTGGTCCCACCACCAGAAATAAGAATGCCTGGTCCCACCACCAGAAATAAGAATGGGAATGAAGACATATTTTCAGTCTCTAGGTGGTTGACTTAGCTCTTGATACTTGCATTAACACTAGACAAGTAAATATGGGGTTAGTGTTACAGCGTGGCTGTAAAGGGTTTGTTTACATTGGCAATGTTTGTAAACAATATAGTAAAACCTGCCTAAATTCAAGTTCTATATTTGTTATCTCCCATTTACAGGTGAAACTCTTCGAGAACCTATGGGAATAATACCCAACATTGGTAGATCTGGATTGAGGCTTTAATGGACAATGGACAAAGCTGTGGGAACATTTTGAGTTGGTAAACATAATTCGGTTTCCATTCATTATAATATGTCAGTCAAATCAATATTCAACCTATTATTAATCACATCATTAAGTTGAGCTGAAGTTTGCATTGTGGTTTTCATTGTTGGTTTGGCTTTGCTTCTGTTTGCTTATCTCTCCTATAGGCACAGCACACTCAATTATAGTAATTTAATCAATATTTGATCTATTTAACTGTTTCATCTTCTCTGAGATTCTGGATACACGTCTTTGCACACTGCCATTATGCATGCACATGCACAATACACACACACACACACACACACACGCACACACACACACACACACACACACACACACACACACACACACACACACACACACACACACACACACACACACACACACACACACACACACACACACACACACACACACACACACACACACACACACACACACACACACACACACACACACAGTCCCAGTCACACGCATGAGGTCATGTGAGCCGAAAAGTAAAGTGTGACCATCATGACTACTGAAGATGATCCAGTCAAGCGTATAGTTAGTTAGAGAACTCCTGGACATCAAAGTGAAACACAGGTGATATGTGTGCAATGGCCTTATAGGCAAACTGCTGCTGTATCTGGCCTGCAGTTCACCATGACATGTCTACATTGTTGTACTGTGACATATTGATACACAGTATGTAATCCTGCCCAAAGAGAAGAAGGTTCCACAAGGCCCTGCCTATGAGAGAGAGAGAGAGAGAGAGAGAGAGAGAGAGAGAGAGAGAGAGAGAGAGAGAGAGAGAGAGACAGAGAGAGACAGAGAGAGACAGAGAGAGAGAGAGAGAGAGAGAGAGAGTATAATATCTTACAGCAAGGGAGTCGTCCATGTTCCAGAAGAGCTTGAGTCCAAATCTGGCCAGAACGGTGATTGTAGAGGTGCTCATTTCGATGGTTATCCCATTGGAGACAGATGGCAGAGAGACCCTGAAGAGGAAAGAGAAAGGCGGTATTTGAACGAGAGAGAATCCTCAAAATACGCTCTGGTACCTTGAAATGGAGCGGTGGTTAGAAGCTCTACAACTGGAGTGATGGCCTTGTTTGCGTAGGATTACATCTCAGAACGTAGCTGTCTCCTGTGGCTGTCTCCCCTTGCAGAAAGTGAAACCAGAATTCTGCGACGGCTGTTGTGTATTCTACTTTATGTGTGTGAAGTCCATTTTATTGGCAAGTCATAACATGGAACAGCATTCAAAATAGCATTCCAGTGGCCAGTATCAATACAACGTGCATCATCATCCATCTTACAGTAGAATGCCTGAAACTGCTGTGTCTTAATGTTTGTTTGTTTAATTCCTGCTTCTTTTTGTGGCAATGAAGATACATTTCTGGCATAATGTAAGTTGTAGATTGTCTTTTATTTGTGTTTTTTATGTGTATTATGTCTCATATCTCTATAGAGTGGTCTGCAAAGGGGCATTTCCTTGCTTTTCTTGACTCTTTATTAGTGTGCACTAATAAACGTATTATTATTGTCCACTAGTAAATGTATTATTACTGTGCATTAATAAAAAAATATTTTGTGTGCACTAGTAAACTTATTATTAGTGTCCACTAGTAAACATATTATTAGTGTCCACTAGTAAACATATTATTAGTATGCACTAGTAAACCTATTATTAGTGTCCACTAGTAAACATATTATTAGTGTGCACTAGTAAACTTATTATTAGTGTCCACTAGTAAACATATTATTAGTGGCCACTAGTAAACATATTATTAGTGTGCACTAGTAAACCTATTATTAGTGTGCACTAGTAAACATATTATTAGTGTCCACTAGTAAACATATTATTAGTGTGCACTAGTAAACATATTATTAGTGTACTGTCCACTAGTAAACATATTATTAGTGTGCACTAGTAAACACATTATTAGTTTCCACTAGTAAACCTATTATTAGTGTGCACTAGTAAACCTATTATTAGTGTGCACTAGTAAACATATTATTAGTGTACTGTCCACTAGTAAACCTATTATTAGTGTGCACTAGTAAACCTATTATTAGTGTCCACTAGTAAACCTATTATTAGTGTCCACTAGTAAACCTATTATTAGTGTGCACTAGTAAACATATTATTAGTGTGCACTAGTAAACATATTATTAGTGTGCACTAGTAAACTTATTATTAGTGTCCACTAGTAAACATATTATTAGTGTGCACTAGTAAACCTATTATTAGTGTGCACTAGTAAACTTATTATTAGTGTCCACTAGTAAACATATTATTAGTGTGCACTAGTAAACCTATTATTAGTGTGCACTAGTAAACTTATTATTAGTCTCCACTAGTAAACATATTATTAGTGTGCACTAGTATTTTTCCCCACTAGCTCTTGATCTGACTCACCGCTTGTCGTTGACCGACACGTCGTCCTTGGAGAGCTCCACCACGTTCCCGTCCAGCTTCATGACCACGCTGGTGATGGTGGAGAGGCCGCCGACCATCCCGCGCCTCATCTGCACGTTGAAGCTCTCGTAGCTACTCTTGCACAGCGAGGTCATGACATGGTTGCACGTGGAGGGCAGCTGGAAGAAATCTCCGTCAAAGGTCTTGTAATGGAAGTTGCCCCAAGCCGTGCAGACTCTGTCGATGTGGGGCGCGGTAGCTGGGGAAGAGGCAATAACAATAACAATGAACCCTTGCGACAAAGAAGCACAAGTCCTTTTCATGTTTTTAGACGAACAAACTGAATTATCTAAATAATTATTTGGAATGTTGCTTACATTCACAGTTAAAGACAGAGAAAACATTCATAGCTAAAGACTCATCGACTGACAACCCGGTAACCGACCGTGGAATTAACACGACGATGAATCAGATAATCGGTGTGACACTTGAGACATTAACTACTGGACACAAGCTCAGAACGCATGGAGCTGTGGCTGGTCCAAGGTAACATCTACCAGAGGCCTGAGAACACATCAAGGTAACATCTACCAGAGGCCTGAGAACACATCAAGGTAACATCTACCAGAGGCCTGAGAACACATCAAGGTAACATCTACCAGAGGCCTGAGAACACATCAAGGTAACATCTACCAGAGGCCTGAGAACACATCAAGGTAACATCTACCAGAGGCCTGAGAACACATCAAGGTAACATCTACCAGAGGCCTGAGAACACATCAAGGTAACATCTACCAGAGGCCTGAGAACACATCAAGGTAACATCTACCAGAGGCCTGAGAACACATCAAGGTAACATCTACCAGAGGCCTGAGAACACATCAAGGTAACATCTACCAGAGGCCTGAGAACACATCAAGGCCAGATGAAGTGCTTGAAGGAGGCGAGGCCAGGTGTTCGCATTGACCACTATCTCTTGAGACAAAGTTGCATATTTTATTTGTCACACATATAAGGTACATGTACATTATAGTTAAATGCTTGGTTCTGTATGAGCCTCCTGAGATTGTGCTTCATACAGTGAAAAGTTAAAGAATAAACCAAACACTATACAAAATATACAATATACAAAACAAAACATTTACAAAATGCAAAAATGGGGTAGAAGAGGTAGTGCAAATCTTTTAGTAATGAATAGATAAAATATGGTGTAGTATTAAAAAGTGTTTTAAGTGTTTAAAGTGGGACGACTACGGAGAGCAGAAAACGTCAGAAGAAGAAGAAGAAGAAGATTAGGAGTAACTTTACAATTGCAAATACATGGGCTGTTCCGAAACTGACTATGGTTATGTGTTGTGAAGAACCATCTTGAAGTACATTTTTTTTATTCCAGCAGTAAAGTTACCCCACATCATCACCTGGAGTGTTCAAATGGTAAATGGTGCATTTATATAAAGCACTTTACAATTTGTTCCTCACATTCACCCATTCACTCACACATTCACACACCGAGGGTGGAGGCGACCATGCAAGGTGCCAACCTGCTCATCGGGAGCAGTTAGGGGTTAAGTGTCTTGCTCAAGGACACTTCAACACGCTGTCCGGGAGGAGTGGGAATCGAACCGGGAACCTCCAGATTACCGGATGACTGCTCTACCTCCCGAGCCACTGTTGCCCTGTGTTAACGTGAGTGTTAATGTGATCACCGCTGAAAGTCCTCAACCTCTTTGACTGTGTTCACGTCACACTACAAACTTAAAACAGACTTATATTCGTTGTACTGTACTTGTGCTGTATAATGACAATGCATTTGAATCTAATCTAATATAATCTAATATGGATCTTCGTCTCAAACATTAGGTGTTATCTGTGGCAATACCTTTGTATGCTAACTGGAAGGACTATTTTATGCTCTGAGGAATGATGGAGAAAAGGAGAGCTCATTAGCGATATAACATCATCATTATAGTAAACAGAGCACTGTATAATACATAGAATAGTCCATGTTCAGCTGCATATAATATACAGCATACAGTCTAATACTATTGGCTATACATCTATATCCTAATTCAGCACATAAGTCTTGGCTGGGTTAGGGGGAGGGAAGCCGTGGGTGGGAAACTGGCGTTGTGGACAGCGACGCCTACAGGTCAGGTCTGGGCGCCTGCTCAGCAGAGGCAGGACTTGATGAAGGCAGCGTGACCTCCCACGCGTTACACTTTACCAATGAGAGCCCTCGCTGCCAGGTGAGAAGAGAGCCACTGGCTGTCGCCGCACGTGTCGGAGGAAGCGTGCGGATACTGTTGAAATATGATAGCAGAGACATTCTCCCATCACCAGGGCCGGACTGGGGAAATAATTCATACCGGGAGATATAGCGCGAAATATAGCCCCAGTCAGGCCACTTTTTAAGCGGGGGGTCTGGGGGTCCCCCACCAGGAAATTTTTTGTTACAAAGACTTAATTTCCTGCATTCTGGTGAATTTTAGTGCATGTGAATCACAAACTAATGAGCCAACAATTGCTTAGTACAATGTACTGTTATGGACCTCAAATAAAACTGTTGTGGCACTAGCAATGCTACTCTCTCCACCTTCAAAAAGAAAAAAGCAAGAGCACAACATATTTTTCTATTTACTATTATAATACAGTTAACCACTCTCTCCTGTAAGGGCCTTTCTTTTTCTTTGTTTTATCCCTCTCTCCTCTACCCTTTCTCCTTCTTCCACTGTCCATTCTCGAAGACACTCTGATGTCACGAGACCGCCGCCATCTTGGTATAGGGGGACCATACGGATTTCTACCATCAAATCCATGCATTGAGCTCCGTTTTTATTTCTCTTTCTTCCACTGTCCATCTTGACATCAACGTTAATTGACTTTCGCTCTACTGTATCTCTCCCGAGTCCCTCACTACCTGGCTCATTGCCTGGCTGTTATTCTGCATCTGAGTGCCGTCTGCCATTCCATTCGCCGCCTCCGCTGTCAATCAGTTGTATCGCCTGGTCCCGCCTCCACCAATCACAAGCGGCAGCACGGCTCCATTGTGTGTGTGTGATCCGCTGGCCCGTGAGAGAGAGTCAGATAGTTCTCCAACTCTGTGGCAGACAGTGAAATCCTGGTTGTTCCCCACCCATCTAGGTTATCTAACTATCGCGCCGCGCCGCCGCCACAACTAGAAACAATCGCCTGGCAAAAAAAAATAAAAAAATAATAATAATACATTTTTATTTTTATTTTTTTTTTATATAATTTCTTTTAAAAATCTGTGCAGGCCAGGCCACCGGGAAAACTCCCGGTGCTCCCGATGGCCAGTCCGGGCCTGCCCATCACCACACTATATAAAGTCTGTTTACGTCTCTCTCTCAGCCAGAGGGCCACTCACAGATCAGTGACCTGCAGCTGACCCCTGGTGCATGGTTCCGTCCCTCTCACACACAAGCATACACACACACCAGATACACACACACTTACACATAGGACAAGCACACACACACACACACATCCACACCCCCACACTCTCAAAGCACACACACACACACACACACACACACACACACATACATACACCCTCGCTCTCAACGCGCACACAGTGACTCCTTGGTGCTGAGATCCCACCAGATTAGCCAGATCGAGTAAATTCAACTCATTATGACAAAATGCCACAAGCCAACTAATATACGACCAGGTCATCCAGTGGTCACATATTCCAGACTCCATTAAATCACAGATCGTTATCATAGAGACACACACGCACAAACTTGCACGTAAATGTGCGTTCCACGCACTCATGTACGGCGGACATACAGGCGGACCAATACACACAGACACACAACGTGCACTCAGGACAAAGACACATACACACTGGACTAGGGGGCCAATAAAACACCCTGACAGAGAAACCACTTGACTTCACTTCTACTTCTTCTGCTTTGACTGCTGCACGGACTGACTGGACTCCACGGACGAGACATGCTGGACTGACCCACAATGCCTTGACTTTTTTCCTTCCTTTTATATACTCGACCGGCCGGTTGTAACAATCTAGATTTCAATTGTACCTTGCTATATTCACCTTGTATAAATACTTTGCTTATTCACTTTTATAACTTTTTATAATAAATACCTTCAAAAGTGTTTCATCTCTTATATCTTTAAGTATCTTTTACAACTTTCACGTTTGAGTCTAAAACGTGACAATTCTTCAGGGTTCCCTTGTACCGACCAGTAGGAGAACATGCGCACAACAACCAGGTAGGGGAGGGGGGGGGGGGGGGGGGATTGGCACAACGACTAAATTGGGACGGGGAGAAAACAGAGAAAAATCTGAGAAAGAAAGATACAAAAAAAAAAAAAAAAATGAAATATGCTCGTATGATAATGTATAGTGCGTTATGATATTTGAATTGATCAGTTTAATATAATTTCACATACTATTTATATACAGGGGTACATTCCATACCCATTTCTGGAACGTAAAGGTAATTCTATATATTTCAATTTAATGACGGACACTTGAAAATACATTCAAGGGTCAAATCCATCATGAAACATTGTCATTGTACTGTTCCAATGATCTTGGCCAGTTCAGTCAATATCTATAAACATAGACAGTTGTCTCCCTACACTGGAAATGGGAGCATCAAGATGATTGATGTCCGTTGACAATGAATTAGTGACCAAGCTTGTGGTTTAAGAAATGTAGTTTAATCTATTACATCCAATTGACTTTTAAATGTAGGGCTTACAGCTCTAAATCAGAAAATGTACCCATATCCCAGTAAAATCACCATGGTTACTGTCATAGTGTCATGGTGTCCTCGTAGAGTTATTCACATCTATGGAGCAGCTCTAAGATTTAGCTCCTGGTGACATCGTCACTACAATCTTGTCTCTCTGGTATTCAGCTTGAGGAGAGACTTGTTCATATTCACAAATTGAAACTGTGCGGATCAATAATACAGAAATAACATTCTATTTGAGTGTGGTTTCTCCCTTTAAAGCACCAATGGTGGGACAACCATCACCTGGCAAAGCTTTGCGATGGCGTTAGACGGATCCAAAGAAAGTCTGATGAAGATCAGATGATTAACATTTGAGCAGACTAAAAAGCTCAAAACGTAGTATTGCGTAGATCTACCAATACACAGGTCTCCTCTAATTAGAGCCTTAGAGTTTTGCTACTGAAAGCATGAACTTTCTTCTTCTGCAATTTCCTTGAACTGGAACTCCTCTAAGCAATGTTTGACTATCCTTTGCATTTTGTTTGCTAACTAATACATACACTGTCGGCTACACACAACCAATACACAGCAGGTTCTTCAAACACGTCCATCATCACTACTGTACTTTCAACACTCTAGTTGTTGATCTGAAATGCCAATTAAAATACTGATGAATACAGAAGAGACTGTGTGAATAACATAGGTTGATTATAGAGGACCATTATGCTATGTGCAGTGGGACTCTGTGTGCAATTTTTATGTGTGTATTGTGGAATTCCATTTCTAGGGAATCAGCGTGGGTTTACAATGAGGGAGCGGTTGCTCAGGGAAGAGAATTTGACACTTGACAAATGTCTACACCTATGCAGATGTAACGGAGGTCCGTGAATATATCCACAGTCACGATGGACTTCAAGTGTTGTGAAGTTACTGTGGCACGTAGCAATACTGCAAGTAAACTCATCCACCCATAAAAGGCATGCAGACACGTCACCAAAAGGTGAATTCACCTCTTGGTATAGTGGTCTGCGATGTCAACCGCGGTGCGGGAGACCCAAGTTCGAGACTCACTCTGGGCAATCCCTTAACTTTAAAAAACACAACGCAGAGCTGTCAACACGAGCCCGACTACCCAGAGCTACAGAGATGGCAACACGAGCCCGACTACCCAGAGCTACAGAGATGGCAACACGAGCCCGACTACCCAGAGCTACAGAGATGGCAACACGAGCCCGACTACCCAGAGCTACAGAGATGGCAACACGAGCCCGACTACCCAGAGCTACAGAGATGGCAACACGAGCCCGACTACCCAGAGCTACAGAGATGGCAACACGAGCCCGACTACCCAGAGCTACAGAGATGGCAACACGAGCCCGACTACCCAGAGCTACAGAGATGGCAACAGGAGCCCGACTACCCAGAGCTACAGAGATGGCAACACGAGCCCGACTACCCAGAGCTACAGAGATGGCAACACGAGCCCGACTACCCAGAGCTACAGAGATGGCAACACGAGCCCGACTACCCAGAGCTACAGAGATGGCAACACGAGCCCGACTACCCAGAGCTACAGAGCTGTCGAGGGAGAACAGCAAAACACTGCAAGGACAGACAGTGGAGGAAGTACATGCACTGAAATATACTCCCAAGAAAGGAAGACAATGAGATCTGTTGTAAGTTTTGTGGTATAAGAGAGATGCAAGAACAAATGCCCAGCTTTTGGCAAGAAATGTAGGAAGTAGTGTTGCACGATACACCGATAGTAGAAAAGTATCGCGATACCCAGCTGTTAAAAAACGGTTCAATACTGATGCTGTATTTTCTCTACGAGTTGAGTGGAATGCGTGACCTGCTCCGCACCTGTGTGTGTGTGAGAGAGAGAGCGCACGCTTTGCGTAGTGGGCGTGTCAACAGTGACGACTGAGCATAGTGAAAATAGTCAGACATCCCCGAATGTCTTATTTCATAATATAAAATGAAATATGCTCGTATGATAATGTATAGTGCGTTATGATATTTGAATTGATCAGTTTAATATAATTTCACATACTATTTATATACAGGGGTACATTCCATACCCATTTCTGGAACGTAAAGGTAATTCTATATATTTCAATTTAATGACGGACACTTGAAAATACATTCAAGGGTCAAATCCATCATGAAACATTGTCATTGTACTGTTCCAATGATCTTGGCCAGTTCAGTCAATATCTATAAACATAGACAGTTGTCTCCCTACACTGGAAATGGGAGCATCAAGATGATTGATGTCCGTTGACAATGAATTAGTGACCAAGCTTGTGGTTTAAGAAATGTAGTTTAATCTATTACATCCAATTTACTTTTAAATGTAGGGCTTACAGCTCTAAATCAGAAAATGTACCCATATCCCAGTAAAATCACCATGGTTACTGTCATAGTGTCATGGTGTCCTCGTAGAGTTATTCACATATGGAGCAGCTCTAAGATTTAGCTCCTGGTGACATCGTCACTACAATCTTGTCTCTCTGGTATTCAGCTTGAGGAGAGACTTGCTCATATTCACAAATTAAAACTGTGCGGATCAATAATACAGACATTTCTAATTTAATTGAATTTAGGCATGCAACTCAGTGTTAGGGGTGTCCATTTCAGCACCACGGCCAGTGTGGTTTCTCCCTTTAAAGCACCAATGGTGGGACAACCATCACCTGGCAAAGCTTTGCGATGGCGTTAGACGGATCCAAAGAAAGTCTGATGAAGATCAGATGATTAACATTTGAACAGACTAAAAAGCTCAAAACGTAGTATTGCGTAGATCTACCAATACACAGGTCTCCTCTAATTAGAGCCTTAGAGTTTTGCTACTGAAAGCATGAACTTTCTTCTTCTGCAATTTCCTGGCTTTTCTGAAAACTATCACTACTACTGTAAATACTACTATATTAAATACTTATAACCTACTAAACAAAATGTAACCACCACACAAGTATTTGCCTTTACACAGTAGATAGCAAACAAAATGCAAAGGATGGTCAAACATTGCTTAGAGGAGTTCCAGTTTAGTGTTAACGGAACACACTAACATTTTGAGAAATACACTTGTTTGCCACATCCCCCAGAGACAGACAGGGATATTGATATCAATGTAATCTCTGTGGGTCAGTAAGAGGGCAAATAGGTGTATTTCCCAACATGTTGAGTGTGTTCCTTTAACACTGACTCCACTGGAACTCCTCTAAGCAATGTTTGACTATCCTTTGCATTTTGTTTGCTAACTACTGTGTCAAGGCAAACACTTGTGTGGTGGTTAAATTGAGTTTAGTAGGTTATATAAGTATTTAATATAGTAGTATTTACAGTAGTAAAAGGCTACCTCAACAGTATTATTAAAATAGTATGTCTTCCCTTTATCCCTCATACAAGCATAATGTAATTCCAGTGTAACAACACTAGAACCACTAACTAGGAACATCAAATGCCACGTGGTGATTATAGCCTATATAACTCTATATGATCCACCTACCCGTTTGAGCGAGCGTGTATGAGGCCAGTAGCGTTAGGCATATCAGCCTCAGGATGGCTGTGTGTCCTCTGGTCCCCATGGCTGCGTTGAACTGAGGATACACCTCTAGGACAGGTGCTTACTGCCTTTATATCTAAGTCAGTCAAGGTGGAGCCAATCATGCTCCTTATGGGAACTTGACCTGTGTGTGTGTGTGTGTGTGTGTGTGTGTGTGTGTGTGTGTGTGTGTGTGTGTGTGTGTGTGTGTGTGTGTGTGTGTGTGTGTGTGTGTGTGTGTGTGTGTGTGTGTGTGTGTGTGTGTGTTTAAAGGGAACCTCCTCTCTTCCATTCTACTCGTTTGAGCCAATGGTTGTGGTTTTGTACTACAGCAAGTGATATTTAAATGTGAATATACTGTATGTACTGTAATACATACACTGTCGGCTACACACAACCAATACACAGCAGGTTCTTCAAACACGTCCATCATCACTACTGTACTTTCAACACTCTAGTTGTTGATCTGAAATGCCAATTAAAAGACTGATGAATACAGAAGAGACTGTGTGAATAACAGGTTGATTATAGAGGACCATTATGCTATGTGCAGTGGGACTCTGTGTGCAATTTTCATGTGTGTATTGTGGAATTCCATTTCTAGGGAATCAGCGTGGGTTTACAATGAGGGAGCGGTTGTTCAGGGAAGAGAATTTGACACTTGACAAATGTCTACACCTATGCAGATGTAACGGAGGTCCGTGAATATATCCACAGTCACGATGGATTTCAAGTGTTGTGAAGTTACTGTGGCACGTAGCAATACTGCAAGTAAACTCATCCACCCATAAAAGGCATGCAGACACGTCACCAAAAGGTGAATTCACCTCTTGGTATAGTGGTCTGCGATGTCAACCGCGGTGCGGGAGACCCGGGTTCGAGACTCACTCTGGACAATCCCTTAACTTTAAAAAACACAACGCAGAGCTGTCAACACGAGCCCGACTACTCAGAGCTACAGAGATGGCAACACGAGCCCGACTACCCAGAGCTACAGAGATGGCAACACGAGCCCGACTACCCAGAGCTACAGAGATGGCAACACGAGCCTGACTACCCAGAGCTACAGAGATGGCAACACGAGCCCGACTACACAGAGCTACAGAGATGGCAACACGAGCCCGACTACCCAGAGCTACAGAGATGGCAACACGAGCCCGACTACCCAGAGCTACAGAGATGGCAACACGAGCCCGACTACCCAGAGCTACAGAGATGGCAACACGAGCCCGACTACCCAGAGCTACAGAGATGGCAACACGAGCCCGACTACCCAGAGCTACAGAGATGGCAACACGAGCCCGACTACACAGAGCTACAGAGCTGTCGAGGGAGAACAGCAAAACACTGCAAGGACAGACAGTGGAGGAAGTACATGCACTGAAATATACTCCCAAGAAAGGAAGACAATGAGATCTGTTGTAAGTTTTGTGGTATAAGAGAGATGCAAGAACAAATGCCCAGCTTTTGGCAAGAAATGTAGGAAGTAGTGTTGCACGATACACCGATAGTAGAAAAGTATCGCGATACCCAGCTGTTAAAAAACGGTTCAATACTGATGCTGTATTTTCTCTACGAGTTGAGTGGAATGCGTGACCTGCTCCGCACCTGTGTGTGTGTGAGAGAGAGAGAGCGCACGCTTTGCGTAGTGGGCGTGTCAACAGTGACGACTGAGCATAGTGAAAATAGTCAGACATCCCCGAATGTCTTATTTCATAATATAATGTTTCTGAATTGACGTTTAGATTAAACCAAGTTGTCACGGTTTGACCTATTGAACCCAATGTGCAGACAATCAGACTTGGCAGACAGTCTCAACCCAGTTTGGGTATATTTAATATAGAATGGTTGAGTATTCAGGCAGGGGTCGATACATGGAGGGAGCACTCGTACAGTCTAGGGGCGTGCGCCGGACAGGAGAGTCAGACAGGCAGGGGTCGATACACGGGAACAGAGTAGTCAGCCAGGCAGGGGTCAGAGCGGGTACAGGGGAGTTAGCCAGGCAGGGATCAAGACGGGTGCAGGTCCTCATACGTTCCGGGAAAGGCAAGGAGAGTTTGTCAGGCAGGCAGGGGCCGGAGCACATCTTTGTCGGGAGCCAGAGAACAGGGTGAAGAGCCAGGTAGGACTGCTGGGAAGGATGAGAACAAGGGTTAAACACGAGAGTAGCCAGGTAGGAACCGTGACAGTACCCCCCCTCAACGGGCGCCACCCGGCGCGCCTCCGGGGCCACGATGGATGGGTCCAGGATCAGCCGACGTGGAACCCAGCTGTGTCAAGTCAAGTCAAGTCAAGAGTTTTATTTGTCACGGCATACAAGCATACAGTGAAATGTGTTTTCTTTTGCCCGCAACGATTGTGCAATAACACAATATATAGAATACGATGAGAATAAGACATATGTGCAATAATACAAGTAATAAGAATAAGACATAACAGGTATATGTACATAAAGTTTACAAACAGCATGGTAAGACATGTCCTGCGATAGTGCAATACACTGTTAGCTACGGATGAGGCACTGGGTCTTATGTACACTACTCTACATGCTATACTATACAATCTACAGTTATACTATGTGTCCTTATGCTAGCTTGCTATATTCATCTGTTTACTATACAAGAACCACTCCCATTCTTGTTTTTAAAGTGACCTAAAGTGACCTGAAGTGCTCCTCTGGACCGTACCCCTCCCAATCCACCAGGTATTGGAACCCCTGACCCCGTCCCCCCCATCCAGGGCCATGTAGACGGGATGATCATCGATAATCCGGGGAGGGGGTGGGGGGGGGGGGGGGGCGGGGCAGAGGCAGGGGGGGACGCCTATTCCTTAATGACAAGCAAGCAGTGCAAGAATGCGGAAGCATTCTACCGTAGTGGCGTGCGGTAATGCGCCTTTCATTTTCCTTCGCCCAGCGCCCAGGTGCGTGCACCGGCGTGCTCGCTCAGGTGCGTGCGTGCGCCGAGGTGCCCACGCATGCGCATGAGATCCCGCCTTGGTTCGACACGAGCGGAGCTCAATATATATAAGTCACCGCCCCTTATTCAGTATCCAGAAATAGCTCAATTGGCAAGACTGCATGGCTGTGGATCCTATGGCTCGTTTGCTGGCGAGTTCGAATCCCATCAAATATTTTTTTTTAAACGTGATTCTTCTCCCCCCAAGAACATTATAACCTCCGTGTTGTTCACATTCCTGTTTCACATTCCTGTTATACTCTGCTTGGTTGGGAAGAATAATTAAAGAACCCTAAAACCGCTCCAATCTCTCCTCCTGTGTTTTGCTATTGGGCTCCGCAAGAACCCCATACTCACAAGAACGCGATGCCGATCAGCCTGTCATTGGTACCGGGAAACAGAGCGGAGTAGTGCAGACCGAGCCTTCTTCCACGTTCGTTGACAGCGGCAAACTAACTCCCGGGCCGACGAGACACTGACCTCCACCTCTTGGTCAGGAAACAGTGGAGGTTGGTACCCGAGAGCACACTGGAACGGGGAGAGTCCAGTAGCCGAGCTCTGGAGCGAGTTGTGAGCGTACTCCACCCAAACCAACTGGGCAGGGGAGCCCCCGGCAGGAGGTCAATGGTGCAGTCATACGGCCGATGGTGCGGCAGAGACATCGCCCGTTGTTTAGAGAACACAGTGGCAAGGTCATGATACGGCCTGGGAACGGAAGACAAATCGGAGGCTTCAAGTGGAGAAGACAGAGTATCAGGGAGGGAGGGTTGAGCGGAGCGCAAACAGTTAGCGTGGCAGTAGCTTGCCCGAGGTCCAGTTGACTTGCAGGTTGTGTTTCCATGGATAGCCAAGCACCAGGGGAGTAAGAGGACAAGAGATGACAAATAACCGCATTTCCTCCCGATGATTACCGGACAAAAATAACGTAACAGGGACAGTCTGAAATTTCATGTCGTTCAGTGCCTTGGCTTCTAGAGGTGAGTCGAGTGGATCTAACTTCAACCCCCAGGACCTGGCCACCTCAACGTCGATAAAGCTCTCGTTGGCTCCGGAGTCGTTTAGGGCCGAAAACACATGGGACTGATCTTGACACAACAGCGTATCACTGATCCGAGGACGGGAGGGGATGAGAGAAGTAATCTTTGCTTGGCTCTTACGCACCTCTCCAACTACGGACGAGCCCGGTCTTTTGCTGGGCGCAACGGACAGGTGGATATAAAGTGACCAGTCTGACCACAGTACAAGCAAGAGTTCTTGTTGAAACTGCAAGTCTTCTCCTCCGCTGTCAGACAGGCTCGGCCTAATCGCATGGGCTCCGGTGTATCCCAAGAAGACGTGGGGGGAAGACATGCAGCAAAGGTCTCCGGGAGTCGAACCCGGGACGTCAGCATTGCACTGCAGCGCAGCTACGTGGTGCGCCACCCTGGCGCCCCTAATGTTTCCTTTTTGACTAAATATAAAATCATATTTGGCAATAAAGTTGAGAAAGTCTGTTCAGCCGAACGGCATTACCCATTAATTAAAAATATATATTTTTTATTCTTAACCTCAAAAGTGGCTGTGGTATATTCTAATCACAATACCTAAGGTTATTTACAGCACAATGAGGTTGTTATCTGGAAGGAGGGAAAGATCATAAGTGATAGAATTTGGTCTCCTCATCTGACTTCCAATATAGCCAGCAAGGAATAAACGTGCAGACCAGACCACAGAGTTCGAATTCAAACTCATGTATTTATTTGCCGAGAGGCCAAAGGTGGATAATGCATCAGTTACATACAGGAATTATTCATAATTTTTCATAAGACATGATTGTACAAAATGATTAATGCGGTTTACATAATCATATAGCCCAGTCACGGTGGCTCTTCACATCAAAGACAAGTTTGCACATAAAAGAAGACATGTTTATCAATGGAATAGACTATAGTACTCTTTGCCACCACATGATTAAACCTGGTCTAAGATAGGCATTTTACTCTAGTTATCACAAACAGTGATTATTCCATATACAGTTTACTCACGTAGCGGCAAATAGCAGTACAGTCTGTGGCAGCAGTGGAGACCAGCAGCAGACCCCCTGGGGATGGGTGGGTGGCTGGCCTCCCAACTAACTTTACTGATCCAATATTTATAGGCTAAATGACCTCCCTATTTTTAAACTAGTTCAACCAATCACAAGTATCTAAAAACAGGCGGTCTTCTTGTTGGGGCTGTCTGCCCCAACATGTCCTCGTTGTGTGGTTGCCTGCAGCAGCAAGGGGGGGGGGGCGTGGCATGTTGATGAGTTGGCATCTTCTCCCCCCAAGAGAGAATGAATTGGCAGTTGAACACTAGAACCTTTTCCAATTTTTGTAGCTTTAATGTAATGAGTTACATCTATATTCAGCATTAAACCAATGTGGAGTTGTCTATATTTTAATACCAGATTTCCTATATAAAGTATACTGAATTAATAGTTCCTTGGTTGTGTCCCAAACAGTTTTAGCATGCGGGGGCTTTTATGACCTGCCCCCTGTCTCTGCAACTGTTCTTCTAAATACAGTTGAGTAAACAGACTTATCATGAGGGGGGTTGCCTGAAAGCTCCCCAGAATGTCACACAACACTGACCATTTGCATCTTCTTTGTTTTAGCCTCCATGTAATGCTACAGTTCAATATTAAAGCATTATTTTGAATTAACTATTATAACAGATATTTTCAGTTTCAGGGTTGATCTAACAGTCTGCTCAAGTCAATATACCATATGGCCATTTGGGGCGCTCTAGTAGCACACCATGTATCGCGCTGCGTCGCAAAGCGGCCGTCCCGGGTTCGCTTCCCACTACGGTGACTTCCATTTGTCGCATGTCTTCCCCGCCTCTTCTCCCGTTCATCCTCTCCTCATCTGTCGGTCATGTCTGACCATGAAAAGCGATAAACGATGAAAAAAAAAAAAAAAAAAAAAAGAAAAAAAAGTGGCCATTTTAGTTTTAGTTTTAGAGGACTGCATACCTTTTTTGCGAACCGAAATACTATACTTTATACTTATAGCACATGCATGAGCCTGGTCTCTTTTGAAAGATAAGAGATTCTGAAGTTTATGATACAATAAAGAAAGATCACTTTTAGTGCTAATGAAATAGAGTAACATTGGTCTGAACTTAAGTTGTAGATAAACTTGTTACTCAAGTTTTTCTGTAGTAGTTAGTAGTCCAGAGGTAATATTTCCCCAGAATGTGGTATGGCTTAAAAATGCCTGGGGGGGCAGGTGGCGCACGGAGATTACGTTCGTCACCAACACCGGGAGACACTAGGATTCGCCTGTTCGAATCCAGCTCCCGGCGTTGCTATCAGCTTGGCTGGCCCCTCACACTGATACAATTGGCCGTATCAGAGGGTGGGAAAGCTGAAGGGTGGGTCCTGGGCGTTGTGGACAGCGACCCCTACAGTTCGGTCGGGGCGCCTGCTCAGCGAGGGCTGGAACTGAGGAGAGATAGTGTGGCCTCCCACACGCCACACTCTCCCCGGTGAGAGCCTGCGTGGCCAGGTTGGCCTGCCCCAGGCTGCACATGCGTCGGAGGAAAGCATGTGACAGTCTCCGGTCTCCCGGACCAACAGTAGGGGAAAGTACGCAACAACCAGGAAGGGTGGGATGGGAGAGAAATCGGGAAAAAGGAGGGGAAGAAAGATAAAAAAAAAAAAAAAAAAAAAAAAATGCCTTATGTAGTACATGTGCAAATTTCATAAAGATCCATTCAGAAATGAGTGATTAGGAGTGATTTTGGTAAACTGTGTACAATGAAAAACTCAGTTTTCTCATAGACTTCAATTCATTCAGCTGTTTTTCTCTTCCTGTTTTCGCTCGTTCGTTTTTCACCTAGATACCTTATTAATACATCCCCACGTGGGGTATCATTGGAAAGCCACACGCATTGGCTACAACCCTCCACAATAATTTTCGAGATCGCCAAATAATTGACGGAACTAGAGCCCCAAGAGTCGGGAGTGGTATTTTGCGCAATACCGTGTACTTTGCACAAGCCTCAAATACCGGCATGTAACTTGAGAACCGCTGAACGGATTTTGTCACGTGAAAGGGCTATCGACAGGCAACAAATAAGCCTTCAATTCCATATATATATTGTATTACAAAATATGCACACCCGAGTCACTAGTGTTCACCAAAGTGCCGGTGGGAAAATCGTCCTAAAAAAGCATGCTTAAAAGTGTACCCGAAACACAGACAGACCCCAGGTGTGTGCTTGTGTAAGCATGATGTGCGTGTCCTCCCTCAGAGAAGATTGTGCCGTCATTCTGCTGTGTCTACTCGCCATTTCATCCCATAGCGTTGCAATTTTCACAATACTTCTCAGGGTCCCAAAGAGCCTCCTGGCCAGCGATGCGTTGTTCATGGGACGAGATTGCACTCCGGGCAACCTAAGTTTTGTGAGCAGAAGCGCGTGCACACAGGAATGCGCTGCACTCGACTGACCCTGAGAAGTATTGTGAAAATTGCAACGCTATGGGATGAAATGGCGCTTGGGTTACACCTGGTTACTTTCGCAGAGGGGAGACAAAAATATTCGTCGTTCTAACGAATTTATTTGTCTGTTACTCAAGAGTTATATAAACTCAGTGAAAATTATTTACTTAGAGTTCATGTGCGCCATGTGTATTGTACAGACACGCTCTGAACTAAATAATTATAATAATACTGTAATAAATACGACAAAATGTTGCATTCAACCGGTGTATAATACTTTCAGGTCTGCGATGTGCACGGCTGACTGCCCGCATATCATTTATGAGACGTTGAGCTGTATGTGTGTGTCACGAATTTCCCCAAGGGGATTAATAAAAGAATATCTTATCTTATCTTATCTTATCTTATCAGAACGCTCATTTTGGGAACAGACAAATGGATAAGATCTCAGTCAAAAATAATAAATCAAAATGTCCAATGTAACGAATTTCGATTGCTCATAATAGCCTGCTGCTGAATAACAGTACATGCTCAATTAGGAATTAGGATTTTATTCTACTATAGACGACATACTGGTCCTCAGCCAGTCGGAGGAGGCCGCCAGATCCCAGACCAGGTGGGTGGTGGAACACCTGTCCAGTCTGGGCTTCGCTGTGAACTGGAAGAAGAGTACCCCTCAGGTGGAATATTTGGGTTTAATCCTAAACTCAAGGTCTATGAGGGCAACTCTCTCGGAGCGGCGCCAGGAAGATATCCTCGGTGCGCTCAGGGAGTTTCATCCTCGCAGGTCGGTGAAGGAGGCAATTTCCACCACCCTACATTGTGGGGATCGGTTTGAGTGTCTAGAAAAGTGCTATATAAATGTAATGAATTATTATTATTATTATTATTATTATTTAATTGTTCAGATTCCTGTTTTAGTGTAATTTGCTCCGACACGTACCCCCAGCGACTCGACATGAGGAGCAGCTTGCGATGCGTGTGGAAGCATCTGATCTCACATCCCATTCCCCTCACAGACACATGATGGTGCACTATAGAGTCACCAGCAATCAGGGTGGCACCGGCTGGCACGGCAGAGTCAACAGCAACAGTTGTCTACAGAATCAACACTTGGCAGTCCACTGGCTGCTAATGCCCATGTATGACGCAGTGGCCACACCTAGGTGGCTTCGTGGAAGATGAGGAGAGTACCCATGTGTGCTCTATTGGGCTCTGCCTCACACAAGTGTTTGTTTTCACTTATTCTGTCATTCACAAACTGGTCAAGTCTCATGCCATTATGATTAGATTAGATTAGATTAGATTCAAATGTATTGTCATTGACAGTACAACAAAAATAAGTTTGGCATCCAGAGCGCAAATGTAGCAGTAAAGTGCAATAGCAATATACAATGTATGTACAGGTGGGTACAAAATATACAAATTAGTACTACTGTGTGTAGTGCTAATCAGATGTATGTACTGATATGGTCTAAGTAGTCTTGTGAAAACAAAAGTTTTTATGAAGCAGAGCACCGTAGCACCTGGGTATGCCAACATACTGTATAGCCTGGTTAAACAGTACCTCCCCCCCAGACCCCTGAGAACAACGTCCGGACATGGGTGAAGCAGGACCCCTGAACGAACCCAGGGAGAGGACCCGTAGACCTGGGGCCGGAAGCCAGAGCAAAAAACCCAGGAGGGGCATAGCAGCCAGGGGGGCTGAAAACGGGTGCAGAGGCCCGGAGAGGGGGGGTGGGGATGGGAACAGAGACCCGGAGAGTGGGGCTGGATCCGGGGACCGAGGCCCGACGAGGGGGGGTGGGGACGGGAACAGAGGCCCGGAGAGGGGAGGCGGGGAGAGAAACTGGGAGCCGGTCAGGGAGCCTGGAGCCAGGGACCGAGGGTAAGGACCCCGGAGCAGGATCCCGGACGAGAGACCCTCCAGCCGCCGGACTAGGGACCGGATTAGGAGAGCCAGAACGGAGGTGCGGTGGCGACGACCCCCGGAGCAGGATCCAACGCAGACCACGGCGAAGACCACGGCGAAGACCATGGCGAGGACCACGGCGAGGACCAGGGCGCCAATCACGGTGTAGGGCTGGACCAGACGGAAAGCCAGGACCAGTCAAGGAGCCGGGAGCCGGTGTAGCAGCCGGACCAGGTGTAGAGGCTGGGCAGGACGTGGAGACCGGACCGGTCTCAGCGGCGAGGCATGGCGTAGGATCCGGAGATGAGGAGCCTGGAACGGTGACAGCCGGGGCTACGCTGACCGGAACCAGGCTGGCAGCGACGGCCGGATCAGCTGTGGAGGCCTTGTTATCGGTACTAGCCCCGCTCGCCCTCTGAGTCTTGCTAGGCCTAGGAGGTCTGTGAACTGCGGAAGTTAGGCTAACCATGGGGCCTGAGCCAGCTGTAGGGACTAGGCTACCAGGCGGGACTGTACTAGCTGTGGACATGTGGTTAGCTTCAAGAACTAGGCTGACCGTGAACCTTGAGCCTAAGCTAGCAGTGGGGACTGTGCTAGCTGGGAAGGCCTGGTTAGCTGCGGGGGCTAAGCTAACGGGCAGAACTGTGCTAGCTGTGGACATCTGGTTTGCCTGTAGGAGCTAAGCTAACGGGCAAGGCGGTGCTAGCTGTGGACGTCTTGTTAGCTGCAGGGGCTAAGCTAACCGGTGGAACTGTGCTAGCTGTGGACGTCTGGTTAGCTTCAGGAACTAGGCTGACCGTGAATCTGGAGCCTAAGCTAGCAGTGGGGACTGTGCTAGCTGGGGAAGCCTGGCTAGCTGCGGAGGCTAAGCTAGCAGACAGGGTTGTGCTAACTGTGGACGTCTGGTTAGCTGCAAGAGCTAAGCTAACGAGCGGGGCTGTGCTAGCTGTGGACGTCAGGTTAGCTTCAGGAACTAGGCTGACTGTGAATCTGGAGCCTAAGCTAGCAGTGGGGACTGTGCTAGCTGGGGAAGCCTGGCTAGCTGCGGAGGCTAAGCTAGCAGACGGGGTTGTGCTAACTGTGGACGTCTGGTTAGCTGCAAGAGCTAAGCTAACGTGCAGGGCTGTGCTAGCTGTGGACGTCTGGTTAGCTTCAGGAGCTAGGCTGACCGTGAGTCTTATGCTAGATGACTGGCTAGCTGCGGGGGGAAAGCTAGCAAACAGGGTTGTGCTAACAATGGGGAATCGGTTAGCTGATGTAGTTACGCTAGCCATGGGAACCATACCTGGGATACGGCTGGTGGGTAGGGTAGTAGCGAGCAACCAAAACCCGCCCATGAGGGCAGCGACGTGGTCGGCCATAACCCGTATCGCTGGCTCCTGTGTCGGACTCTCCGTTGCGACCTTGTCTATCATCTGGAGCAAGAATACCCACTTGGCAGGTGAGTAATGCTCCAGATCACCGTCCACCATGCTACGGATGATTGTCATGGTATCGGCCACCTTGTCTGCTGTGCTCTTAGATGGTGGCGTCATTCTGTTACGATTGGGGGTGATGATGAAGAAGAGAACACAGTATGCAGACAAGGGAGAAGGAACGGAGGCAGAGACGAGGGGTGATGCTTAAAGAAGGGATGTTTACTAACTACTCCAAAATACAATACAAACGAAAGGCACTACTACTAACAAAACAACGAAGGAAAACAAGAAAACGACAGGGGTAGACTGGCATGAACTCCCTAGACATCAACAGGGAAGGCAGGCACGATACGGGGAAAACGAGGAGACAATGACGCCACAAAGATCGCAACAAACCACAAGCAATAAATACAGACACTAATTAACACTGATCTGGGGGTGTAACAGATATTCAAACTCATTAACTCTCATTAACTGTCAAACTAAATGAATGTGTGCAAAACAGCCTTGTGATGTGTGTGAGATGATGTGCAAATTAAATCTGCATTATTTTTCAGTGCCCCTTTAAGCCCTGAGACTCCATATACCACACCAGTGATAATACTCACCATTGTGTCCTGTACAATAGGGTTGGGTGGTCCTCTTTGGCGCAGAGATTAGATTTGCATTGGCATCTGTTTCTATATGAAGCCATAACTGGAGATTGTCCAAATGACATCACTTCATTATTGGATCATGGAATCATGGAACACCTCTTATACAGAAACAGCTTATACAGAAACCAGCTTTCCTTTGATTAGCAAGAAGAGAGTTATCGAAGCAGTTTTCTTATCAGTCTTGGACTATAGTGATGTAATCTATAGGCATGCTGCGGAATCAACCCTTAAATCTCTGGACTCTGTCTATCACTCTGTCCTCAGATTCATCACTAATGATAGATACGACACTCATCACTGGGTTGGTTTGTCCTCGCTGATAGAGAGACGCAACAAACACTGGTATTTGTAAATTTTTAAGGGCATTTTAAGGCCATTTTAACCATTGTCAATCAAGTTTTACATTTACATTTAGTCATTTAGCTGATGCTTTTATCCAAAGAGACTTACAAGTTCTGTACCACAAGTCATCAGGAAGGGCACAAATCTATCAGCTGAGTAACAATGTTCATCAATGTGTTGAGTGCTACAGTGTAGGTTAGTATATTAGGACAAGTGCATGACAATAAGGTTAGTTAGGGTTAGATTTCTTTATTAAATTGTTTTTGAATATCTTTTCATTTCAGATAATGGTTGAAGAAGTGCGTCTTTAGTCGACGGCAAAAGATTGGACGGGTTTTAGCTGTCCTAACTGTGGTGGGCAGTTCGTTCCACCATTGTGGGGCAAGGACTGACAATAGGCGGCTTCTCCTTGATGACCCTCCCGGAGCTCGGATAGGAGTGGGTCTGAGACGGCCAGAAGATGCAGAGCGTAGGGGTCTTGAGGGTGTGTAGTTAGAGACCATTGACCGGAGGTAGGTGGGAGTGGTTCCCTTTGCCCCACGGTATGCCAGGTCGAGGGCCTTGAAGCAAATTCGTGTGGAAATGGGGAGCCAGTGCAGGTCCCTAAGAAGTGGGGTGACATGGGCTGACTTCGGTAGGTTTGAGATCAGGCGGGCCGCTGCGTGAATGAGTTGAAGAGGCTTGGTGACAGTGGCCGGAAGGCCAGCAAGCAGTGCGTTGCAGTAGTCGATTTGATTTAGATTTGTTATGCTTACTTTTGTCTCGCCTTGTTGTCTTATTGTTGTGATATTATATGTGATTTTTTTAGGGGGGGGGGGGGCTTATTTCTGTATGTACACTCAATGTGACTGTAAATGAGAGAAACCTCAGTTGCCTTTCGAGTTTAAATAAATGTTTGAAATGAAAAATGAAATGAAATGATTGAACATTGATGCTTTCTGTGTGGAGTTTGCATATGTTCTCCCCGTGCTCGCAAGGGTTTCCCCCCCAGAAAAAGAGATAAACCCAATGGAAAAACATGCAGAACAGATCACTAACGCTGTCGCATCCCTGATGTAGACGGACAGGAGCACTTGGATTGGTCCCCGGGCACGGCCCACGCCACAACCCATGTCTTAGCCTAGTGGCAATGCCCCAATTTTTTTAGATACCTCTACTGGAGGTAGAACAAAACACAACATCTCTAAGGTCTCCCATATATGAAATGGATTCTTGTATACAAATATTTTACTGCAAAAATTGTTAAATTGATACACCCGAAAGGAAAGAATAACCAAAATATAGCCCGGCCGTATATGGGAGTTGAGACATATAAACTCATGTAGATGAATAATACAAACTCCAAGAGCTTTCAAACTTGACATGCTAGCAGTCAGACAGTTGCTTAACCTAATGGAAAAACCTGGATGTGAATATCTTTATGCATGTAGGAAATATATACCTATGTACACATACTTAAAGTAAGTGTGAGGATTCTGTGAGGATTGGTTCATTCCCCACCACACGCTCCTTCAAGGTACTGTGTTGATTGGTGCATTCCCCGCCACACGCTTCTGGAGCGATTACCAATTCCATCACGCACCTGTCGTAGTTTGTGATTAGCGCTCCAGAGGCTTCATATACTGGGACCTTCTTTCAATCGTGGTCGGGTCGTTTTGAATACTACTGCTTCTGCCTGCTTTCCCCCCGTTGTTGTGCCTCGTCTACTTTCCCTCCAGGACATCTTTGGATTGCCGCTGGTGAATATCTTGATCCCCCATTTGGAGCTGCGCCTCGTTGCCCGCTTTACGCGTTTGCGCTTTGGTGAGTTTTGGAACCAAACCCTTTTTGGATTATCTGTTTTCGTGTGTTTGGATAACACTGAAGAGTATCGTTTTTGTTTGCACTGGACTCAGCTAAATTGTGTGTTTTGGATAACACTGAAGAGTATCGTTTTTGTTTGCACTGGACTCAGCTAAATTGTGTGTTTTGGATAACACCGAAGAGTATCGTTTTTGTTTGCACTGGACTCAGCTAAATTGTGTGTTTTGGATAAACACTGAAGAAGTACCGTTTTGTTTTGTTCTGGACTCAGCTAAGGGAGGACTGAACTGCACTGCCTCCGTGTACTGTTGGACTGTTGTTGATCTCTCTCTCTCTCTCCGTTTCCACTCCGAGTTGGAGCTGGGAGTATCTGCAGAGCCGCAACGGCGTCAACGCCGATTCCCCACCTCTAACACCGTGAGGATCTGCAGAGCCGCAGATAACTCTGCCGAAGGCAGTCTCCTTTTTGCTGTTCAGAATTGTTACTTGGCTCTTTTTGATCTGTAAATAAATACGCCCTAGTGTTTGGCTAACTCTGAACTACCTGTTTGTGCCGTGCTGTTGAGGTCGGTTTCAAACCCTAACAGTAAGCGAAAATGAATCCAGCAATACCACATGTGTAAATATAGCATGCATGGTCAGGGAGTTACATCAGTAAATGTATCCTAAATGAAAGAAAATGAAACATTGACATAATGAAGTCTTCAGTCCAAAGCCCATTATCAGTGGTGATAAGCATGTTGACAAATTCAATGTTACTGCAAAGTAAAGTCACTTGAGGTAATGTTCTGGTCTATAATGTTAATATATTTATGATACATTTAATAAATTATACATTTCATATGATACATTTTATGATATTTCTTTTTTTTGTATTTTCTTTTTTTATTATTTTTTAAACAAACATATAAACAAACATGACAACACACGATAAGATATACAAGCATTAATTAACAGTGCACATCCAATGAAATCACCAATTAGTTAAATGTCTTATACAGGATATACCCCTAATACCTGCTATCTAATACCCTACACACATATGCTCTAGCTCGTACCCCCCCTCCCGGACCCCCCATTGGATAATCCATCCATTATCCCTCGCTCCACATTTTATGATATTTCATATGGAAACAAAGATCCAATTGAATCAGGTTGAAATTGAAATAGAACACCTTTATTTCAATCTACAGCAACACATCACCGTCACTCATCCACATTCTCATCAGTGACAAAATTGACCATATTGGGGCAGTCAGGGAAAAAGCAAGAGCAAAACTCAGTGCAAGTCAAGCCCACTGAAAGACATTGGCATTTGCTGGCATCATTGCAGTTTCCATCTTTACAGTACAGGTGGGTGATGTCTCGAACTTCCTTAGGTGCCGGTGCTTTCTGGAACATCACAGGTTCAATGGACCCATCTTCTCTGAGCCTCCACCCTCTACCAACTGGGTTCCAGAGAAGAGGCTTGGCCAGATGAATCTGTGGTAGATGCTAGTGTGTACCTCAGTTCATCCAGGTTGGTGCAAAGATGTCCATTCTCCATTTTCTTTTGGCCATACAGGAGGAGGGCATACTTTCTTGCCACAGGAAAAGCCTCCTCTAGGCTTTCAGACAGTCCAAAATTGGCAATTTCTTTTACTGCAACTCACTCAGATGGGTCTTCAGTCTTGTGAAGGCAGTGGTCTTCCCAATTCTGTACAAGCTGCTTGTGGTATCGAAACCTGTGAGGGCGTGGCATGCAGGTAAACACTCACAAAGTGCTGCTCCAAGCTTCTGAGCGATGGAACAGACTGGGCCAAATCTTTCCTTTGGGCCATGTCCAGAGTGCATGAACACTGTTGAGGATCCAAACATCCCTTTGCTTGAATAGTACAGCAAAACCAGTACATATGTATCATCACATTTGACAATGAAACGAGAATGTGACTGTGCAAGGTGTATTGATGTAACACCAATCTTGTGTCAGCCTCCTCCTGGTCACTATAAAGATCTGTCAAGCAGTCAAGGCCTGACTTGCTAACCATCTTAACCTCCTCACCATTTTCAAAGCCACCTGCCAAGATGACTGTGTTCTCTGAAGAGATTGAAGAGATTCTCTGTGGCCCTGTATTGGTTATGTAGTTGCTGACAAAGCTACATAGAGCAGCCTTGTTCCCACTGATCCTCAGGTATTTCCTGTAGTTAGGAACACTTGATTGTCCTGTGATAATATGTGTTGGTCTGCTGGTTTGGATGGTGCCTCCTCTTTGCCTTTCAAGGTCTTTGATTGAGTGTTGATGGTCATATCTGTCAAACACTATAACCATGTTCCATACACTACCCCATCGTACAAGATAAATTCCTTGCAATACCTCTTGCATGAATGTACAAATAATATGTTCAGCAGTTTGTGGCAAAAACAAATGTATCGCACTTTATTGAACATCTAATTAGACAGCTTCTTAATGAGAGTGTGAAGTACCAGTGTAAACACACCTGTCCATCAGTGGGGTCTGGTCTGACCATTAGGCTACGCAGGTATATAACACCTGTCTAGTTCCCTATTCAACGGGGGAATAAAGAAGTCATAGAAGGATACATTATGCATCTGTACCCATATCTGGGAAAGTGAATACACTATGGTACATTGTCCCGGGGTAAACATGAGGTCTGTTGCTCCAGGGAGGGGTATGGCTGTAGAGTGGTATTGATGTTGGAACTCTACAGTACAGCATGTACACTACAGTGACTCAGACCATTAGTCCAGGATATGGATCCTGGGGCTGGTGACATATTTAGTGAGAACACAATCAGGGTAGATGAACACTATTTTGAAATACAATATATCATTTGAAAGGTAAACACCCAATCTGTAATTGATATATATATATATATATATATATATATATATATATATACCATATACATTCTGGCAGTGGTGTATAAAGTACTCAAGAGCCATACTTAAAAGAAAGATATCTTACATGAAAGTGACTCTGGTAAACGTTTAAGTCACCCATAAGATTATATTACATTATTATATTAAAATGTATTGTCATCATACATAACAAGTACAGTACAGTAAAGTGCAACAGCAATATACAATGTACATTGTACAGGTGACTAAACTGGGTACAAAATATACAAATGAGTACTACTGAGATGTATGTACAAAGTTTACCTTGACTTATTTATCTCGACACATTTACCCCCCCCCCCCCCCCCCCCCCCTTCCCAGCAATGGATACATAATACAGCACAACATGACACAATAAATACATAAATACAGCACAGCACGACACGACACAGCACAACATAACACACAGAAGAGTCTAGTAGTCCATCAGGTCAGGAGCTTGGTTAGTGTAAGGGGGGGAGGAGGAGAGGAGGGCCAAGGGAGTTCATGGTCCGAATGGCGGTTGGGAAGAAGCTGTCCTTGAATCAGGTGGTTTTTGAGAGGATGGACTTGAAGTGCCTACCTGAGGGCACAGGCTGAAACAGGGGGTGTACTGGGTGTGAGGGGTCCTTTTTCTGCCGTGGGTGGTTGTGCGGGAGGTGAAGATGGAGTCCAGGGAGGGAAGGTCACACCCTATAATTTTAGAGGCCTTGTTTATGAGGCACTGAAGTTTTTGTGGAGAACCGTACCAGACTATGATTGATGAGGTGAGTATGCTTTGCATGATGGCAGTATAGAATTGGACCAGCAGGTGGCGTTTGACCTTGTACTTCCTCAGGCGCTGCTGGGCCTTTTTCGTGATGTATGTGATGTTGGTGTCCCATTTTAGGTTATTGTTAATGTGGGTGCAGAGGAATTTGAGTGAGTCCATCAGGGTCATGGATTGGTCAGAGATTGATAGTGGGAGTTTGTGTGTTTTTTTGGCAGACCTGAAATCGATGGCTATTTCTGTGGTTTTGGAGGTGTTGAGCAGGAAGTTGTTGATAGAGCACCATCTCGCTGCTCTGTCCACCTCTCGCCGACTCGTTATTGGATTAGTCTGTGTATCAAGTGATACCAGTGGTTGTTCGTTGCTTTGATTTACACTGCACCCTTTTGCTATTTGTGTTGTTCATGAAGTGTGTTATCAAGTGTGGAGTGGTACCCATACAGCCTACAGCACCATTGTCCTCAGCAGGCTTAGTGGCTCATCTCTTGTGCCTCATCAGTTTGTTATACATTTGTGGCTTGTTTTTGTGTGTCGTTTGTGTGGTTGTCTTGGCAACACCATTCCGTAGCATTGGTGTTGGCAGGCAGCTTTCACCTTTGCAAGCAGGCTCTACTGTAGGTGTGTAAATACCCGTCACCAGTACGCACGTGAAGATTAGGGTCCAGGTAGCTAGTTGTTGGTAAGGCAATTTAGGGGGGGGGGGGTGCTCTTTTATGTCTGCTTTAAATTAGTTGATAATGCACTATATGAAGGACAGTGAATTGTTGGAACTGTTTGTGGTGCTTGCTTGGTGTCTTGGTCTTGGCAGTGGTGCTCACAATAGCGGCACGGTGGTGTAGTGGTTAACACTGTCACCTCACAGCTAGAAGGTCCAGGGTTCGATTCCCGCTTGGGGACCAGGTTTCCACGTTGCCAGGTACCCAGGTGGGGTATCTCCCGGGCCTTTCTGTGTGGAGTTTGCATGTTCTCCCCGTGCTCGCAAGGATTTCCCCTCCCGATAAGATAAACCTAATGGTGCTTCCGGTTTACGCTCGGATCAGATGGCTGCGTGACTTTTCCGAGCTCCTTGACCACTTCACTTTAATATTGATTAGGACGCTAATGTTACGACATACACTCACATTATACCTCGTAGATATGGCTAAACAAATACCGAACAAGATTGGAACATTAAATGAGGTTGACGGTGAATTTATCAGGACTTTGTTCCGTGCTGAGCGTGATGCTAGCATGCTGCAGCTAACCAACAGACTGGACTCGCTCCAGGAGGATGTAGCTAGCGCGACCACGCGTCTCTCTAGGGTGGAAGAAGAGATGGCAGAGGTTGCGGTCGTAGCTGAAACCAACTCCACTGAAATATCGGCGATTGAAGACAAGTTCCTTTTTTACGAAAATAAGATGGCTGACCTAGAGGACCGGAATAGAAGGTGCAACATCAGAATATATGGCTTGCCCGGAAACATTGAAAACGATGCGCCGATTCAGTACCTTGAAAAGATGATTCCACAGTGGTTTCCGTCCGTCTCTATACCAGAGATTGAGCGGGCGCATAGAATATTCAGGAACGGTCCCCCGGAGAAGGGCGAACGTCCACACGCCTTTATATTTTGCTGCCTGCGGTTCCCTACACGTCAGGCTATTCTCCAAGAGGCCAGGAAACACCTATGGGAGTTGCTTGTGAGAAGGGCATCGAGGTCTACCTATTATACCCTGCGACTCTGAAGATCAAGATGGGCCGCGGCGTTGTCTCCTGCAACCGCCTGTTCACGTCGCCGTCTGAGGCGGAGAGTTTCCTTCAAAGCGGCACGGCGTCCCCCCCGGCCGAGGATGGAGAGCCGGCCCCGGCGGAGCAGGCAACGGGCATCGGGAGCCTTGGTATGCTAAGCGCAAGCTATGTTAACTTTCCGGCTCTCCAAGCTAACACTATCGTTACCACTCGCCTACCGCAGCTTTTCGGACCAACAGAACGGTAACACTCAAGGTTTATCTACGCTGTATTAAACTATTTTCAAGTATAATTCAGACGACCTGTGCTTTTTAACGCATTTGCCTTTTTATTGTCTGAACATTGAACTTCGCACTGAACTTTGCATAGACTGTTATGCATATTGTCTTTTTTCAAGTTGCACTTGGACGAACTGTGTTTCACAAGTTTCACTCAAACGAACTATGTTTTAACGTATCTGCCGGTCGAGGGTTTGTCTCCGCTGTATTATCTCAACGACGGGTATGCATGTTGCCCTTTTCTGAAGTTTAACTCAGACGAGCTGTGTTTTAATGCACCTGTTTTTATCGTCTGCACTTTGAACTTCGCATTGAACTCTGCATAGATTTCTTCTCTCAGTTGAGTGAAGTGGGTTCCTTTTTTCTAAATTGTTACAATATACCTTACAAGTTATTGGTATGGTTAAGATACATAATGTTGTTGTGGTTGCTGAGCTCGTCAAGGGTGACCAACTGATGTTTGATTGATACCGGACAAGTGGTGATGATGGGGGGGAGGGGGGAGGGAATGGGGGATTGTGTTGTTTGTGTTGTTTTTTGTTTTTCTTTCGACTTGCTCTGTTTTATTTTTGTTTTCATGCTCACGCTCGGAACTCAATAGGACCTTAACAAGTGGATATGTATCTATTATGGTGTTCTACTCCAAACGAATTGCATTCAGTCATACTGCAGCCTTTTTAGACTATAGCTAATTTGAATATCTTGATCTGGAATACAGGGGGTCTCAATATACCGCATAAACGCACAAGTGTACTAACGTGGCTAAAAAGGAAGAAAGTGGACCTTGCTTTACTGAGTGAAACGCACCTTTTATTGGTGGATAACGCAAGACTGGCAAATAGATTTTTACCATAACATAAGTTCTTCTTCTTTTAGCACCAAGGCCCGTGGGGTAGCCATAATAGCGAAGCGAAATTTGAATATTAAACTGTTAGATGTGTGGTCTGATGCAGATGGTCGAATTACTATTGCTAAAATAGAATGTTCTAACCGGAAAATTGCACTGATTTCTGCATACGCCCCTAATTTGTATGACGCTAACTTTTATGCTGTACTCACTGCAGCTATGTTGAAACTACCTGATTACTCATTAATAGTAGGAGCTGAATTTAATGCAGTTTGGGATCCATTGATTGATAGGTCCAATCACGCTGAAACCTCTGATCAGAAGCAAGCTACCACAGCCCTACAGGCCTGGTCTAAGGACACAGGGGTAATTGATATGTGGCGATCGCTCAACCCATCCGCGAGAGATTACTCCTTCTTCTCGTCGAGACATAAGACGATTATTTTTCTTCCCCACGTCTCTTTGATAGCTTTGATGTTGACTTATTGCCCATAGCACTTTCAGACCACAAAGGTATCCTCCTCAAGGGTTCACTCAGTAAAATAATGTCCCGCACCCTTAGATGGCGCTTTAACTCAACACTACTGAAAAACGGAGAGTTTAACTTGCAATTTAAGGGGAGACACTACAGGTGAATAGGGTAAAGAAATGAACTAATAGATATCACAATGAAACTTCCCCAGTTGATTACTTATATTAAGACAAGACTTTTTTGTATTACAAGTTTTCTAAAATTGTATGTTTAAATAGGCAAATGAGGCATTATCTACTTAAATATGCACTAATTTGCATATAATTCCAGGACAGAAATCTGAACATTGGATAAAGCCATTTTCAAAATTATAGTTTCATTTTGTTGACATATTAGAGCCAAAGGTTATTACAGAGGGGATTTTGGATATCTCTTTTTATTAGGGATGTCCGATATTATCGGCCGACCGATATTATCGGCCGATATCGGCAGTAAAATGTGATATCGGAAAATATCGGTATCGGTTTAAAAAATGAAAAAAACAATAACAATATTTGTTATATATATATCCAGTGAAATTATTAGTTACCTGAAATTATTCCGTTTTTTGGGGTGGGAAACCCTGCATATATCGGTATCGGTTGATATCGGTTGATATCGGTATCGGAAATTAAGAGTTGGACAATATCGGAATATCGGTATCGGTAAAAAAGCCAATATCGAGCATCCCTACTTTTTATCACTCCATAAATCAGAAAATACTCCATTCAGTCCATTTTTATGGTAAAATTCCATATTTCGCCATGTTTTTAGGAATAAAATGTGATATAAATCAGGGTATGAATGCGATATCAACAAACCCTTCTGTAAATACCTTCAGAACATAGATATGAATAGAACTGGAAGGTTTGGTGTATGTGAGTGCTACTGAAGTGGAGATTTCTGGCTCAGAGTATGAGGAAAAACTCTTAAAACTCATTTTTGGGAAAACGCCTTGAAAGTTCTGTACTGTATTGCCATACTTTTTTTTTAAACAGATATTTACAAACACAATATCTAATCAAACCATTAGTAATAGACAACCTAAACACATGCCTGATAACTGAATAATAATAATAATACTGATGTTATTGAACTGAACAGAACTACACACAGGCTACAAACAGTGTAGTACAGTGTAGTACCCCCTAATAGGCAAAAAATATTTAAATAGATATCACTATGAAACTTTCCCAGTTTGTTATGTACATATAAACTAAGAAAAAATATATTGCAAGTTTTCTGAAATGTATGTTTATATATGCAAATGAGGCACTTCCCCATTAAATATGTGTACATTTATGGATGCAATAAGGCAAAATGAAGTAAAATAAACAACTAAATGTGTGTTATTGATGTTTTATTGTCACTAGTTTCATAGAAGACATGTTTAGGAAGCAAAATATAACAAAATCTCAAAATCAACAAAAATAGTATATTTGCCTATTCACCTGCAGTGTCTCGCCTTAAAGAGAAGCTCACTGAATTCCTGCAATTTAATGCTGGCTCGGTACAGGACCCCAGAATTCTATGGGATTCGGTTAAGGGTTTTGTCAGAAGTAACACTACTCTCTTTGCATCTAATCTCCGCAAGGGACGTCTCTAAGCTGGTGGAATTGAAGAAGCTTCATGCCACGTTGATCTCTTCATTGCAGCACAATTACTCTAGTCGACTGGAGCTTCAAATTAAGGCAGTGAAAAAAGAGATGAACTCCATTTTAAGACAACAATCTGAATTTCAGATGCACAGAACAAGACAGCACTACTACTTTCACGGCTCCAGGCCTAGTCACATACTAGCTATGAAAATACGTGCCAGTGAGCAATTTGCGGATATCCCTTCCATCAAGAACCAACAGGGGGAGGTAACCACCAACCCCAAAAAGACTAATGATACATTTCGCTCTTTTTATTCCAACCTGTACAAGTCCGAGGTGGTCTTTGATCATACCAAGCTGGAGGATTTTCTTAATCAAATCAACCTACCACAGATCTCGGAAGATAGTGCGAAGCTGTTAGCTGCACCTATCACGCTGGTTGAGCTTAGAGAGGCGGTTGCGGATATGCAACGGGGCAAGGCTCCCGGATGGGACGGCATTCCACCGGAACTCTATCTTGCATTCTGGGATGTACTCGGTCCCTTATTACTCTCAATGATTTTACACTCAATCAAAGAGGGCAATTTTTCCAGAGATGTCAATATGGCTTATATCTGTTTTACTCAAGAAAGATAAGGATCCCACAGAGTGTGGCAGCTACAGGCCCCTAAGTCTCCTCGGAGCCGATCTAAAGCTATATGCCAAGGTTCTAGCCACCCGACTTCAAAAGCATATGATATCTCTAGTTCACCCTGATCAGACCGGCTTCATAAGAGGCCGTCTGGTTACTGACAACATCAGACGGTTACTGCACATGATTGATGCCAGCAAGGATGTTGCAGTCCCTACAGCGGTCATGTCCTTAGACACAATGAAGGCATTTGACAGATTGGAGTGGTCTTACTTGTGGGCAGTTCTTAGAAGGATGGGGTTGGGTGAGGGTTTCATTCATATGATCAAAGTTATCTACACAGGGCCTTCGGCCATGATCTTAACGGGGAAGTTCTGCTCGCCACTCTTCTCTGTCTCTCGCTCTTCTAGACAGGGTTGTCTTAGTCCCGGACTTTTCACCTTATCCCTCGAACCTCTAGCTCAATACATAAGAAAATCCCAAATTATATCTCCTGTTTCAATTCAGGGAACACATCACCATATCAGCTTATACGCAGATGATGTACTCCTGTTTATGCAGAATCCCTCCGTCTCTCTACCTCATCTTCTCAGCCTGATAGATGAGTTTGGCAGCCTGTCCGGCTTTAAAGGCCAACTTGCAGGTTGTATTTTTGTTTAATAAACAATGTGGACTAGGCCAACTGTGACTTTCATGAAGAAGAAAAAAAAACACAATCACCACGCACGTGGATATTTTAATCAATGGTTCATAACGTGCACGCGTAATCGAAATGATGTCGTCGCGGCAGGTGCAGGGCACCTGAGAGTCACACACACACAGAGAGTCTGAGAGTCACACACAGCTAGTGGCAGGCAGAGAGCCTTGCTACTACTAGCCGAGGAGTAATGAATGAAAATGTATCTGTTTCACCTAACAACACTATTGCTCCGTGATCATAGCCATCCATCTCTAAAGCTCACCACTATTTGTAAAAGCCACAACCATGTTACCATATTTGTACTAATGAAAATCATTGTGTCGTTGTACATATTGTGTATACACCGTTAGAAGCCAGCTAAGTTAGCTAACGTAGCTTAGCTTAGCTTGGTAGCCGAAACTCATAACATCACCCGATTTAAAATGGTTCTCTCCTCTTTGTATACCTTTGTCATCACAAGTATTCTGCCAAGGAACTTATGGACACGACAATAGTAGTAGTTATAAGGTGTTTGAGCTTGTAGCGTTAGTTAGCTCATAGCTATCATCACTGATGCACCGAGTGCAGCTAAAGGGGCTACTATCGTATAAACATGCCGGGGCGCATAGCTTGCTAGCCAGCAGGATGTGTGTGCAGCAGTGCTTTGCCTCACAGGTCTGAGAAGAGGACCTACACATTTTACTCATTCCCAAAACTCTTTTACATGCACGACTGTAGACATAATGCTAACGTTGGCGGGGTAACGTTAGCCAGAGCCATATAGCCAGCTTGATACTATGACCCGGGGATAAGGCGACAGCCCACAGACCAGTAGCGCTGCTGTACTGAACAACAGGCTGCCTAGTGGTAAATGTAGTTCTTCTTTTACGACATTAAAAACAAACTACCTTGTTTCAACCAGTTGTAGCTGGTCCATCAAAGTCTCCCGACGATTAAACCCATTTGCGTCTTGTAAGGCGTCCATTTGGATCAAGGAAATAGCTTTCTGCACTCGTCAAAACTCCTTGTAGTGGATCAGAAGTAGGGGAAAGTTACCCGACGTGACGTCATGGCCCTGATAGCTCTGATAAGCTTTTTTGATTCGCGCATGCATGTTATTCGTGCATGGACCTTTTTACCCCTTTCGGAGTGGCATTTCCGGCGTCAAATGGAAAAAAAATTATAATTAAATTGGATACCAATGATGTAAACTACCCATAATTGAAGAGTAGGGTTTAACCTGCAAGTTGGCCTTTAAGATCAACTGGCCAAAATCTGCTTTTCTTCCACTTAATTAATGAGCCTGCGAAGGCTACCATCCTACCAGCAAACATACTTATGGTGGAGCACTTTAAATGTCTCTGGATTTAAATATTCCCCACTATTAGCCAGACGGTAAGGTATAATTACTCCAGCTTGGGTGACAGGATTACGAATGACTTCAACAGATGGTCCAAATAAAAAAATTTATTACAGGCCTGTGCGTCAATAATTAAAATTAATATTTTACCCAGAATTAACTTTATCAGCTCCATGCTCCCGTTACCTCCTCCTGTTGGTTACTGGCAGAAATTGCACTCTGCCTCATATAAATTCATTTGGAACAATAAATGCCCGCGCTTGAAGAGATCCACTGCCCAAAGGAGTAAACTCGATGGGGGCTTAGCATTTCCAGACTTTAAATATTATTTTCAAGCTTTCTCTCTGAGACCTCTGATCACTTGGTTTGACGCTCAAGCAGCCGTGTCTTGGCGACCATTGGAGGAGAAGATGGTGTTTCCCATATAGACTTCAGGATATTGTGTATACCAACATATCAATTAAGCAATGCAAATTACGATTTGGCCCTCTTATCACCCATGTGGGTCAAATGCAGAGAGGAACATTTCATCGGGACCCAAAAAGAAAAAACTTACGGTATGTGTATCTGTGTGTGCCCATCACATGTGCATGACGACATTGTCAATGTGCGCAATGAATAAAGACTTCTTCAAAGTCCAGTTTAATTAGGCCAAGAAAAATGACTATATATGTAACGGATGGTATCGTGAAGTGCAGTCAAGAAGGGCTGGGGTGAGTAGCGGTGCTATGGGTTAAAGGGGAACTCCAACATTTTGGGAAATTAGCTTATTTAACATCTTCCCTGGAGTTAGACAAGAAGATACATACCTTTTTTGTCTCTGTGCGTGCATTTTAGCTTTGGGAATAGACGCTCCGTTAGCATAGCTTAGCTTCATCACTGGAAGTGAGGCAGGACAGTAGCCTTACAGTGCCTTACAGTGTATTGCAAGGTCTGACATTGACCAAATTTGATATGCATGACCTTGGTGGGCTCTAGGTCAACTCCTGAAAAGGGGTAGGATTAAATAAGTGTATACTTCTTCCTACTCCTTTTCGAACATGCAGATTGAGTTGTTTTGCTTTTTTGTTATTGTTTGTTGTATTCATTGCATGTTCGAAATAAAGACTTCAAATCAAATCAAATCAAAATGTCAGACCTTGCAATCAAAAGTTAGGGGGCGCACTGAAATTATGGCAAGGGTTATTAGCCCCTTAACTTTTGATTGCAAAGTCTGACATTGACCCCCTTTTCAGGAGTTGACCTAGAGCCCACCAAGGTCATGCATATCAAGTTTGGTCAATGTCAGACCTTGCAATACACTGTAAGGCACTGTAAGGCTACTGTCCTGCCTCACTTCCAGTGATGAAGCTAAGCTATGCTAACGGAGCGTCTATTCCCAAAGCTAAAATGCACGCACAGAGACAAAAAAGGTATGTATCTTCTTGTCTAACTCCAGGGAAGATGTTAAATAAGCTAATTTCCCTAAATGTTGGAGTTCCCCTTTAAACTCACTCTCACATCCTCAAAAGACGCATAGACTGAGCGCTTAGAAGGGATATCCTTTCTTGGCGCAGCGGTTTGTGATGTCGGCCCCGGTGCGGGAGACCGGGGTTCAACTCCCACTCGAAGGCAGGCTGCGTTTGAGTGCACAGACTGGAGCGTGTTCCGCGACACAGATAACATTAATGTCTACACGGAGACAGTGCTGGACTATGTTCGTACTTTGGTGGAAGAAACAATCCCCACTACCACAATTAGAGTTTACCCAAATCAAAAACCCTGGGTAGACAAATCCGTTCGTGAAGCTCTGAAAGCGCGCACCAAAGCATACAACGACGGCCTGGTGGCAGGCAACATGAATGACCACAAGGTGGCGCGATACAACGTAAGGAGGACAGTGACAGAGGCCAAACGGCGCTACAAAGATAAAATTGAACTACAGTTTGAACAGGCTGACTCCAGAGCTATGTGGCAGGGGCTCAAAACGATGACAGACTACAAAGGCACCCCCCTCAAACTGAACAGTGACATCTCCTTAGCAAATGACCTCAATACCTTCTATGCGAGGTTTGATGCTGGTAATAACAACACCAGCCCACAAGCCACGGCAATGGGGGGGGGGGGGGGGAGTCTGCTGCTGATGGAGACTCAGTGTTCAGGGTAACAGAGCATGAGGTGAGGCGGACCTTTAAAAAAGTGAATATCAGGAAGGCAGCAGGACCGGACGGCATCCCCGGCCGCGTCCTAAAAGTCTGTGCCGACCAACTGGCCCCGGTATTCACTGACATATTTAACCTGTCCTTAGAACAGGCTGTCATCCCCACCTGCCTGAAGAAGTCCACTATTATCCCTGTACCCAAAAAATCCAAGCCTGCTTGCCTCAACGACTACCGCCCTGTAGCTCTCACCTCCATAGCCATGAAGTGCTTTGAGAAGCTAGTAAAGGGCTACATCTGCTCCTCCCTCCCCATCAACATGGACCCCCTGTAATTTGCATACCGCCCCAACAGGTCCACGGAGGACGCCATAGCCCATGTGCTGCACACAGCAGCATCACACCTGGACAAGAGGAAGGGGAACTATGTGAGAATGCTATTCATCGACTACAGCTCGGCATTCAATACCATAGTCCCCTCCAAACTCATAGCCAAGCTCAGGGACCTGGGCTTGAACTATGACCTCTGCCAGTGGGTCTTGGACTTCCTGACGGGCAGACCCCAGGTGGTGAGAGCAGGCAACTGCACCTCCTCATCCATCACCCTCAACATAGTGTTCTGAGTCCCCTCCTCTACTCCCTGTACACACACGACTGTGTGGCTCAGCGGAGTAGCAACATAATCATCAAATTTGCCGACGACACAGTGGTGGTGGGCCTGATCTCTGCCAACGACGAGAGGGCCTACCTGGAAGAGGTCAAGGTCCTGGCGGGATGGTGCCAGGAAAACAGCCTCTCCCTGAACGTCAGCAAAACAAAGGAGATGATTGTGGACTTCAGGAGGTCGGGGGTCAAGGACTAGAGCCCCCTCAGCATCGACGGGGCACCGGTTGAGAGAGTCAACAGCTTTAAGTACCTCGGAGCCTACATATCCGAGGACTTGACATGGACCACACACATTGACAGTGTTGTGAAGAAGGCACGACAACGCCTCTACTTCCTCAGGCGCCTAAGGAAGTTCCAAGTCAGTCAGAAGATCCTTAAGAACTTCTACTCATGTACAATAGAGAGCATCCTGACTGGCAACATCACCTCCTGGTTTGGGAATAGCACTGCACAAGACCGAAGCAGACTACAAAGAGTGACACGTTCAGCCGAACGCACAATCGGAGGGGGGCTCCCCACCCTCCAGAACATTTACAACAAGCGGTGCAGGGGGAAGGCTAAGAGAATTATTAAGGACTCGAGCCACCCGAACAACTGCCTCTTTGAACTGCTGCGGTCAGACAAGCGATACCGGAGTCTTAAGGCGAGCACAGAAAGACTCAGAAGAAGCTTCTATCCCCAGGCCATCAGGCTGCTTAACGAACAATGAACACTACACAACAACAACCATCAAACGCACATAGCACACACATCCACACGCACACACTCACTTTAAACAAACACACTGTAGCACCCACTCCCCACACTTTATAGCACACACTCACTTTAAACAAACACACTGTAGCACCCACTCCCCACACTTTATATTTATTGATGAAGGATTGCACTACAACTCGTACACCTTACTGTAAATTGTACCTAAATTGTACCTCATCCCATTTCTGCATTTCTGCTTTGCACTATATAATATTGTACATTAGTACACTGCATAGTATTGTATATTATATGGTAACTCAGTTACGTCTATTCTGCATCGAACATTGTACATATGTCTATACTGAACACTGTGACCTCATTTTCTACTTCTAATTTACATGCTATACTATGTTATTTGATACTATCTTGTCTAGCACAGTCTCTGGAGCGTAACAGTAAGAAGCATTTTGTATGAAAGTATTCTGTACTTCTGTATGACAACTATTAAAGAAAATTGAAACTTGAAGTTTAAGGTGACGTTGTCACAACCGTTACAATGGTGCCGTGACCCGGATGCCTTGGGTGGAGTGGAGTGAGTTTGAGAGGGTGAGTGTAACGGATGGTATCGTGAAGCGCAGTCAAGAAGGGCTGGGGTGAGTAGCGGTGCTATGGGTTAAACTCACTCTCACATCCTCGAAAGACAGATAGACACGTTGCGAAGTAGTGAATTCACCTCTTGGTATAGCGGTCTGTGTTGCTGCCCACGGTGTGGGAGACCGGGGTTCGACTCCCACTCTGGGCATCGAAGTTTGAGGTGACGTTGTCACAACCGTTACAATGGTGCCGTGACCCGGATGCCTTGGGTGGAGTGGAGTGAGTTTGAGAGGGTGAGTGTAACGGATGGTATCGTGAAGCGCAGTCAAGAAGGGCTGGGGTGAGTAGCTGTGCTATGGGTTAAACTCACTCTCACATCCTCAAAAGACGCATAGACTGAGCGCTTAGAAGGGATATCCTTTCTTGGCGCAGCGGTTTGTGATGTCGGCCCCGAAGGCATCGAAGTTTAAGGTGATGTTGTCACAACCGTTACATATATATATTTATTCTTCTTACCGTGTATATATATATATATATATCCACATCTGTCTGTACACACCATTTTACATATCTGTAGATACTATATCTATATCTGTACATATGCCTTACCTTTACTAGTTACGCTGCTGGCCAGTATGACCACTACCATACACCTGTATCAATGTTAATATATAACATTAATATTACATCTCTGTACATACGTCTGATTAGCACTACACTCAGTATTACTCATTTATATATTTTATACCAAGTTAAATCACCTGTACATTGTATGTTACTATTGCACTTTACTGCTACATTTGCACTCTGGTTGGATGCCAAACTTCTTTTCGTTGTACTGTACGTCGTGTGCTGTATGACAATACATTTGAATCTAATCTTATCTACTATAATTAGCATGATATTACAATTTATCTACATTTCATCTTCAGATTATTTGACCCTACAGCAACGACTGACTGCTGACAGGAATTCTCCACAGGAGACTTTTCACTGCAGTAGTGTTGTGGCTGAGATTAATTATCCACAGGAGAGTTTTCACTGCAGTAGTGTTGTGGCTGAGATTAATTATCCACAGGAGACTTTTCACTGCAGTAGTGTTGTGGCTGAGATTAATTATCCACAGGAGACTTTTCACTGCAGTAGTGTTGTGGCTGAAATTAATTATCCCTTTCCCTCTTCAAACAACATTCCAGCTTCTGGTTATAAAAACTCACGTTTCTTATTGGTGCAAAACAAAGTACTCATGGTATCAAACGTCCATTATTGGTACTCTAGATAATCTGCTCTCTGTGACATGTCTGCCTTGCTAAAGGTTGAATTCATTAAACATAGGTGTTTACCTGCAGTAACCTTTCTCCCCACCCATCACTCAGGTGTGAAACATCCTAGGGTTGTGTGCTTTGTGGTACCACCTTGCCCAAAGGCACCACGTCACACTAGGAGTGTATCTTACGTAATTTCTCCACTTTTCCGTCTATTTACTATCATTGGCTTTCTCTGTACAGCCGTTATCCCTAGGTAAACACTTTAAGGTGGAGAGTAAACTGGATTCAGGATATGACCACAATATCGTAAATACGGATTTGACAGGCATCTCACAAATCCTAATGATTGATGGGCGTTGTCTGAGAGTGAAGGTGTTATTAAAGATCACGGAGGACGGTGATTCACAGAGGGAGAGGCTTTAAGAATATGAGCTTCTTTCATGGTGACATAGATGTGGCTGATACACAATACAGTTGAGTCGTCGACAATGCAATGTCTAAGGAACCATTGTAAGAACCTCTACTTGGATAATGGCTACTGCTGGCCTATGAAGGCTTCCAACAGGTTTGTCTGTAAAGATACGATAAGATAAGATGGATCTTAGCAGCACATGGGAGGGGGAAGGGACACACAGGCAGGGTAATATAAATCAAATATACAATGAAAAAGTATAGTACATAATAAAAATACAAAAGATAAAAATAAAGATAAAGGTCTGATCTGCTGAACAGGTGAGCCATGTGTATACTCTATCGATAAAATCACTGTGTTTATGCACAGCCCACCCTGGTATAATATACAGATTATATCCTGAGTCAAACCCATGTACAAAATATAGATAACTAATCTAAGTCTACTCTGTACAATGTACAATACTCCATACTGAGTCTTAGTCTATCGTGGTATAAAGAAACATATTAAGCAGATTATCAATAAACATAAATGTGCATATAAGATTTAAGATGCTAATAAATGTATTAAGGACATGCGAGTCCATGCAGGGTTCAGTAGTTAAAAGTAAATAGTTTCTAACAGTTATTTCTAATAAATCAGATTGATCTACTGTTTGGAGGACAAGAAGACAATTCCCCACAATTGAAAAAGGCACACTTGCAGCAATAAATCCAGAAGCAGACATGCTTAGCCTAGAGCCAAAATCTTTATTGATGTCTTCTAAATACTGTAGCTGTGCAAACAAAACAACATTGAGAGAAACAAGCTACTATCATCCAATCGAAGACATTATTGAGCAGTATAAAGTTAGACATAAATAGAAGCCGGATCTGCAGTGTCAAATGGACACAACATTTAGTTATGGCCACTAGTTGAGTTATGGTTCTACGAGTTCATTACTATTGCCATTATGTATTCTTATCATGGTGTGTCACTGGTTTCCCTCGTCTCATCATGCTTCGGTCCAACTTGAGGCCCGAGAGCGTGGCCGCCTTTTCACCCTTGCCGACCACTCCGCAGTCACTTGTCAGGCAGCCGCATTTGTGGATGCGGATGTAGGGGTAGGTGACCTCTGTGCCGTCCTTGCAGCTCAGCTGGGCCTTGAGCTCGGAGGTGGACAGCTCTTGGCAGCAGGAGCAGGAGTGCTCCAGAGACTTGATCAGCGGAGAGTAGCTATGAGGAAGGAGGAGGAAATAAGAGAAGGATGGAAGGAGAAGAAGAGGAGACACAGAGGGAGTAGGGTGGAGGGTTGGGTTGTAGGGGTGGAGGGTTGTAGGGGTGGAGGGTTGGGATGTATGGGTGGAGGGTTGGGATGTAGGGGTGGACGGTTAGGATGTAGAGGTGGAGGGTTAGGATGTGGATGTAGAGGGTTAAGATGTGGAGGGTTAGGATGTAGAGGTGGAGGGTTAGGATGTGGATGTAGAGGGTTAGGATGTGGAGGGTTAGGATGTAGAGGTGGAGGGTTAGGATGTGGATGTAGAGGGTTAGGATGTGGAGGGTTAGGATGTAGAGGTGGAGGGTTAGGATGTAGGGGTGGAGGGTTAGGTTGTAGAGGTGGAGGGTTAGGATGTAGAGGTGGAGGGTTAGGATGTAGAGGTGGAGGAGTGGAGGGTTGTGATGTGAGGATGAGAGAGATGGAGAGAAAGGGAAGTGAAGAAGGAGTGGAGTCAGAGTTGACCGAAAGGAACCGAGAAAGTAGGGGGGGATGAGACATACAGACATTATAAGAGGAAGTACAAATCAAACTAGGAGGGGAGCATGGCCACATCAGTCACTACAAACATAGGTTTCATTGATGTCGGATCACCTTCAAAAACTAAAGAATAAATGATCAATTTCCCCATTGACACGCTTTTTTTTGGGGTAGTTTGGCTTGCTCTACACATTCAGGTAAAAAAATAATTTACAAACTAAGTTTACAGTAAAGAAACAAGGCTGAGGAAATAAAAACTGAGACACAAGGTTTTTGCAGAACATAAGCTGAGAGCGAGGGGGGAAAAAGGCCCAGCAATCGGAGGAGAAATCAGACACCATACTCACTAAGCGAAGGTGTCACAGGCTCCAATACAGGATGTCATGTTGATCGCTTCTTTGGAGCGGCAGCCCCCGTTTTCCAGATAGATCTCCGTAGTCATCACGTTGCACGGGCGATTTGGCACAAGACCTGGACAAAGCAAGTGAGTCCAATCAAAATAGAATGCAGAATTTCAGCTTCGATTCCCACAGCCTGCTGGTTCCTACTCTTACAGCGTACCGTTTCCCTACGCCTCTGAGGCTGCTGTGTTCAAGCCACATAGCTTGAGTGGATAGAACAGGGTTTCTCTAGTGTGTTATGATTTCCTTTGGTACACAAAAGATGGCCGGCCATGGAATTTTCATAATGTAACCGAGTGGACTTGAACCTGGGACCATAGGATCCACAGGCAGCCGCAGACCGACTCGTTAGTAGTTTACAGTTGTATTGTTACATAATATTATGTGGAGAGATTGAATGCAGAGTAAATGTGGACACAGTATGTGAAACTCAGAAAGTTGGAACGTCTAATGCTGCAGTCGGACTGGTTTTTGGCCACGTCCAAAACCTAGCATGCTGGTGGAAAAGTACTGTCTGTACTTGATGTGATGCTGCTTGGTGTTTTGTCATTCACATTCACATGCTCATCAGCAGGGCCGTGCAGAGACCTTTAGAGGGACAGGTGCTCAAAAAAAAAAGGGCACATGTATCTAAAATCAGCTGACAGATGGGCAAACGTGAGGCGAGAGATGCTCGGTTTGCGCTAGATTTCTATTGGCTAGTGGGCCCGTCATTCCAAGAGGGAGGGCGACGCGTCGCACAACATCACAGAAAACCACGGACCTCAGACAGACAGGCATTCAAAAAAAAATTTTATTTGTAATATTATTAATTGTTAAAATTATTCTTGATGAGGCCCATTACAAAAAATAAAATAATAATAATACATAAAAAACAATTATAAAATAAAAGCCTTGCCAAAAAAAGGGCACTTTGGTCATCAAGGGGCACATGGGCAAGTGCTTGGGCACCCAAAGCCCCCCCACCCCCCCTCTGCACGTGCCTGCTTATCAGCCCAAAGCTGCTCCCACGTTGGTTGTGTGGTTGTAAGTTGTAACAAATGTGCCAACTATACCTGTTATTATTTGGTTGCAGTGCCATGTTTGATACACTGGGTGGCGCTCCTTGTTTGTACTTAATTGTAATTTAGCATACAGGTAACTTGAGCCAGTGACTCATTAGTCACTTCCTGTCTAACGATTTGCCTCTTGTTTGTGAATTTATATTCACGTATGTTGTAAAATATATGCACTCAACACTGCAGCACCCATGTTTCAACACTGTTTAATGAACATTGTACCCTTCCTGCTGACTTGTCGTGCAGAACTTGTAAGTCACTTTGGATAAAAGCGTCAGCCAGTGGATGATCTCTGTGTATGTTGTGCAGTGTGTTTGGATATATATATATATATATATATATATATATATATATATATATATATATATATATATATATATATATATATATATATATATATATATATATATATATATATAATTAAAAGTAATAGATGGTGCCTGAGTTTGTAGTGGCAGTGTAGGTGTAGGTGTGTTTGTTTGCTGTATGGTTCTTCATCTGAAGGTCCGCCCTCTTTTCTTGATCCTCCAATTAGTTTAGTTTACTCAGTTTATTTGATCAGGGACAGTGCATATCAATCAACAGTTATACATTTATAAATTAATACAAATATTTTTTTTTTAAATGCAACATTAGCAGGGTTGCTAGTTTTCAGTTATAGTCCCTGGGCTAGATGTTTAAGCCAGAAAGAAACAGAAAAATAGAAGGACATTAAAGCTAATATAAAAACTATTTAAAACATATTTGTACATTCACTCACTAGGCATTCATGCACCTATAAAAAACATAGGGCTAGATCCACAAAGAATGGATTGCATGGTGGTAATTGCACCCTTACTTACAATTCATTATGAATTGAAAATGGGGGACCCTGATGTAAACAAGACAAAAGTCTTTCTCTGGTCTGCATCCCCTTAACAATTGTGTGTATTTAGCCGTACTGTATTGTACCCATTCTGCAATCTGTTAATAAAATGTTCATTCAATCAATCACTTGCCCATTTTTTCAAAGAACATGCAGACTGTTTTCTTTGCGTTGAGGTGGAGACAGTTTTCTATGCGTGCCATTACTGCGTTCAGTTTGTATGCTGCCTGGGTTTTGTTGTTTGTGTGCACGTAAACCACTGTGTCGTCTGCATACATCTGTATCTAGGCTGTTGTGCCAGCACAGAAGTGGGCAAGTCGTTTATGAACAGACTGAACAACAAAGGTCCCAAGATCAATCCTTGAGGCACCCCGACATCATATTTCAATCACAACGGTTGCTTCCCTCAGAAAAACAATGAGGATCAAGAGGGCGGAGCCTGCCATAGGTCAATTGTCAATTCAACAGCGCCAGGCTGTAACATGACATCACGGTATTGGCTCTCTCTGCTTTATAACGTGGAAACAAATTGTTCAACAAACACAGAATTATGTCTTAATTAATTCCTATACTGAGTGTTATTTTCCTTTTAATTTAGTTATATAGTTGTTACTTAGTATTTAAGTTTATGTACAGGTATTTGCTATGTGTTTAAAAAGAGTAAGGAGTCAGGGAAGAGGATGTACAGTACACAAGGGGTGGTTGATTACTTAACTCAAATCTGATCATCCACAGTGCCGGCCACTGTAGAAATAATTGCCCATCGGTCACTATGGTCTCACTTTTGTACTTAAATAATACCATGTGTAAAGTTTTGAAATTTTCAAAAAACACTCACAAGTGTGGCAGCATCCATCTGGAGCGATGGTGTCCGTTCCCTTTGAGAGAGACAGATCCAATGGTTATACAATACATCATCATTATTATTATTATTATTATTATTGTGCGTGTGTGCGCAATTTGTGAATCGATGATAGAATCGCAATTCTTATGTGAATATATTTTTTTCCCACACCCCTAGTCTGTGTGTGTGCCCTCAAATGTTTGTGTGTGTGTGTGTGTGTGTGTGTGTGTGTGTGTGTGTGTGTGTGTGTGTGTGTGTGTGTGTGTGTGTGTGTGTGTGTGTGTGTGTCTGTGTGTGTGTGCCTACAGGTATGCAGTTCTTCAGGTTGAATGGAGGGCAGGTAATCTTAGCTTCTAAGAGGTGGAGCTGGTTGACGACCTTCACACACTCATACTTCACACATGGCTTTCCCGGGGGAGTCCAGATGGTACCAGGCTGAACACAACAACAACAACAACAACAACAACAACAACAACAACAACAACAACAACAACAACAACGACAAGACGACAAGACAAATCAGCATGTTTCATTTGATGATCTATCTTATACATTATATTATAATATATTATTATACATTATATTCTATCCATAACTGAACACAAGGATTCAGTGTCCCAAATGACATCACTGGTGGCCATATTCAAACTCACTTACAAGTGTCAAACTAAATTAATTTGTGCAATTGTTTAGAGTTTTTGGAACAACTCAACACAAGGGGTGGTGGTTGATGATTACTTAACTCAAATCTGATCATCCACAGTGCCGGCCACTGTAGGAATCATTTACCATGGGTCACTATGGTCTCACTTTTGTACTTAAATAATACCATGTGTAAAGTTTTGAAATAAAGTAATCACTTTTTGTTTAGTGAACGTTTCCAGACTTATAGATCAATTCCTGCTGTCATGGCTAAAACTAGCACAACAAAACTTCTCCCTGGAAAAAAAAAAAAAAAAGTCTTGCTCTTGAGGAGTAAAACATAGAGCGCCCTCTGTAGGTTGGAACTAAACATTACCAACTCACTGAATAGAATAAACATAATGTCGACTCTGTGAACCATAGACATTACACCATGGTATAATCCACTTTACACCATGCCACTGATGGTACAGTGGTACATGGCATACTGTACTTCTTTGGTCACTACCATGGCGGTAGTGACCAAATAAATGATAGAAACAGATTTATGTCATGTGATTTCCATGTGTTTTAGGTGCCTAGGGGGGGTCCTCAGTATGCACACACAAACCTTGACCGTGTGAGTGAGGTTTCCTGGTAGCAAGACGACACAACTTGTCTGGACGCAGGTCCCGCAGCATTTGCCAGGGGTTACACGGTACTCATAACCCTGAAGACACACACACACACACGCACACGCACGTGCGCACGCACAGACACAGGCACAGACATAGGTTGAACATTCAAACCTAAAACAGATACTCTGTCTTCTATAACTTTTCTCATAGCATGCATAGTTTGAAATGCAATACAATCAAGTAAGCTGGCAACAACAGAAAAGATAATATAGGACAAGATCCAAATCACAGACACGAGAGAGAGAGAGAGAGAGAGAGAGAGAGAGAGAGAGAGAGAGAGAGAGAGAGAGAGAGAGAGAGAGAGAGAGAGACAGACAGACAGACAGACAGACAGACAGACAGACAGACAGACAGACAGACAGACAGACAGACAGACAGACAGACAGACAGACAGACAGACAGACAGACAGACAGACCTAAGCTCTTACCAGTGGGCAGTGTATGTCACATGGTATAGGGTTACATTTCACTTCAAAGCGGTGGTCGGGACCGACTGTGTCAGTACAAATGCACTTCAGACATTGCATGACAGACACAACGTCTCCAGGCTGGATGGGGAGGGTTGAGGAGAGGGGGGGGGGGGGGTCGATCAGACAAGTTGATGGATCACTGTACACATTCATATTCAGAATAATTTTTTAAACCCACTATCTATCCATCCAGAACGTTTTTGTGTGATATAAGGGGAACATTTTGGGGTGAACTGTCCCTTTAGAGTGTCATTGCCTCGTGGCGTGTGGCACTGTGCTGCTCCTCTATACAGTATTCACATGTCCCGTGTGTGTTCTGTATCACCACCATCACACCAGAGTCACACGTTTTCATTGTAAAATATAGCTCAAATAAGTTCAATTCAATTCTATTTATATACAGGATCCATTTGGAGTCACTTGTGATCGCTCACCTTATACTCGGCGTTGTTGAAAACGCACACGTGATGATTATCGACTGTGGGAGAAAGAACAAGGACACGACTTTTAACAATGGTACAGAACGCAAGGCGTGGTAGTTGTGTGTCACAAGGTAACCACACAAATCGATTCGATTAGATTCACATGTTGTCATCATGCAGCACAAGGTACAACGGAAATAATTTTGCCATCCAACCAGAGTGCAAATGTAACAGTAAAGTGCAACAGCAATATACAATGTACAGGTGATTTAAACTGGGTAAAAAATATACAAATTAGTACTACTTGAGTGTAGTGCTAATCAGATGTATGTACAGAGTTGTAGTATAACATGTACACAGTGATACAGGTATAAAGATACTATGGTAGTAAGTCATACTGGCCAGCAGCGCAACTAGGATATGTACAGATACAGTATAGATAATAGTATCTACAGATATTTAAAATGACTACAGTATGTGCAGTAAATAGAGACAGGTGTTGATAGATGTGGTGAGAATAAATATACAGTATTATTGTACATGCTATCATACAGAGCTACGGGTTATATGCAGGTGTATAAGTAAGTATATAGAGGGGTTATATGCGGGTATATTCAGATAAATAATGTATATAGAGTACTGTAGTGGTGAGTGTCTATGTATTGTGACTGTATGTTTGTCTTTTAACCACTGCACAAATGAAGTTCCGAAAGGAAAATAAAGTAATTTGAAGTTGAAGTTGATATATATATGCGGTAAATATAAAAATATGAATGTGAATATGCGGTTATTGCGGTATATACAGCACTGTTATGAAGTAAATTGGTAGACTATAGTATGAGGGGGTAGTTAAGATTATTATGATTACAGTGTAGGGCAGTTGTAGACAGTAGGTACAGTAGGTATAAATTGAGTATAGGCAACACACACGCTCGCGTGCACACACACACACACACACACACACACACACACACACACACACACACACACACACACACACACACACACACACACACACACACACACACACACACACACACACACACACACACACACACACACACACACACACACACACACACACACACACACACACACACACACACACACACACACACACACACACACACACACTTACCGCAGGTGAACTTGGGGCAGCAGACTCCCCTGGTGGTATTTAGCTTTTCTCCGGCGGGGCAAGAAGGCTCAACAGTAGAACACTTCCCCTCACACTCTGTCAAAAGACACAAATAGTTAAAGCTGCAATAATAATAATAATAATAATAATAATAATAATAATAATAATAATAATAATAATAATAATAATAATAATAATAATAATAATAATAATAATAATAATAATAATAATAATAATAATAATAATAATAATAATAATAATAATAATAATAATAATAATAATAATAATAATAATAATAATAATAATAATAATAATAATAATGATAATAAATAAATAACAATTTTCTACCAGTATTTCTTACATTTTCAAAAACTCATGGGGAGAACATGCAAACTCCACGCAGAAAGGCCCCCTGCTGGGGTTTGAACGGAATCCATGCTCGGAAACTATCATTTCTTTTCAGTGAATCTCTTAAATACAAGATTATATATTAGAAATGATTACTTTGGTGAAACAAGACGATGAAATGGAGGGTTTGTTTAGAATGGCTCCATGCTTCCTCCATGCTTAAATAACATAGACGCTTCGTCGCTTGCCTAGTAGGGGTGTGCGGAGATGTCATTATCTGTATCTGTATCTGTATCTGTATCTATTCAACCAACACAAATATCTGTATCTGTATTCGGATAGACGAACGTAAGTGTTTATACCACAATCATTTTTTTTTATTATTTATTTTGTTATTTTACTGTACAATACAAGATGGGAATAGATGTAATCAAATACGTTTTGACTTAAATCCGTTAAATCACGTTAAATCTGGCAAATGTATTTTCTAACCTAATAATGGGAAATGCAATTGTTGTGCCTTCAAAGCATCAAATTGATTTAATATTGGCATATAATTAATTATGAATATGAAGCTGCAGGAAGTCTTTCATTCCGACAGCCATCAGACTTTACAATGCATCACTGTGCCTCACTGCATCACTGTGCCCTCACTGCATCACTGTGCCTCACTGCATCACTGTGCCTCACTGCATCACTGTGTCTCACTGCATCACTGTGCCTCACTGCATCACTGTGCCTCACTGCATCACTGTGCCTCACTGCATCACTGTGCCGCACTGCATCACTGTGCCTCACTGCATCACTGTGCCTCACTGCATCACTGTGCCTCACTGCATCACTGTGCCTCACTGCATCACTGTGCCTCACTGCATCACTGTGCCGCACTGCATCACTGTGCCTCACTGCATCACTGTGCCTCACTGCATCACTGTGCCTCACTGCGCCTCACTGCATCACTGTGCCTCACTGCATCACTGAGCCTCACTGCATCACTGTCCCTCACTGCATCACTGTGCCTCACTGCATCACTGTGCCTCACTGCATCACTGAGCCTCACTGCATCACTGAGCCTCACTGCATCACTGTGCCTCACTGCATCACTGTGCCTCACTGCATCACTGTGCCTCACTGCATCACTGTGCCTCACTGCATCACTGTGCCTCACTGCATCACTGTGTCTCACTGCATCACTGAGCCTCACTGCATCACTGTGCCTCACTGCATCACTGTGCCTCACTGCATCACTGTGCCTCACTGCATCACTGTCCCTCACTGCATCACTGAGCCTCACTGCATCACTGTGCCTCACTGCATCACTGTGCCTCACTGCATCACTGAGCCTCACTGCATCACTGTGCCTCACTGCATCACTGTGCCTCACTGCATCACTGTCCCTCACTGCATCACTGAGCCTCACTGCATCACTGTGCCTCACTGCATCACTGTGCCTCACTGCATCACTGAGCCTCACTGCATCACTGTGCCTCACTGCATCACTGTGCCTCACTGCATCACTGAGCCTCACTGCATCACTGTGCCTCACTGCATCACTGTGCCTCACTGCATCACTGAGCCTCACTGCATCACTGTGTCTCACTGCATCACTGAGCCTCACTGCATCACTGAGCACAGGGTGACAGTTACCATCTTCCTGGACTTTTACTTTTAAAACAACATTGTTCAATATTACACTTACTGTGCACTTACTGTAGATTTCGGTATATTTTTACTGTATATTTTATATTAGAATGTATATACATAACATAGGAAATGTAAATCCCGGACCGTATTTTATTATTATGATTTTATTCTTAGGCTTATTTTATTCTTTATTCTTATGCTTATTTTTTATTCCTATTCGTGACTAATTCCATCGGCATGATTAAAGTATTTCTATTTCTATCTATATTTCTATCTTCTCATACTATAATTATCATCTGTACTTGTGCTCTCTCTCTTCTTATTTTTTTGTAATTAGACTGACTGATCCCAGGTCAGAATACTCACTGCACACTTGCTTCTCACAGCAGCCCACAGTCTCTGTGACCTTGACCTGACCTTCCTGGTCACAGACGAGGGGTGGCTGGACAGGGCAGGGCACAGGTTTACAGCTGATCTGAGTGACACCCGGTGTCTCCTCCTCACACACACAGTCCTCACAGCCGGACGTCCACTTCTCATTGACCTGAGGACAGAAAGGGGGGATTGAAACAAGTAATTTTTCTTCAGATTATTGCCAATTTGATTTAATTTTGATTTAATTTTATTCACACACATAAAAATACACCATAGAAATATACTATACAATGTTTATAAAGTGGACGTGCAGGTGGGGTAACAATTTAAATCATAAGAAAAGGGGAAATTATAATAATAATATTAAACAAATACATTAGAAGAATATGATTATAGCTAAACAAATATATAGGTGATTACTACAGGTCTACAAGGGTCAATGTCCCGTCCTGCTGAATTGGGTAGAGATTGATTGTAGTGTATAATTGAAATTAGTTTGCCCAACAGGCAAAACATCATTAACACAATTTCTAAATAGATAGATTAAAGTGTATTGTCATTGTACAGCACAAGTACAGTACAACGAAGATACGTTTGGCATCCAACCAGAGTGCAAATGTAGCAGTAAAGTGCAACAGCAATATACAATGTATGGGTGATTAACTGAGTACAAAATTATACAAATTAGCACTACTGTGTGTAGTAGTAATCGGATGTATGTACAGAGTTGTACTATAATATGTACAGTGATACAGGTGTAAGGACAGTATGGTAGTAGTCATACTGACCACTGACCAGCAGTGTAACTAGTAAGAGAATAGGATATGTACATGTAACAGAGGCAACTCGCCCCTGCCACGAATTCGACCATGCCTTGAGTGGGAGTCGAACCCCAGGCGTCCGCACTGCGGGCGACATCACAAACCGCTGCGCCAAGAAAGGAATTCCCTTCTAAGCGCTCAGTTTGGATGCCTCTGGGGAGTGAGTTTTACACCCGTTACACTCACCCCCCCTAAACTCACACCACCCAAGGCATCCGGGTCTACGGCACCAGTGTAACAGAGGCAACTCGCCCCTGCCACGAATTCGACCATGCCTTGAGTGGGAGTCGAACCCCAGGCATCCGCACTGCGGGCGACATCACAAACCGCTGCGCCAAGAAAGGAATTCCCTTCTAAGCGCTCAGTTTGGATGCCTCTGGGGAGTGAGTTTTACACCCGTTACATACAGATATAGATATATCTACAGATATGTAAAAGGACTATGTGCAGGTAAATACAGACAGGTGTGGATAGATATATATGTGGTGAGAATAAATGTATATATATATATATAATATATGTGTATACAGCATTTATACATTATTTCATACAGAGCTATGGGTTATTTGCAGGTGTATAAGTAAGTATATTGAGGGGTTATATGCAGGTATAGTCAGACAAATATGTATATATATATAGGCAGTAAATATAAGAATATAAATGTCAGTATAAATATGGGTATATAAAGCACTGTTGTACATGCTATCATACAGAGTATATGAGTAGACTATAGTATGAGGTGGGTAGTTCAGATTATTATTATTACTGTGATTACAGTGTAGGGCAGTTGTAGACATTGAAAAGCAGTAGTTAGGTAAAATGTACCTTCTTCCAAGCTCCATTAGGCAACATGCAAATTTCTGATGAAAAACAAATGACAAAATACAATCATTTAGTTTATTTTCAATCATTAGGATGATATTCCTACATTATATTCTTACATTCATGTAGGAATATACTAAGTGGTGCATATAAATGTTGTACAGTGTTTCCCCCCCCAACCCCTCCTACCCAACCCCCCCCACCCAACCCCACCCAACCTCCTCCAATGTACAGTTTTTACATCAAATGTATATACTCCCTTTTCTGGACTCTTTTTGTATCACAAACAGTACTGTATTTGCAAATCTGGTATGTCATAAATGTATAGATGTAGCAGTACTGTCTATCTGTATGTCATGTATGTCATATATGTCCTGATGAATTGAAAATGGGGGACCCTGATGTAAACAAGACGAAAGTCTTTCTCTGGTCTGCATCCCCTTAACAATTGTGTGTATTGAGCTGTACTGTATTGTACCCATTCTGCAATCTGTTAATAAAGTTTTCAATCAATCCAAAGCGCTTTAAAATCTTTTGTTCCTCACATTCACCCATTCACACACTGACGGCCAACCTGCTCATTGGGAGCAGTTAGGTGTCAAGTGTCTTGCTCAAGGACACTTCGAGCAGTTAGGGGTTAAGTCTCTTGCTCAAGGACACTTCGACACGCTGCCCGGGAGGAGCGGGAATCAAACCGGGAGCCTTCTGATTACCAGATGACCGCTCTATCTCCTGAGCCACTGTCACCCCATGTACTATGAATATGTTTATACTACATTATACTATAATTACAGTGTATAAATAATAAACCTCTATGTCTAATTGTAGCTGTTGTATACTGTGACTTTGCAGGACATTCAGTTGACATCAAAGAGCCACGTTTTGACCATCGATCACATGAAAAAACACTAATCATACAAAACCAGTCAAATCCAGGGGAGCAACGAGATCCTTAACCCTTTCACTACCACACTACAGAAGGTTAACCCTTCCACCACCACACTACAGACGGGTAACCGTCTGTAGTGTGGTAGTGAAAGGTTAACCTTCTGTAGTGTGGTAGTGAAAGAGTTAAATTAGTTCAAAAGACCCCAGTGTCTCGTACTGTGATAGACGGTGGTATAGAGGTCTTACCACAGTTCGGCAGGCATTTGTTAGAGTTGGAACTGACTAGGATGGTGCCATTTGGGCAGAAGCAGCCCTCGGCGCTGAACTCATTGTTGTTATGAATAAAGATCATGTTGTACCTGCACACAACAACAACAAAATGGTGCATTTATATAGAGCTTTTATCCAATGTTGTTCCTCACATTCACCCATTCACGCACCCATTCACCCATTCATTCACCCATTCATTCACCGATTCATTCACCCATTCATTCACCGATTCACTCACACATTCATTCACCCATTCACTCACCCATTCACCCGTTCACTCACATATTCACCCGTTCACTCACATATTCACCCATTCATTCACCCATTCACTCAACCATTCATTCACCCATTCACTCACATGTTCATTTGCCCATTCACTCACCCATTCATTCACCCATTCACTCACACATACACCCGTTCATTCACCCATTCACTCAACCATTCATTCACCCATTCACTCACACATTCACCCGTTCACTCACACATTCACCCATTCATTCACCCATTCACTCAACCATTCATTCACCCGTTCACTCACACATTCACTCACACATTTACCCATTCATTCACTCAACCATTCATTCACCGATTCACTCACACGTTCATGTGCCCATTCACTCAACCATTCATTCACCCATTCACTCACACATACACCCATTCATTCACCCATTCACTCAACCATTCATTCACACATTCACTCACACATTCACCCGTTCACTCACACATTCACTCACACATTCACCCATTCATTCACCCATTCACTCAACCATTCATTCACCCGTTCACTCACACATTCACTCACACATTTACCCATTCATTCACTCAACCATTCATTCACCGATTCACTCACACGTTCATGTGCCCATTCACTCACCCATTCATTCACCCATTCACTCACACATTCACCTATTCATTCACCCATTCACTCAACCATTCATTCACCCATTCACTCACACATTCACCCGTGAACTCACTCACACATTCACTCACACATTCACCCATTCATTCACCCATTCACTCAACCATTCATTCACCCGTTCACTCACACATTCACTCACACATTCACTCACACATTCACCCGCTCATTCACACGTTCACTCACACATTCACCCATTCACTCACACATTCACCCATTCACTCAACCATTCATTCACCGATTCACTCACACGTTCATTCGTCCCATTCACTCACACATTCATTCACACATTCATTCACCCATTCACTCACACATTCACTCACACATTCACACACCGACGGCGGAAGGCAACCATGCACACTGCGCCATTCAACACCGGTGAAAAGCTGAAGTACCTGGAATCACACGTAGGCTCTACCGAGGGACCGCAGGGTTTGTATACCTTCGGCCCGTCACAGTGATATTCTGTGGACAAGTTAAGACAGGCACATGGGTATTTAACGGTACTCTTCATAGAGTGAAATATTGGGTACGTTTTTTTTTTTTTTTTTTTCGCGAGGCACTTTGTAACAATGTTTTGAAGAGTGTCACATAAATAAAGTGTATTCATATTCATATTATTATATTTTTTTTAATACATACTACAGAGTCCATTGGTGGAGGGCCTCCAGTCTATACACACTCCGGCTTGAGCGCAGGCGTCCGCGTAGCTCGACAGGCTGAGGCAGCCGGGGGTCCCGCCGCACACGTCGTGGTTACAGGCCTCAACGAAGGGCTTGTAGGAGATCACCTCGTGACAAGCCTGGAAGACACTGGAGAAGACACGGTGCTCAGTCAGCGGAATGGTCAGTCGAGACACACAATCAAGCTAATACTGCACTGCTCTGCCTACTGGGAACTGCACTGCTCACAGCCGCAGAGCAATACAGAGTTGTTAAGACAGCTCCGAGAATCAGCGACTGTGAGCTCCCCTGCATACTGTACACAGGACATCTACAACAGCCGGTGCATCAGCAAGAGGCCCGGAAGATCATAAAAGACCCCAGCCATCCCAACAACAGCCTGTTCCAACTGCTGCCTTCCGGTAGCGTTACCGCAGCCTCAGAGCCAGGTCCAGCAGCCTCAGAGCCAGGTCCAGCAGGCTCAGAGCCAGGTCCAGCAGCCTCAGAGCCAGGTCCAGCAGCCTCAGAGCCAGGTCCAGCAGCCTCAGAGCCAGGTCCAGCAGCCTCAGAGCCAGGTCCAGCAGCCTCAGAGCCAGGTCCAGGTCCAGCAGCCTCAGAGCCAGGTCCAGGTCCAGCAGCCTCAGAGCCAGCAGCCTCAGAGCCAGCAGCCTCAGCGCCAGGTCCAGCAGCCTCAGAGCCAGGTCCAGCAGCCTCAGAGCCAGGTCCAGCAGCCTCAGAGCCAGGTCCAGCAGCCTCAGAGCCAGGTCCAGCAGCCTCAGAGCCAGGTCCAGCAGCCTCAGAGCCAGGTCCAGCAGCCTCAGAGCCAGGTCCAGCAGCCTCAGAGCCAGGTCCAGGTCCTGCAGCCTCAGAGCCAGGTCCAGCAGCCTCAGAGCCAGGTCCAGGTCCTGCAGCCTCAGAGCCAGGTCCTGCAGCCTCAGAGCCAGGTCCAGGTCCAGCAGCCTCAGAGCCAGGTCCAGGTCCTGCAGCCTCAGAGCCAGGTCCAGCGGCCTCAGAGCCAGGTCCAGCAGCCTCAGAGCCAGGTCCAGGTCCAGCAGCCTCAGAGCCAGGTCCAGGTCCAGCAGCCTCAGAGCCAGGTCCAGGTCCTGCAGCCTCAGAGCCAGGTCCAGCAGCCTCAGAGCCAGGTCCAGGTCCAGCAGCCTCAGAGCCAGGTCCAGCGGCCTCAGAGCCAGGTCCAGGTCCTGCAGCCTCAGAGCCAGGTCCAGCAGCCTCAGAGCCAGGTCCAGGTCCTGCAGCCTCAGAGCCAGGTCCAGCGGCCTCAGAGCCAGGTCCAGCAGCCTCAGAGCCAGGTCCAGCAGCCTCAGAGCCAGGTCCAGCAGCCTCAGAGCCAGGTCCAGCAGCCTCAGAGCCAGGTCCAGGTCCAGCAGCCTCAGAGCCAGGTCCTGCAGCCTCAGAGCCAGGTCCAGCAGCCTCAGAGCCAGGTCCAGCAGGCTCAGAGCCAGGTCCAGCAGGCTCAGAGCCAGGTCCAGCAGCCTCAGAGCCAGGTCCAGCAGCCTCAGAGCCAGGTCCAGGTCCAGCAGCCTCAGAGCCAGGTCCAGCGGGCTCAGAGCCAGGTCCAGCAGCCTCAGAGCCAGGTCCAGCAGCCTCAGAGCCAGGTCCAGCAGCCTCAGAGCCAGGTCCAGGTCCAGCAGCCTCAGAGCCAGGTCCAGCAGCCTCAGAGCCAGGTCCAGCGGCCTCAGAGCCAGGTCCAGGTCCAGCAGCCTCAGAGCCAGGTCCAGCAGCCTCAGAGCCAGGTCCAGCGGGCTCAAGGACTCATACTATCACCAAACCATCTGGCTCATGAATACTATTCAATAATTCAGATTAAAACATTTCCTTTTTAGTATTTTAACTATTTTAAAGTATTTTACGTTGATTTTATTCTACTGTTGCACTTTTATATCAATCACACTCAGCACTGTCACTTTCTCTTACATCACTATTATGCTGGTCTTGTGTATTTAGTGTTTTATTGTGTATTGTATTGCTATGCTATAGGTCGAGGGGGCAAGACCCAAGAAGTCTGCTCTTTTCTGAATCTGAATCATCATACACGTGGATATAAACAGTTTCCTTATCAAGTCTTTTGTTTCATTGTTCATCGTTTCATCGTTTACCATATTTTGCCACATACTGTAGCTCCCAAAAGGTATTTCATTGCAATAATGGCTTATTATTAAAGTGCTTGGAAATGTCGTCAGGGAAAGTCGTTGGTTTGACGTCAGAAAGCTGATGATGAGTAACAATGGCAAATGCATCATTAGGAGGAGCAATTCCATTGGCTGTCGTGTTGCATATTCCTTTATATTCCATTATCAAATTATTATCAATCAATCAATCAAATCCTTTATTTAACCAGATAAGCATCATTGAGATTAAAATCTCTTTTCCAAGAGCGATCTGGCCAAGCAAGGCAGCAGAAAGTTTCAACATAAAAAAGAACATCACAATAAAATACAGATAAAACATTTACATCAAGCTCCAATTTCAGGCAAGTTATCAAACAGGCAAATGATCAAACACAGTTGCACTGACCAAGGGAACTGAGTTCGTAGGATTTTAAAATGGCTTTGAATTCTCCGAGGGTGACCAGTCCTGGTAATTTTAGGTCCTCCTGTATCTTGTTCCAAGATGAAGGAGCAGCATGATAACCCTGAAAGGCCCATTTCTATCCATTCCCAGTTCTGTGTGTATAGCTGTACCTGCTGGTGATGACCTCGCAGATCTTTGGTTTACATGGCACCACTGTACCTGCTCGTGATGACCTCGCAGATCTTTGGTTTACATGGCACCACTGTAGGGACCACCGGGGGGACCGGTGGAACGGTTGCATGGCATTTGCTGTTGTTAAGGTACCACTCGTGGGCCATGTGGGGACACGATGAGTCGATTAGACCACTGGGCAGCCTGCAGTCATCCTTCTTGTAGTTGTCACATGTACCTAGAAGAGCCCAAAACGAAAGCACTCAGTGAAGCCACGGAGTGAATACGGCCTGGAAGTACATATATCGCGAGTGTCTATAACTCTCCCACTGGGCAACTCTCTCAGTCCCAACAGGGAGGTGTGGTGGTTACGTCACTGCTGTTTCCCGCACGGTCCACCCCTCTTGAAATCGCAATGTATTTCCAACGGACACTTTTCTAAATCGTCTCGTTTAAAACAAATAAAGCACGAACATTGGCATGGTGTTCCTTTCTGTGTGTATTCATCCACAATCTATAGCTCAACATGAAAAAATGTGCAATTCATCGTAAAGGTAGCAAAATAACAATGTTTATGTTTTCGTTCACTGAGGAACTACACTGACGTCACCACAGAGTAGACTCCTGGCTTTAGTCACCTGACCCAACACTAGTATGCTGCCAGGGAACTTATGGACACGACAGTAGACATATTGCTAACGTCTTGTATGTTTAGCTAGGTAACGTTAACGTTAGCTTGGTATCAGCACAACTGCCAATGGCCGTGAGTCGTGTATTAGGCGACAGCACTGAACGACAGGCGTTCTACTGGTAAGTGTAGTTCTTTTTAAACGACAAATTAACCTTATAACTAACTTTATTTCAACCAAAAATGCTTAATGTTAATGATAGAAGGGAACTCATTTTGTGTAAAATGGAAAGCTTGCCAATGTTCATGAGGCAGAATTATTACAATAGCCGATAATACATTTTCCCAATGATAAATCCCTATACGGGTGTACCGCGCAGGAAACTAAAGTGACGTCAGACTACACCTCCCTATTGTTCTTCTGCACACATTTCCGCTCCATTCCCACACGCCCCCTTTTCTTGATCCTCCAATCACAACTGTTGCTTGAGAAAAGAGGGCAGGGCTATTAGATAGGCCAATCGGAAGTGTCTGTGAACAACTCGACTCACCGCACTGCCCCTCGGTGTTGCCGTTAAACTTGTCGTAGGGCAGGTAGATGCCAAAGTTGAAACCGGAGAAGCTGACTCTGCCGTTGATGGCAGGGATGACTATCACCGTGTCGATGCCAGTGGTGGTGATGCGGAAATCCTTGTTCTGATAAGCAGGGAACACCTGCCTCTCGTTCACATAAACCTAAAACAAGAACAATGAGAAGATACAACACCAATAAGAACCTGCCCTGCTATATGTAAGCAATTTATTGAAGCTATACAATAAATAGTATAGGAAAATATATAAGGACTCTGGCGGTGAATGTGTAAATTAACCTGGTTAACTCTTTCTGCGCCATACCCGAGATTTCTCGGTTTCGAATCTGTGACGCCCCCCACTCTACCTGCAAATGGGGAGTCTTCTGACTCAGAGCATGGTAGAGTGGGTAGGTCGTTAACTAAATTACCCTCACCTGTGCAGTGCAGAGAGCTGCCTGCACACTCACAGTATATATGTTTCCCCTGTCTAACCCCTCTGTCTGCTTTCCCATCTCCCAGGACAGGTTGTATCAACACCAACTTTGGATCCTTTGAGAATTCTGATACCCACTATTTCTGTTGTTTATGTCAATTGTCGTTTGTTTAGATAGGATCAAATAAATTATTTTGTTAACTTGGTATCACATGTGGACTCCCTATTTGTGGGTGGTGCAGTGTTGAGACATATTAGTATAGTAGGTAGTAATATAGACAAGGAAGATTATTTAGTGGAAGATTGCATGATAGTAGAAGACAGTAAGAAGGTTAGTATATATATAATAAATTAGTTTCTTTCTGTTACGACCCTGGCTCAAAGGGAAGCACCATTAGTGCACACAGACATCTGGTCTGTGTTTTAAACCAAAAGACAATTCTAATTATGATAACTAGCTCAAACTAAAGATCAAGAATGGTGGAAAGTGAAGAGACTCTGTTTCCACAATCTCTTCTAGCAACAGTCACACTGCATGTGTGATTGAGGAAGTGGCTTTAAGCCCGCCAGGCAGGTGTCCAATTAGCAGCAATCAGCCAATTAGCAACTGTTACCTGCATGCACAGTGACACAGGAGTAATCAAGATCATGGTACATAACACTTTCATTTCAGATATTGATTGAAGAAGTGTGTTTCTCGTCGACGGCGAAAGATTGATCGTGTTTCAGCTGTCCTAACTGTGGTCGGAAGTTCGTTCCACCATTGTGGAGCAAGGACCGAGAATAGGCGGCTGTAAGGTTATACTGGATAAGGGACAGTTTTGGAATCGAGGGCAAGCTAATGCAGATGTTTAGCAGTGTTAAAAAGCATCCACATAACAATGACAACAAACATGTAGGCCTACTTCCATGTTAAACGTGAGGCCAACTTACCAGGTTTGTGAGGACGCCCTTGATGTTCTTCTGGGTGAGTAATATCTTGTAGCTCTGGTAGTAGACGGTGAGAGACTGGGGGCAGTAGAGTTGATCATGCGCTGCACAGTAATGGTTGTCGATCACAATACTGAAGTTGTATTTGGGCAGAATCTCTTTCACCAGCCAGTAGGAGCAGTTGCCTTGGAAACCGTAGTAGGTACCGTCAAAGGTCACACGGTGGGCGTCACCCCAACCGTAGCAGACACCTTTATACAGAAAAAAACGAAAATAATCAGCGTGTATGAGGATTCACATACCTATCAATATGAATGGTAAATGGTGCATTTTATCTTTTGTCTTTCTCAAGGACACGCTGCCCGGGAAGAAAGGAAGGAATCAAACCGGGAGCCTCCGGATTGCCAGACGAGTGCTCTACCTCCTGAGCCACTGTCACCCCACAGTACAATCATTGTATGAAAGATAAATTCTCAAAAAAATTTGAGAATAGATTGGATTAGATTCAAATGTATTGTCATCGTACAGCACAAGTACAGTACAAAAACAAAAAGACGTTTGGCATCCAACCAGAGTGCAAAATGTAACAGTAAAGTGCAACAGTAATGTACAGGTGATTAAACTGGGTACAACATATATACAGTATACAGACAATATACAGTGTAACAAGTAATTATATGGAATATATATAACCAAGCTACTGAGTAAATACTGTATGCTAATCTAATGTATGCGCATTATTGTTACGTACAGTGACACAAGTATAAATCCACTAGCCTAGTACTGTATTATCACTTTATTCTCACAGGATTTACATTTACATTTAGTAATTTAGCTGACACTTTTATCAAAAGTGACTTACAAGTTCTGTATGACAGGTCAGCAGGAAGGGTACAACTCTTTCAGCTGACTAACAATGTTCATCAAACTTGGGTGCTGCAGTGTTGAGTGAATAGTAGAGACACATTAGCATAGTAGGTCGTAATCTTTTATTTTGTCTATTCTATTTGACTAACAAGTTTATTGCACTGCACTATTGCACTATTGCACTAATTTACTATTTATTTTTAAATTGATCAAACCGTAAACAAAGAGGCCTATTGGAATGTTAGATCCTAATGTGAAGAACTATGTGATTTAATGCTTGTTTTATACTTATTTTATGTCACACAAATTTTGTCTACTGTGTAGCACTTTGAGCTGCAATTCATGTATGAAAGGTGCTATACAAATAAAGTGTATTATTATTAATATAGACATGGAAGACTAATTAGTGGAAGAGTGCATGATAGTAGAAGACTTTACTCCAAATGTTTTGTCAGACTTACATTCACACTGGTGCTGGAAGCAGCATCCAGAGTCGTCATACACCTTGACGGGAGGATAGTCATTGACACACACCAGGGGAGCCACGGGCAGACACTCTACGCTGCTGTAGGTCACATGTCCACCTTTACACTCTCCCTTGAGGCACATGCTTTCCTGCCACAGTTCACCATGCTGTGAGGAGAGGAGGTTTTTAGAACAACAGAGAACAGAGTATCATTACCGCACCATAAAATCACGAGAGTATCCGGTAAGGACAGTAGAATGACACGTTGCCGCCTCTTAGCAAGTGCCCCCAAAATTGGCCATTTTAGTTTTCGTTTTTGAGGACTGCATACTTTTTTTGCAAACCAAAACAACATACTTTATACTTATGCATGAGCCTGGTCTCTTTTGAAAGATGACATTCTTTTTTATTATTATTTCAGATAATGGTTGAAGAAGTGCGTCTTTAGTCGACGGCGAAAGATTGGACGGGATTCGGCTGTCCTAACTGGGGTGGGTAGTTTATTCCACCATTGTGGGGCAAGGACTGAGAATAGGCGGCTTCTCTTTGATGACCCTCCCGGAGCTTGGATAGGAGTAGGTCTGAGGCGGCCAGAAGATGCAGAGCGTAGGGGTCTTGAGGGTGTGTAGTTAGAGACCATTGACCGGAGGTAGGCGGGAGCGGTTCCCTTTGCCGCACGGTATGCTAGGTCGAGGGCCTTGAAGCGGATACGTGCAGCAATGGGGAGCCAGTGCAGGTCCCTAAGAAGTGGGGTGACATGGGCCGACTTCGGTAGGTTTGAGATCAGGCGGGCTGCTGCGTTTTGAATGAGTTGAAGAGGCTTGGTGGCAGTGGCCGGGAGGCCAGCTAGCAGCGCGTTGCAGTAGTCGAGGCGGGAGATGACTGTTGATTGGACGAGGAGTTGGGTGGCTTCTTTTGTCAGGAAGGGGCGGATCCTTCTGACGTTGCTCAGGAGGAATCTGCAGGTTCTGGTTGTCGCTGCGATGTGAGCAGAGAAGTTCAACTGGTCGTTGAGGACAACACCAAGGTTCTTGGCGGTCGGGGACACGGTCACAGCTGCATTCTCGACTGTGATGGAGAGGTCGGTCAGGGTGGAGGATTTGGCCGGCAGGTGGAGCAATTCTGTTTTGCTTAGGTTCAGTTTGAGGTGGTTGGTCGTCATCCAGGCGGAGATGTCGGACAGACAGGCTGATATCCGCTCAGAGACGTGGATATCTGAGGGAGGGAAGGAGAGGAAGAGTTGAGTATCATTGGCATAACAATGATATGAGAAGCCATGAGACGTGATAATGTTAGTGTAGAGGGAGAAGAGAAGGGGTCCTAATAATAATAATAATAATTTAGGACCTGCTCCGAGGTCATCATTTGGCACACATGCGAACCATGCATACAATGCGTATCTGCGATTAACCCATCCCGTCGTCCTTCCCCCCCAAGGGCAGCCGGGAGCAGACAGGCGCCACGTGAGCCGCGCCAGGGGACCAATCCAAGTGCTCCTGTCCGTCTTCGTCAAGGACGCCACAGCGTTAGCGATCTTGTTGTTGTGCATGTTTTTCCATTGGGTTTATCTTATCGGGGGGGGAAACCCTTGCGAGCACGGGGAGAACATGCAAACTCCACACAGAAAGGCCTGGGAGATACCCCACCTGGGTAACTGGCATCATGGAAACCTGGTCCCCAAGCGGGATTCGAACCCTGGACCTTCTTGCTGTGAGGCGACAGTGTTAACCACTACACCACCGTGCCGCATGTATCCTAGGACCGAGCCCTGGGGGACACCCGTCCGCGTGTATCCTTTCCGCAACGGAATTCGGTTTCCGGGTTCCTCTGATTGGCCGCGACCCCCACGTGACCCGCCCCCCTATCCACCACTCTGCCGCTGCCGCGCGCGTCAGAGCAAGCGGCCGCGGACTCGCGCGCTTCCTCAATTTATACGCATGGAAGTATTGACTGAATGAATGAATTAATGAATGAATGAATGAATGAAAACTTTATTTAACAGATTGCAGAATGTGTACAATACAGTACGGCTCAATACACACAATTGTTAAGGGGATGCAGACCTGAGAAAGACGTTTGTCTTGTTTACATCAGGGTCCCCCATTTTCAATTCATATAGAACGACTACGCCGTAACAAATCATTAAAAAAATATACCGTTAACTGGAATAGGTTGTGCCTTTACACATATGTTGGATTATGTAATTGGTTTGTCATGACAAACAAATAAAAAAATCGCGATTTACCCGCTGGCTACAACAACACACAGTGACTGCATGTAGTCACTCTGTGTTGATATTGTAGCCACCTCCTCCGGGGATTCGGCTCCCATCAGTCGGGCAAGAACTGCGGGTTTTCAGCCTTTCCCCTCTCTCCTGGAGCTTAAGGGGGAGCTTAGTATTCCTGCCTCTGAGGAGGTGGCTACAACATCAACACACAGCGGGTAAATCGCGATTTTTTTATTTGTTTGTCATGACAAACCAATTACATAATCCAACATATGTGTAAAGGCACAACATATTCCAGTTAACGGTATATTTTTTTTAATGATTTGTTACAGCGTAGTCGTTCTATATGAATTGAAAATGGGGGACCCTGATGTAAACAAGACAAACGTCTTTCTCAGGTCTGCAACCCCTTAACAATTGTGTGTATTGAGCCGTACTGTATTGTACACATTCTGCAATTTGTTAAATAAAGTTTTCATTCATTAATTCATTAATTCATTCATTCATTCAGTCAATACTTCCATGCGTATAAATTGAGGAAGCGAGCGAGTCCGCGGCCGCTCGCTCTGACGCGCGCGGCAGCGGCAGAGCGGTGGATAGGGGGGCGGGTCACGTGGGGGTCGCGGCCAATCAGAGGAACCCGGAAACCGAATTCCGTTGCGGAAAGGATACACGCCACCCGTCCGCAGGGGGCGGGTGGCCGACAGAGTCCCTCTCCATGACACTTGGTAGGAGCGGTCGTTGAGGTATGATGTCAGCCATGTCAGCGCAGATCCAGCCACTCCCATTCCTGCGAGGGCCGCGAGGAGGATCTGATGGTTGACTGTGTCGAAGGCTGCAGATAGATCTAGGAGAATCAGGACAGAGGAGAGGCCTTTCGCTTTTGCTAAGTGAAGTGCCTCTGTGACCGCAATGAGGGCCGTTTCTGTGGAGTGGCCAGTCCGGAAGCCAGACTGATTGGGGTCTAGGAGGTCATTCTGTAAGAGATAAGCAGTAAGTTGGTTGGATACAGCACGTTCAAGTGTTTTAGAAAGGAAGGAGAGAAGAGAGACAGGACGATAGTTGCCTATGACGGTGGGGTTCAGGGTTGGTTTTTTTATGAGGGGCGTGACTCTGGCTTGTTTTAGGGAGGTGGGGACCACCCCCGAGTTGAGTGAGGAGTTGATGGTTGCAGTTAGGAATGGGAGGATGTCCGGTGCTATGGTCTGGAGGAGTGGGGAGGGTAGCTGGTCCAGCTGGCATGTAGTCGGACGGTTCGACGTTACCAGTGTCAGGGTCTCGGCTTCTGTAATGGGAGAGAAAGATGACAGAGTGAAGGATGAGGTTCTCGATTCAGTGTTTGGAATGGGTGGGGGTTGGGAGAAGGAGCTGCGGATGTTCTCCACTTTTTCCTCAAAGAAGATCGCAAAGTCTTCGGCAGAAAAAGATGAGGGAGGAGGGGGTGGGGGGGGGGGGGGGGGGGGGGGGTGGGGGGGGAGTGAGGAGGGAGGACATGGTAGCATGCAGTTTGCGAAGATTCTTGGCAGAGGCCTCGATCCTATGGTGAAAGAAAGAAGCTTTGGCATTAGTAATGGTTTTGGAGAATGTTAACAAGAGGTTGTGATATGTGTCGATGTCAGCAGTGAGGCGTGACTTTCTATACTTCCTCTCAGCCGCTCTCAAGACCTGTCTTTGTTCTCTCACTGCATCCATCAGCCATGGACTGGGTGGGGAACGGCGGGCAGGTTTCTCGACGAGGGGACAGAGCTTGTCGAAGGAGGTTGCAAGGGCTGATAGGAGGGTGGAGGTTGCCATCTCTGTGGGGAGAGCAGAGAAGGTGTCACTCAAAGGTAGAGCGGATATTATGTCAGAGGAGAGGGTGGAGGGGGATAGGGAGGGCAGGTTGCGTCTGAGTGAGACAGTTTGAGTTGGGGTGAAGACCTTTCGGTTAAGCATGAGAGTTAGTGAGAAGGATATGAAGGAATGGTCAGATACATGTAGGGGAGTTACCGTGGTGTTAATGATGCTGGAGTTACGGGAAAATATGAGATCCAAGGAGTTGCCTGCTTTGTGGGTGGGAGGCATGGCAGTGGGAGTCAGGTCAAATTGTTGTAGGAGGGAGACCACTGGGACCGACTGAGATGAGTCAGGCAGGTTGAAGTCGCCCAATAGAAGGAGAGGGGTACCATCTTCCGGTAAGGAGCTTAGAAGCATGTCCAGCTCATCTGTGAAGTGATCGAGGGGACCTGCAGTAGTTAGTAGTCCAGAGGTAGTATTTCCCCAGAAGGTGGCATGGCTTACAAATCCAGACGGAGCCATAGCCTGAAGCCTTATGTAGTACATATCCAAATTTCATAAAGATCCATTCAGAAATGCATGATTAGGAGTGATTTTGGTCAACTGTGTACAAAGAAAAACTCAGTTTTCTCATAGACTTCAATTCATTTGGCTTCCTGTTAAAGAATTTAGTTGTTCACCTAGATCCCTGATTCACACATCCCCACATGGGGTATCATTGGAAGCCACACTCATTGGCTACAATGATCCACAATCATTTTCGAGATCGGATCTAGATTGACGGAACTACTGCAGCCTGAGTCGGGAGTGGTATTTTGCGCAATACCGTGTACTTTGCACAAGCCTCAAATACCGGCATGTAACTCGAGAACCGCTGAGTGGATTTTGTCGGATTTTGTCGCTATCGACAGGCAACAAATAAGCCTTCAATTCGATATATATATATTGTATTACAAAATATGCACACCGAGCCACTAGGGGTCGCCAAAGTGCCGGTTGCAAAAAGTCTGAAAAACGTCCCATATGTGGGACGTCGCAAACTAAGAGGTTCCCTTTCAATATCACAATATAGAAGGTTAACCCTTTTGCTACCACACTATAGACAGTTAACCGCCTGTAGTGTGGTAGTGAAAGGGTTAACGTTATGTAGTGTGGTAGTGAAAGGGTTAATGTTCTGTAGTGTGGTAGTGAAAGGTTAACCTTCTGTAGTGTGGTAGTGAAAGGTTAACCTTCTGTAGTGTGGTAGTGAAAGGGTTAGCCGTCTGTAGTGTGGTAGTGAAAGGGTTAACCTTCTGTAGTGTGGTAGTGAAAGGGTTAAAGCACTGACAAACAAAAAAAGGGGGGGGGGGGAAGAAAAAGTACCTTTCTGGGAGGAGTCACATTGGTACACGGTTGGGGTTGGGTGGTGGGAGGCAGTGGTGTGGGCGTTGGGCAGGAGTAGGAGATCACCTCCACCTTACAGCTTTCATTACACACGCCCACATAACACCAGCCGTCGTGGTCGGACTCGTTGTAGACGACGGCACCTGGCGACGAAGATCGAGAGAGTAGTCGAGTACCGATCGGCACGTTGTTGGGAATTCTTTACCCGTGCCGCTGAGACAATGTCAGGCTCGGGTTCAACCTTTTTATAAAACGCACTGCTTGCTTTCGTCAAGATCAGGGGACGGAGTGGGTTCTAGTCATCATAACTCTCATAGTAGTGTGGAGGAATAATATACTGTCCTCTCCCTCAGTTGAGGTCTTTCACCATTCCCCCCAAATGTTTACCCCCTCCCTTCCCCCAAATCTACAGTTTATGGTGTGTGCCCCCCCCCCCCCCCCCCTGACTATAAAGGAGCCCCTCTCTCTCTGATTCTCTCTCTTCTCCCTGGTGTCCTACTCTAGGTAGTAGCCTGGATGAGAGCTATTCAGCCATTCTCTCTAACTATTTTGTATGTATTGATCATTCTGAGTTAATACATCGTATTAACCGGATCCATTAGACTGAGTAAGTTATTACATGTTTCCCACAGTAGTATAAACTACTAACGAGTCGGTCGCAGTCAACCAGCACCTGTTAACAGGTCTGACCCTTTAGCTCAGCTGGTTAGCGCGGCCGCCTGTGGATCCTATGGTCCCAGGTTCAAATCCACTCGGTCACAGTAGAATCTCTTATCTATGATCGAGACAATGGGAAATGAATGCATCCTTAAAATGTATGTTAAGGAATCAAAATACTCTAAGAAGCTGCGGTAGATTTATTTTTTTATTACATTCTATTGCAACATTCGTTGACATTGGTATTGGCCATAGTGGGAATAAAGTGGAGTGGAATGACATGGTATTTTACAGTATTTCAACTGTCTCTGTATTTTTACAGTATTTCAGGGCTCTGATATACTTCCTTCTAACTGCATGTTCTTGTTTACGTGCGCAAGATGGCTACCACACACATCCTGCATTCCTTTGGAGAATTGGTTGCGCGTGTCCTCAGAAATCTATGCTACGTGTCGTCCGCAAAAGATGAAATCAAGCATGTGCGCGGTGGGCCAGTATAGACTGTTTCAACAGAATTGTGTTGCTAGGGCAACACCTTGAACCCTAGTTAAGTCAAGTCAAGTCAAGTCAAGAGATTTATTTGTCACGGCATACAAGTATACAATGAAATGTGGGTGGTCTTTAAACATTGCAACAGGAAATTAACTTATATTCTGGTGTCAACCAGGGTTGATTTGGCCCTGATTTGTCCCATAACGGATATACTTCTTAATCCTCCAGGTACGCAAAGTATGTAAGCAAGTATGCGAACAATGATGTTAAAATGGAGTATATCTAAGCCCTTGAACTGCTCAGTAATATTTCAGCCTGGTGTTTACTCTAGGATGAAACCCAACAGGAATAGTAGGCCCTTTTCACAGTGAACATAGATGGGTAAACACAGCGTTAGCTGATGACACGTAATAAGCAATCAGTAAAATACACAAGCAGTAATATCAATATTCATTACAAGGATTGAGATATTTTAATATACTGTGGCCAGACAGGCACCCTATATTTATATTTATATATATTTATTATAAATTATATTCCCTTGTGCCTCCTTAGCAACTATTTTGTGTATTTTTTTGTGTGTTTGTGTGTACAACGGTGGCTGTGTTGATGATTATGTCATGAAATTGGGTCCATTTGGCTTCCGGTTCCGATCCGCAGCGCATGGCTGGCTGATTTTACGGAGCTCGGCAACCAAACCACATTAACCCTGATTAAGTTTTATTTTTTATACCATTTGATTTTCTTGAAGTTAGAATTATGTCTAAACAGACGCAGAACAAGATGGGAACCCTGAACGACGTGGATAAGGAACTCATCAGGTCGATATTCCGGGAGGAAACGGACGCTATCATGACTAAGCTAGCCGGCAGGGTAGATGCACTACAGGAGACGGTGACCGCCATAGACGCACGATTAGCCATGGCGGAGGGAGGTATGTCCGCGGTCGTGGAGGTAGCTGAGACCAACGTCGCGGGAATATTATACTTGGAGGACAAACTACGTGATTGTGAGATGAAGTCGGTGGACCTGGAGGACCGTGGTAGAAGATGTAATGTTAGAATATACGGGTTACCGGATAAAACGGAGGAGGACGAACCGATAAAATACCTCGAGGAGATGATACCAAAATGGTTTCCGAAACTGGCTCGCCCCGAGATCGAAAGAGCGCATAGGATCTTCAGACCCGCTACCCAGTTGAAGGGCGAGCGTGCAAACCCTCGCACATTCATATTCTGCTGCCTGAGATTCCAGACGAGACAGCATATATTGAGAGAGGCCAGACTGAAACCTCCGGTGGTGAACGGCCGTACCTTGAGATTCGCCGCTGACTTTAGCGATTACACAGCTAAACGTCGCAGAGCATTCACCGGCGCCATGGATCTAGCACGAGAGAGGGCGGTGGAGGTATATCTACTATTCCCAGCAAAGCTGAAGGTGAAGACGGGATGGGGAGAGGTATCGTGCAACCGTCTATTCAAGTCACCATCCGAGGCGGAGGACTTCATTCGAAAAAGCAACACAGTCACTCCGACTGAGAGGAACAGACCGGCCACGGTGGAGCATACACCGAGCGACGGGCAATGAGGGGCCGGGGCGGGTACCTGAGGCTGGCCTCACGCGTGGCCTGCTAACATGCTAGCTATCCAGGCTAGTGGCCCTGTAGGAGTGGAGCTGGTTCCACACGTGGGCTGCTAGAATACAAGCTAACCAAGCTAACGACTCCACTGCACGTGTGCTATTAGCACACCGGCTAGCTATCCAGGCCAGCACTATGGTAAACACGTTCGACCGTGGCTTTCTCAATCCTCAGGACGGTAATACTTGACTTCTCTATACGGTACTGTCTCAATCACGAACATGATTACTGACTATTTGAATGTAATTCAGACGCCCTGTACTCTTATCAGTTTTTTCTTTATTCTTTATCTCTTGCCTTTTTTATCATCTAACACTCGAACTATCCATTGAACGGCGCAAGGTTTGTTACGTATGTTTGTTGTCTTTATTCGGCTCTAACCGAGCGGGATGAAGATCACAATTTTCACTCAAACAGACTGAATGTGCTTATGATCCGTCCAACCGAGGGGGTTGATCCCCTTTGCAACGAACTGTACGCCGGTGCATTTAACTCTCTTTCTTATCACAGCAGAACACAAGACCGTCACAGACGCTGCACTACCTCAACGTTGGCAGCACGGTAATGATCGGGGTTTGTTTCCACAGTGGTATTATTTCGACATGTGTTAAGAGTACCTCACTTTAATCAAGTTCAGTTCGGACAAACTATGTTTCATGTGCCTTTATCGTCTGCATAATGTTCTATGCACTGAGCTCTATATAGTTATAGATTGATTCTCTCTGTTGAGAGATGGGGGGTTCCCCTATTCCTAATTCGTTACAATATACAATTCTGGTTAGAATGGTTAAGTTACGTAATGTGGTTTTGGTTGCTGTGACCCGGTCACAGTGCCAAATGATGTTTGATCGACATCGGACAAGATATTTGAGGGGGGGGGGGGGGGTGCGGGGAGGGGAGGGGGGGATACGGGGATTTTTGTTTTTTATTTCTTTTGGCTCGTTCTACTGTATGTCTGCTCTCGCCCAACAGGACCTTAGCGTGGGGATGTGTATATGTTGTGGTGCTCTACTTCGGGGAATCACGTTCAGTCATACTGCAACCTGGCTGGACTATGGCTAATTTAAACATCTTGATCTGGAATTCAGGGGGGCTTAATATTCAACATAAACGTACAAGTGTACTAACATGGTTGAAAAGACAGGAGGTTGATGTGGCTTTGCTGAGTGAAACGCATCTTTTGAAGGCTGACAGTGCTAAACTTGCAATTTTTTATCATAATATAAGCTCCTCCTCTTTTAGCACTAAATCCCGGGGCGTAGCCATAGTGGCTAAGCGGAAGTTGAATATTAAACAATTAGACGTGTGGTCTGATGTGGAAGGACGAATCACTATAGCGAAGATGGAATACAATAACAGGAAAATTGCTCTTATAGCTGCATATGCCCCTAATGTGTATGACGCGCAATTTTATACTGCACTCACTACAGAGATGCTGAAACTACCTGAGTACTCATTCATAGTGAGTACTGATTTCAATGCCATGTGGGATCCATTGATTGATAAATCCGGAGATGCTGTAACCCACGATCAAAAGCAAGCTGCCGCGGCCCTACTTGGCTGGTCTAAAGACACAGGGGTTATTGATATGTGGCGGTTACTAAACCCAACCTCACAAGACTACTCTTTTTTCTCCGCGAGACATAAAACTTTCTCCAGAATTGATTATGTTTTCTCCTCCCCTAGGCTATTCGATAGCTTTGACGTTGACTTGAAGGGTTCACTCAGCAAAATGAGGTCTCGTGCCCCTAGATGGCGCTTTAACTCAACGCTGCTGAAGAACGAGGAATTGAACCTACAATTTAAGGAGAAGCTCATTGAATTCTTGCAGTTTAATGCTGGATCGGTACAGGACCCCAGCACTTTGTGGAATGCGGTTAAGGGGTTTATTAGGAGTAATACCACTCTATTCACTTCCAATCTCCGCAAGGGACGTCTCTCCAAGTTAGTAGAACTGGAAGAGCTGCATAAAACAATGATGTCTTCTATGCAGCAAAGATACTCTAGCCGACCGGAACTCCAAATTAAAGTGGTGAAAAAGGAGATTAACTCCATTTTAAGACAACAATCTGAATTTCAAATGCACAGAAGAAGACAACACTACTACTTTCATGGCTCTAGACCCAGTCACCTACTGGCTATGAAGATACGGGCCAGCGATACATTTGCCGATATCCCTGCCATTAAGAACCAACAGGGTGAGATAACCACCAACCCCAACAAAATCAACGATACATTTCGCTTGTTTTATTCCAACCTGTACGAGTCGGAAGTGGTCTTTGATCACGCCAAGCTGGAGGACTATCTTAGTCAAATTAACCTACCACAAATCTCAGAGGAGGACACTAAACGGTTAGCCGAACCTATCACACTAGATGAGCTCAGGGAAGCAATAGCTGATATGCAGAGGGGCAAGGCTCCTGGTTGGGACGGCATTCCACCGGAACTCTATACTGCGTTTTGGGATATACTTGGTCCCTTATTACTTTCAATGATTTTACACTCAGTCGAGGAGGGCAATTTTTCCAGGGATGTCAATATGGCACTTATATCTGTTCTACTCAAGAAAGATAAGGACCCCACCGAATGTTGAAGCTATAGACCCTTAAGTCTCCTCGGAGCCGATCTCAAGCTATATGCTAAGGTGCTAGCCATCCGACTTCAAAAGCATATGACATTTCTGGTTAACCCCGATCAGACCGGCTTTATAAGAGGCCGACTGGTCACGGATAATATCAGACGGTTACTGCACGTGATTGATGCCAGTAAGGATGTTGCAGCCCCTACGGCTGTCATGTCCTTAGACGCGATGAAGGCCTTTGACAGATTGGAGTGGTCGTATTTATGGGCAGTACTAGGAAGGATGGGATTGGGCGAGGGTTTCATTCACATGATCAAAGTCCTCTACACAGATCCCTCTGCCATGATCTTGACAGGGAAGCTTTGCTCACCACTATTCGCTGTTTCGCGCTCTTCTAGACAGGGTTGTCCTCTTAGCCCAGGACTCTTTGCTCTTTCACTCGAACCTCTAGCTCAGTACATAAGACAATCCCGGGTTATATCCCCTGTGTCAATTAAGGGCACACATCACCATATCAGCTTATACGCAGATGATGTACTCCTATTTATGCAGAACCCAGCTGTCTCTCTGCCCTATCTTCTCCAAGTAATAGATTACTTTGGCAGTCTATCTGGATTTAAGATCAACTGGCCAAAATCAGCTTTCCTTCCACTCAACGAGACTGCGAAGGCAACCATCCTTCCAGCAAACATACTCATGGTAGAGCACTTTAAATGCCTTGGGATTGAAATATTCCCAACTGTTAACCAGACAGTAAAGTATAACTACTCCAGCTTGGGTGACAGGATTACGAAGGATTTTGACAGGTGGTCCAAATTAAAGAACTCACTACAGGCCCGCGCCTCAATAATTAAGATGAATGTTTTACCCAGAATTAATTTGATCAGCTCCATGCTACCGTTGTCTCCCCCTGTTGGTTACTGGCAAAAACTGCACTCTGCTGCATATAAATTCGTCTGGAATAACAAACGCCCACGCTTAAAGAGATCCACTGCACAGAGGAGTAAACTAGACAGGGGTTTAGCATTTCCAGACTTCAAGTATTATTTTCAAGCTTACTCTCTGAGACCTCTTATCACTTGGTTTGACGCTCAAGCGGCTGTGTCCTGGCGTCCATTGGAGGAGGAGATGGTGTCCCCACATAGACTCCAAGATGTCGTGTATACCAACCGATTTGGCGTGACACCCAGAAAGCATGCACTAACCGCCATAAATAGCACACGCATTCCCCACTATTCAATAACAATTGGCTCCTTATTGGACAACAACCCATTAGATATCCTAGATGGGAAGGGAAAGGCATACATACATTGGGGGATATTTTCAATGACTCTGGTATCCGGTCTTTTCAGGACCTATCCAACGGATTTGATCTCCCCAGAAACTCCTTTTTCTTTTATTTACAAATGAGGGCAGCTCTGAAGGCTCATGGAGTCCCATGGCACGCTCCACTAGAGCGACACCGGTTTCACAAATTCTTTTATGACAGAGAGACATCGAGAGGCTTCGTCTCTGACTTTTATCTGCACTTACTTACGTCCTCATATAAAGACCTACCCTTAGATATGATTTGGAGAAAGGATATCCCTGAGTTGGATATAGATTTTGATTGGGATGCAGTCTGGGAAAATATTAGGCTATCATCACGCAACCCAGATCACCAACAGATTCATCTAAATTTTGTTCATAGGACTTATTTGACCCCCAGGCGATTGAACCTAATGGGTCTCAGGCCTGACTCTCGATGTACCTTGTGTCCAGACGGTGCCATTGGAACATATATGCATATGTACTGGGAGTGCCCTCCGGTTGAGATCTTCTGGGTAAATGTTACCACTCAGTTATCAGAGATTTTCTCTCTAACCATACCGGCCTTGCCTTCTGTTTTATTGTTTAATGATGTTTGCAATTGCCGGCCTCTGTACATGTAAAGAGACTCATTTTGGCTGGTCTGACGGCTGCCAAAAAGCTGATTGCCTCATGCTGGATACAACCAGATAAGCTATGTCCAAAGGTATGGATTCTCACCTATCTTGATGTTATTTATTTGGAGATTTACACTGCACGTGTTAATGAAGCCAATACCGCGGTCTGGTTGGCTGTGGTGGAAAAACTAAAAGAACGCATATGACTCTGAAAGTTGAGTACTGAATGGGGTATTATGTGGATGTCTCACGTTGGGGTCCTGGGGCGAGAGGGGGGGCTGGGGGCTGAACGAGCGAATATTCAAGTATGTTGGTGGTTATGGTGTTTTTTGTATTTTTGTTTCATTTATTATTTTTTATTCAATGATTGATCCTATGTATATTTCCTGACCCCCTTCTGATCTGGGTCTGGTGATCGTGGGCTCTGGCTGGGGGGGGCCGTGGTTCGGGGTCTCTGCAGGTCGAGGCACTAAAGAGGCGTGGTGCTTTGGCTCGCGGGGGGGCCGGGCTGTGGGTTGTGGATTGTGGCTTGCGGTTGCCGGGCCTGGAGGTGGAGGGGTAAGCACTTTTTTATAGTATATATTTTATTTTATTATCCTTTTACTTTGTGACAACTTTATTGTCTAATCATTGTTGTGTTAGTTTATGTTCTTGGATGTCTTTTATGTATTATTGTTATTATTGTGTTGTGAGTTGTGTTGAAAATTGAAAATAAAAAAAGATTTGATCCAAAGAAAATGTATTAAATTGGGTCCATTTGGTTATTTTCCATATATTTTCAATATGTGAAATGATCATCATTTGAATGTCTCTAAAAAAAAGTTACACACTTTAGTTTGGGAATTAACCATAAGGGTTTATTTCTTGCCATTAACTCCCATGTTAAACGCTGTTTTTTAATCTGCAATGATTCATAAAATTTTCGATAAAATGAAAATATGAACGATAGGACAGCATCCTAAACACTCACAGGCTCTTGTAGAAACGCTGTTACCGGATTTCTACACACGGTGGCGCAATTGTCCTATGCATGTTTTCACCATGGCCCATGTGAGAATAGGAGCCAGTCAGTCTGGAGTAGGCGGAGATTCTCGCCCAGAGGCGGTGACGTTTTGGGGGGAGACTGTTTGGCCAGGTGGAGCTTGTCGCGGTAATAAGGAATGTGCCCAGTTGAATGAATTGGAGTACTTGGCTCGTTTTTGGAAAATTTTTGCCGGCGTTTGGAACCAAAATGCAGCAAATCGTTACGTAAGTACAACACTGTGTAAATGTATAATGTAGTAGTAGTAGTAGTAGAAGTTTAGCAAACAATCGATTAGTTAGTTTGCAGTAAAGTGTGTGGGGCTCAGATTGGCTCTCACGGGATGAATCTTGAATGAATCCAGCCGGGCCTTGGCCAACATGTACATATCGCCCCCCCAGCCATATTCGCAAAGCACTTCCATTAGCGAAAATATCGGGAAAGACCCGATATTTAGGAGACGCACACGCATGCACGCATCCTCTGGTCTGGTGGGGTGCTGGTGGGAGACGCGCGGCCCGCTGTGTGGTTACCTCGAGGCGGGCTGCTTCAGCGCGAGGCAGGGGGTGCGGCATCTCTCTCTCCCAGTACCCGTGATAAGCTCACTGTAACCCCGCTACATATGTAACCGATGTCAGGGTATTTCATAACATTAGCGTTTGGCCATTTCCTGACCAAATGAGTAAATTATTTTTCTAAATCACCACATGAGGTGAATCACAACTAATGTGCGCTGGTTTGACACGCTGGAATATGATGTCAAAAACATAGAAATAATATAAATATCCCGTTTTGTGTCTTTTTTGTCATAAAAATGCAGGTACTATCAAACAAACAGGAATATAAGTGGTTACAATTCGGAAATCTTTGTAATCTTTGATAGATATGTTAAGTTAGGTTCTTAGTGGTAATCATGAAAAAATTTGAACAAAATATTAAGAATAAAAAAAATTATGACCTTGAACTTGATGCAACACTTTCATGCTCTAAGCATCTACCTCTGCTAAGTTTTGAGGGAGGCAGTGTGTCCCATATAAGGGAGGTTAGAGGCATAGTTGTGCCTTCAGAAAGTTGTATAAAGTCATTTTAATATTAGGTTAGGATTACTGGTTGCCCAGCCATACAGTACTGTATATATGGCGTATTCTCATATTCTCTTAATCTCTTGTAAGAATCATGTATGATGGTTTACTGCCACGTGTTTTGCAATTGTTCTTGTAAGATTTGTACACAACTTTTAAACCCCCTTACAACCAAATAAATACTTCTTTCTACAAGCATCTTACGATAATGTGTCAGGAGCTAATAAGGACCCTTTACTTGGGGATGTTGTAGCCCAAATATATTTAGTGTTTGTTTGTCACATATAATCAACCAGTGGCGGTTCGTCCATAGTGGGTGCTAGAGCGCCGCCCTCCCTGGTTAAAAGAGAGAAGAAGTTTTTTTTTTTTTTTTTTTTTTGCCCTAGAAATAAAATAAACATGTTTAAAATTAATAATATTTACTAATTTTAAGTATGTTTGTGTTTCCAATGCACAATATAACGTTAATATATCAAATATAAATAATAGTTTTTCATTCACAGGAAGTCACTAGTAACTACCTCTCAGGCTGGGGTGAGACATATCGCGCACGGCAGGGCGTGCACTGGTTTCATCGCTGTATCCTCGCAGCCAATCAAATAGGTCAACGCACGTAACGCACTGTGCGTTGAAATATGATGTAATATGATGGAAGCCGGGCGCGTTTTCAAGCGATCTATATCATCTGCACGGTGGTGTAGTGGTTAACACTGTCGCCTCACAGCAAGAAGGTCCAGGGTTCGAATCCCGCTTGGGGACCAGGTTTCCATGATGCCAGTTACCCAGGTGGGGTATCTCCCAGGCCTTTCTGTGTGGAGTTTGCATGTTCTCCCCGTGCTCGCAAGGGTTTCCCCCCCCGATAAGATAAACCCAATGGAAAAACATGCACAACAACAAGATCGCTAACGCTGTGGCGTCCTTGACGAAGACGGACAGGAGCACTTGGATTGGTCCCCTGGCGCGGCTCACGTGGCGCCTGTCTGCTCCCGGCTGCCCTTGGGGGGGAAGGACGACGGGATGGGTTAATCGCAGATACGCATTGTATGCATGGTTCGCATGTGTGCCAAATGGTGACCTCGGAGCAGGTCCTAAATTATAATTATTATTATTATTATCTAAGCAAGCAGCGTCTATACTTTCCGTAGCCGCATTTCTCGGAGACGCTCTCTGATTGGCCGACGCCAGTTTCTACACTGGTTAGGCTTAGTTCTATTTCATTATGGCTGCCGCTCAGCATCATTCTGCACGCACTTCACTTCGTGCACGAGCACTGAATAAAAAATTCCACAATGTACCCCCACATCCCAACATTAGTCTGGCCACACCCCCATCCGCTTACTCCCACAAGCAGGTGTGTGGTCACCCACTCACCTCCTTCTTCACTTTCACCACAAGGAAGTGCCTTCGGTAGATCCCACACTTGACGAGGTTGTTAGCTGAAGAAAGTTGAGACGTGTTTAAATTTTTTCTTGTTTTTTTCTTCTCTCATATATTCGAAAGAAAAAAGTTAAGTCATAATGTCTACTTCGGAAGGTCGTGCTCGCAACGCCACTCTTCACCAGCGGTTCTCCATTGCCGCCTCTGTCGTGCGTCTTGGAGCGGGGTTGAAGCATCTCTCGTGGTCGGCAGCCACGCCCGGTAGGCGTCCGATGGGTAGTTTGCCTCTCCAAGGAGCTGGTGCACCAGTGCTGTCTCCTGTGCGATGGCCTGGTTCCGGCTCTGGTTCCTCTGCTTCCGGGGAGTCGTCCGCTGTTGGGTGGCCGACTCCTTTGGTTGCGGGGGATTTGAGACGCAAACTTTTTGCGTCGGCTCGCTCCCGTCGCAAGATGGTGGCTTGCAGACGCGAAAGGCCTGGTTTTGGTGAGTTGCTGGAGCCAGATGAGGATGCGTCGGTCTCTACATGCCCGATGGAGACAGAGGACTACATAATAGAGGCGGACGGGTTCTTGTTTGAAGGCCCGGTGGAGACGTGTCCCCTGCCTGTCCAGGTAACACTGGAGGGGGGAGATGTCTCCTTGGGGTTCCCCGCCCGCAGATGTTGGGTTAGAACCTCCGACTCGGCGGCGGGATGCCCTGCTATCAGCCACATCAGAATGTGGCTCCTTGACCAGTAGTCTGCTGTATGTGAGGGACACGGGTTCGGAGGAGGAAAGTATGCAGGGGGAACTGCATGCTTTGTTTCCCGAGCTCATGGCGGCGGCGGCAGTCGCAAACGGCGTGCCGCTGCCGCAGCCACTGCCTGTTCCTGTCCCTGATGATCTCATAGGTCATCTATGGCAACGTCGCCCGGTGAGAGGCGTGGACGTTGTCTACCCATTTTTCCCCTCAATGCCGGCCTATGTCCGTCAGGGCCAGGTGGTCTCCCACATCATAGGCCTTATTCCTGCCTACATGCAAGTCACGCGGGTGGCGGGTTCGGTCAACGGCATGAAGGAGGGCGTGCCACAGCTTGATAGGCCGATGGCGGCGCTCCTTTGTCCGGAGGTGGTGTGGGAGCCGTTACGGAAGCCGGTTCCCCAAGGGAAATCGGCGAGGCGGTTGGCATATTGGAGCGACCAGTCATTTATCACCGGAACACAATCTCTAGCTGCCGCGTCTAACATCGGTCAGCTGGCGAGATTCATGTCCGGGATATTGACGGGCGGCACGGAGCTGACTGATTTACAGCATGATCAGCTCGCGCAGTCGGCAGGAGCCATCCTGCATCTGACTCAGCCGCAGGCTATAGCCGCTGGGAAAGTGTGCGCCCTGGCCACTCTGACCAGCACCACCTTTGGCTGGAGCAGGCGCGTGTGCCGGAGAAGAAGAGGACTCCACTTCTGACGGCACCCCTCTCCGATGCTGGACTATTCGGGACGGCACTGCAGCTGATGACCTCAACCTGCAGGGAGATGCAGGAGGAACGCTCCGTGCTCCAGCCTCATTTCCCCCCGCCCGATGTTGCCGGTGGAGTCAGACGGCTGCCGCGTCGTCGAGGTTCCTCCGCCGTGGCCGCCGCTGCCACCACCGCCACTGCTGGACCTTCAGCGAAGAAGGCCAGGAGGAGAGAGGGCGCCTCCGCTACTGCAGCCGGCCCATCTACGCCCGGAGGTGATGGTAGGGATCGTCGAGACCAGCCGCCGATTATTTACCGTCCCTCCGGGGCTCCCCGGGGTGGCAAATCCCGAGCGGCTCATGGCAGGCGTCGCTAAGACCCAGTGACTTTTTCCCTCTGTGGTCCCCCCCTGTTCCCTTCCCGGCCCCGCTATGATTTTGTTCGAAAATAAAGAGTCCCCTCTAAAGGGGGACTGTATTTTTTGTTAACAAACTGTGTGTTTATTCACCAAACATATGATGGGGTTGCAACGTGTGAATCTTTCGCTAGTATGGGTTGATGGGCAAGCTACTTGGAAAATGTAGCAAGCTACACTACAAGTTACTCTCGATTAAATATAGCTCAACTACAATGGAAGCTATCCCCAGATAAATGTAGCAAGCTACACTACAAGAACATGGCAAAAATAGCTAGCTACATCGGCACTACTTTTTTTTTTTTTTTACTTCATGATCAAGTTTCCACCAAACAAATAGGCAGGCAAAAAAAAATCTCAGTTTGATTGTTTATTATAAAACTGAAACAAGCCCTCGGTCTGGCTTTTTGTGTCATCCTTTTAACATGAACTTGTATTATGTACAAAATCCAGGAAGGCCAGTTTAGCTGGGTGCAGCCTCTACAAAAGAAAAGAAAGAGACCATTTGGTTTGATCAGTTTTTATAGTATAGTTTGTTGATTACTTTTGATGCAGTAATGGTCTTTTTCTTTTCTATTCTATCTTTATGTATTATTTGTCCCTAAACTCTGCATCTTCTGGCTGCCTGATACCCTCTCCTAGCTGAAACCTGCCCACTTTATCAACCAAAAACACACTTCTTCAATATCTGAATTTTAACTAATAATAACTGTCTTTGTCTTACTGCATTTTACTATTATGCTACCATGTCTATACTACCACCAACTATGCTAATATGTCTATACTACTACAGTATAGTATGTACTCAGAGTATAACACTCAAGCTTGACACTGCTAGACAAACAATACTATTTATCCTTGTCTGCTAGATATGTACCACTCCTGCTGACTTGTTGTACACAATTTGTAAGTTGCTTTGAATGAAAGCGTCAGCTAAATGACCAAATGTATTTAAATATGTAACTCACAAAACATTCCATGGCCCCAAAATCATGTCGGGACCCCAGACCACAGATCAGATCAATCACCATGGTAAGTTAACAGACGAAGAAAGTGCCAACACAGCCCAATGCTGCAGTGCACAGTGGCAATTTAACAATATTATTATTGTCCCTTACCTTATATACGCCGCGCCTGCGCATGCATCCCACAACTTCATCTTTTCCATTCATTCATTCCATGGAGAGGCATTGTTGTTATTGACATCATCTTCATCAATGCCATCACAAGCCCTGGAAACATCGAATCCCTCTGCCATTTCGCGCGGACTGGTTCATTCATTCATTCAGTGGTCTGTTTTGATTTTCACTTCCTGATTTGCGGGTTGGAGTCCCGCCCTATCCTGCCTCTGATTGGCCTACCCGTAATGTAGCGACGCTACTGAGAATTGTAGTTAAGCTATGTAGCGTCGCTACTTGTAGCTAGCTACTGCCCATCACTGGGAGGGCTACATTCATGTTAGAGCTTAAGCAAGGCTTGCAGCCTACACTCGGTTGAAAAAGGGTTTTTTCTGCCTCGACTAAAATCTCCTCATAAAGGTAGAGGTTAGTTGTGTGCTCTGTTGCTTACACAGTGATATTGAGCTGCAACACTATTGTGTTGGGTTTGCAGTAATGCTCGTATGAAAACGTACCACGGCTCAGCCGTTCTCTCTCTCTATCAATGTTTTTCTGTGTTACAACATGGATGCGGGTGTAGGATTCACACACACACACAACTTGGTCTTGCTATAAACCCTGTTCACAGATGTGTCTGTGGTTAGCGTGCATTGTATTAGCTTGCGCTATTCATTGGCATTGCTACTAAAGGTATCATATGGCTATTGTTGTTGTATGCAAGGGTTGGGCTTGTGAGGGGGTGCCGGATAAACCCCTCCTTCCCTCTTCTGATTGGTCAGTGGGTTTATTGGCCTCTCTTTTTCGTTCAGTCAGGGCCAAGCTGTTAGGTGGCTTGGCAGGGAGGGGGGGGGGGGAGGGTTTCCCAGACTCTGCACCCATCACAAGCGTTTGAGTCTTGGGTTTCCCCCCGTCATAGCACACGTCACTAGGCACGTTGCTATTGGACGATGACTTCCGTGAGTTTAGACCCGTATGTAGGGTCTGTTGTTGTCAAGTGTCGGGATAGAGTGTAGGAACTTAATGTTCTACTACGCTCAATATACGCGTAACTTGAGTCGGTTGGTCACATGACTCAATGTTACCGTGGCTTTTCAATCTATGGCTCACATGGGAAGTCTCTCTGAGGAGTTCCGTCTCTCCTCTGTGGTAGGGATGACGGGATATAAAAATGTAAAAAAATTTACCCTCGGCTGCGTCAAGTGGGATTCATGTCAGTCGGTGTTTCTTTCTTTTTTAATAAAAAAGTGTGGAGAATGTGAAGCACGACAACCTTCTTGTCGTTCTCCCAGGCGCCTTGAAGGATCGATGTGGGGTCTGGTTAGACTGTCCATTGATATGTTTTGGGTCCCGACGCATACATAGTGCTGGCTCGTGTTTCTGATAAGAATCATGCGGGTGGCTAGTACGCCTTGGTTACTTGTTATTAAAACAGCGTTTTTATAAAGCAACTGGGATGGGGGATTTTTTCCTCTTCCGAGAGCCTGTTACTGGGTCTCGACGGATTCTCGTTCATATCTGGGGGATGTTAACGGAATAGATCAGAACATAGGTAGAGGGGTCTCACGCCCTTGGGGTGGGCCACCGAGCACGGTTTAAACCGGACCGTCTGGGTGGCGCCCTCTTTTCATGTTTTGAATCAGCACGCATATCTGCCCCTTCTCCTGGAGTAGGCATGTCGGCGTGGTTTGGGTACGGGACTGGTTCTGGTCACGCTGGTCCAGGTCAGTTAACCCGTTGTCCGCCGGGGATGCAGATCTGCTGTTCTGGTACCCTGATGGACTTGGGCTTTTTTCAGGGGGAAAAATGCCGGGTCGGCCCGGGTGTCACATGGTTAGGCGTTATGGAGACCTTTTGTTGTGTACACTTTGTACCTGGCACTATTATAAGGGGCTGGTTCTCCTTCTTTCGCTCCTCTCTCACGCATGGCGAAGAGGGGGCTGTTGGGGTGGTCTTCTGGACCTCTTCTGGTAACCCTGTGTGCTTCCCGAGCCGCCGGGCCCGGTCCGAAGCAATGTTTCGTTGAAACCGTAGGCCTGGGATAACCCTTTTTTGGAAACTGAAACACTTGTACTGCGGTATAGCTGGTGTATACCCGCAGGTGTGTTTTGGAGTTTTTGGGGTTATAGGAACAACCACCGCCTGTGTACAGAGAGGGTGGTTGATTCCCTGGTGTGTTGGAGCAGAGTCAACTCCCGGGTTACCCGGTTGAGTGTGCCCCTGCACGTTCATGACGTCTGCCAATCGTGTCAGCCTTCTCTGCCTCGACCCCTCTGGGTGGTTTTTTTTTAATGGAGGCTTTGTCATGGTGCTCAACAACGCCAGCATACGCCCCTTCCGCCGGGGGGGCTGTTTTCAGTTGACTCCTTTGGCGCCTGTCTCGTCCGCAGTGCTCCAGGCTCAGGTCTACAGCCTGCTGCCTGGTTTCCCCGGTGCGCTGCCTGCTTCCGTTGGTTAAACTTTTTTGAGTGCTTTACGGCCATGCTGACTGCCTGTTCTGCAGGGTCAGTGTGCCAGGCGGTGTACTATTGGGGGGTAAGGGCCCGCTCTTGGAGGGGCTCTATCCGAATACGCTGGCGATGTGGGGGGCGGTGTCACTAAGTGACCGCCTGGTGGGGTCTTGATGCCTGGTGTCATTGACCTCTCCGGGCCCCCTTTTTCCAGGGGATCCAGTCCCTTCAGTGGGTCTGGGTCTTCCTTCGCGCTCCGCTGCTACGGCCTTGCCACGGGGTTGGGTTTGCTCTTGACCCCGTGATTCTGGGGGCAGTAACGAGGGTTGTTCCTTCCGTTCATTCCCTGGTGGCATGCGGGTTGTGCGTGTGCGTAGTCGTGGGGTCAAGCCACGGTCTGCTCACCCTGTGCGTTGGGTTGCTTGAGTTCCTCTTTGCACGGTCGGATCCGTCTCCCTCCCGTCCTCCAATAGGGAGGGTATCCTCCATTAGGGAGGGTCGGGGGGCTCGGTCCTCCCCGGTCTGATGGTTGTGGGGGGCCTCAGCGGGGTACATTTGTCAAGCTTTGGCTCCCGCTCAGCTCCTCTTGTGCAGAATGATGCTGAGCGGCAGCCATAATGAAATAGAACGTAAGGTTATGTATATAACCAAGTTCTATGAATTATGGTGACGCTCAGCATCAGGACGCCGCTGCGGCCCTTGATCTCGCCTTGTGGTGAGAGTTTGGGAAGGAGGCGAGTGGGTGACCACACACCTGCTTGTGGGGGTAAGCGGATGGGGGTGTGGCCAGACGAATGTTGGGATGTGGGGGTACATTGTGGAATTTTTTATTCAGTGCTTGTGCACGAAGTGAAGTGCGTGCAGAATGAGCGTCACCATAATTCATAGAACTTGGTTATATACTGTACATAACCTTACGTTACTCTTCGAAGTTGGTTAAGGTTAGAGTTTGTCTTAGAGCATGACGGCAAGTTCTTTCGACGGTTAAGCTTAGGCACTCTTTCAAAGTTGGTTAAGGTTAGAGTTTGTCTTAGAGCAGGGCGATAGAACGCCAGGTAGTTTGCAGGCTGTTCGACGCGGAAATGGGCAAAGACACAGCTCATCACAGTACTTGTGTTGTGGTGCCTAACTTGGCTAACAAGAAGCTATTTGGCTAGCTGGATGCAGTCTGGACAGTGGATATACATCAACAGACTGTGGGACAGTGGACATATACACTTTATCAAGCCCTCCTGGACCACGTTTCAACTAAACAAAGTGAGTTAATGCGGTCTCTCTCTCTCTCTCTCTCTCTCTCTCTCTCTCTCTCTCTCTCTCTCTCTCTCTCTCTCTCTCTCGCTCTCTCTCTCGCTCTCTCTCTCTCTCGCTCTCGCTCTCTCTCTCTCTCTCAACACAGTGTGTTGTTGTTGAACTATAACATTTAATTTCGCCGCGGGTGACGCATAATGGATGAATGAATGAATGGTAACTTGTTTAAAATGACAAGATATATATATGTGCTCATTATTGGATTGATCATATGTGTACTAGTGTAGTATGAATGAACTCGACTTAACGTTGAAAACGGGGTAACGTTATGGAGTCAGTATTCGCTTGGTCAGCTGTCCGCTTGCCCCTCCCCCCTTCACCCCCCCCCCGCGCCGACCCAAATGTAGTTCACACCGGCCGCCACTGTAATCAACTGTTTATTTTAATCATTTTAAAATGCATAAAGTATAAAGTCAATGAACTATAAAAACAACCATTATTAAGATATGATATAAAGATATGGGCAGTTTTCATTGAGATTATAAAGGATAATTAAGTATGTAAAAACCTTTAATTATGGCCTGAAAAAAGTTATGGCCAAAAAAATAGTTTTTTGTCTCAAATGGGGTGGAAGAGCATTCCTTAACACTTTCTATGCCACTCACAAGTTTTCTCGGAATTATTAATATCTTGTTGAAAGCCACTCACGAGATTTCTCTTATTTTTTTTTATTTTTTTATCGATCTGAAATCATATTGCATCACGCGAGCCTACCCTAGTCTACCCGAGAGCCGCCAGCGATCAGATGTGGAAAAAAGCGCCCCCTATCGTCTCCCAGATGACATAAGGGATTTTGGAATGGACTCAATGAAAATGGATGGGGGAAAAAATCCTGTACTCCACATTTTCCAGTCCACTGATGCAGCCGGGGTTATCAGAGTTCATTCTGGAGCCTCTGAGCCCCGCGGAATCATGTGTCCTACTGTACACACGTTGGATCTATACACTTATCGTTTTTTCTGAATGGTGATCAGGAATTGGAATATACCAGTTGGATACCATCTGATGTCAGGTAAGGAATCTCTGTTATCAGTGTTAGGATAATCAGACTCATTTTGATGAAGATATAAGCTGTTTTGTGAAATGTCCTCTATCGGTTTCACTGTAAAAATCCAAGAGGAAATTATCCGTGCGCGGCTCGAATGGGCGTGCGTGTACGTATAATATTGATCATGTAGCGTTTATTTGAAAACGATTCATAAATAGGCAGACAAATATCAACGTTCTGGAATATTCCAGTAAAAGACGATTATCATAGAATGGCCCAGAATGGACTGTTTTTTTCAAAACTGGTGCTTTTCAAAATGCTCTCAAACGGAAATGAAGCGATAAGAAACCAATCTGCCTTGACAGCACTGACTGGAAAAGGATTCTTTGATAAGCGACGGGCAGATTAGACACATAGCCATAATTTAAAACATAGATTAGGTGATATTAATGATAACATTAAAGTGGATGGTGGCATTCAAGCGCTAACTCTGGCGCCACCTGGTGGCACTGAAAGTGTTAAGATAACAAATTACACCAAAGCTGTGGTCTTTTGGGCAGAATAGCCAGTTCATGACAGGAGCAGACAGACAATAGAGGGCAATACCCAATGCAGAGAGGGGGAGGGGGGCAAGGCAGACAGAGAGATAGTACGGATAGAGGGAACGGAGGGGGGAGAAAGGAAAGACTTTATGCCTTGCTAATCTTGTTTCCTTTCCTAGACCTTTTTAAGACTTTCAATTAGAATTTAATTCTGTTTAGAATCCCCTGTTATTTAAATAAACGTCCTTCTGCTATAAAAATGGAGTGGTCCGTATACGCTTGGTCATCTATGCAGTATGCACAGGGAAAGATAGCGAAATTGGGACTTAGTGTGGAATTCCACACCGCAAAAAGACGCCTCATGGAACAACGCAGAGACAACAACCGTTTTGGGCGAGCTATTTCTAACATAGAGATAGAGGACAACTGCACTTTTATTGGAATGTTAATAACTTAAATAGAAAAGACTGAGAAGGTAAGACTTACCAACAATGAAGTCCTTGCCCATATAATGACATGTGCATTTTTGAGGTTGAGCAGTAGATGGACCCTGTGTTGAGTGGGTGGAACCTGTAATTATGATTTCTCTTGTGGTAGATGTAGTAGGAGTAGGAGTAGTTGTTGTTGTGGGAGTTGTTATAGAGGGTGTTGTTGTGGGAGTTGTTGTTGTGGCAGTTGTTGTTGTGGGAGTTGTTGTAGTGGCAGTTGTAGTGGGAGTTGTTGTAGTGGGAGTTGTTGTGGGAGTTAATAATGTGGCAGTTGTTGTTGTGGGAGTTGTTGTTGTGGGAGTTGTTGTAGTGGGAGTTGTTGTTGTGGGAGTTGTTGTGGGAGTTAATAATGTGGCAGTTGTTGTTGTGGGAGTTGTTGTGGGAGTTAATAATGTGGCAGTTGTTGTTGTGGGAGTTGTTGTAGTGGGAGTTGTTGTAGTGGGAGTTGTTGTTGTGGGAGTTGTTGTAGTGGGAGTTGTTGTAGTGGGAGTTGTTGTAGTGGGAGTTGTTGTTGTGGGAGTTGTTGTAGTGGGAGTTGTTGTTGTGGGAGTTGTTGTTGTGGCAGTTGTTGTTGTGGGAGTTGTTGTTGTGGCAGTTGTTGTTGTAGTTGTAGTGGAACATTCCTTCACCGAACAACATTTGACATTGATCTCATAATCCAAACACAGTTTCTGAAGACCTTGCATTGAGTTTTTACACACAAGACCAACTTGTGAATTACAAGTTAAATCTTGTCCCAGCATTGAGATAGACAAGTCTGGGTAGACAACCGCTCTGCATTTAACCTCTTCTGGAGCTGAGCAGATGTGATAACCAGCAGAAATAATATTCTGGATGGTTTCATCATCACCACCATCAGTTCCAGATGTGACGTTACCTGAATTGATCCATCCTGACCATTCACATTTAATTTCACCCGAGGGGTTGCAAGGGGTTGTTGTGGGAGTTGTTGTTGTTGTGGGAGTTGTTGTTGTGGGAGTTGTTGTTGTTGGAGTTGTTGTGGCAGTTGTTGTTGTGGGAGTTGTTGTTGTGGGAATTGTTGTTGTGGGAGTTGTTGTTGTGGGAGTTGTTGTTGTGGGAGTTGTTGTTGTTGTGGGAGTTGTTGTTGTGGGAGTTGTTGTAGTGGGAGTTGTTGTTGTGGGAGTTGTTGTTGTTGTGGGAGTTGTTGTTGTGGGAGTTGTTGTTGTGGCAGTTGTTGTTGTGGGAATTGTTGTTGTGGGAATTGTTGTTGTGGGAGTTGTTGTTGTGGGAGTTGTTGTTGTTGTGGGAGTTGTTGTTGTGGGAATTGTTGTTGTGGGAGTTGTTGTTGTGGGAGTTGTTGTGAGAGTTGTTGTGGCAGTTGTTGTTGTTGTGGGAGTTGTTGTTGTAGGAATTGTTGTAGTGGGAGTTGTTGTTGTGGGAGTTGTTGTTGTAGGAGTTGTTGTAGGAGTTGTTGTTGTGGGAGTTGTTGTTGTGGGAGTTGTTGTTTTGGGAGTTGTTGTTGTGGGAGTTGTTGTTGTGGCAGTTGTTGTAGTGGGAGTTGTTGTTGTAGGAGTTGTTGTAGGAGTTGTTGTTGTGGGAGTTGTTGTTGTGGCAGTTGTTGTTGTGGGAGTTGTTGTTGTGGCAGTTGTTGTTGTAGTGGAACATTCCTTCACCGAACAACATTTGACATTGATCTCATAATCCAAACACAGTTTCTGAAGACCTTGCATTGAGTTTTTACACACAAGACCAACTTGTGAATTACAAGTTAAATCTTGTCCCAGCATTGAGATAGACAAGTCTGGTTGCTCAACCGCTCTGCATTGAATCTCTTCTGGAGCTGAGCAGATGTGATAACCAGCAGAAATAATATGCTGGATGGTTTCATCATCACCACCATCAGTTCCAGATGTGACGTTACCTGAATTGATCCATCCTGACCATTCACATTTAATTTCACCCGAGGGGTTGCAAGGGGTTGTTGTGGGAGTTGTTGTTGTTGTGGGAGTTGTTGTTGTGGGAGTTGTTGTTGTTGGAGTTGTTGTGGCAGTTGTTGTTGTGGGAGTTGTTGTTGTGGGAATTGTTGTTGTGGGAGTTGTTGTTGTGGGAGTTGTTGTTGTGGGAGTTGTTGTTGTTGTGGGAGTTGTTGTTGTGGGAGTTGTTGTAGTGGGAGTTGTTGTTGTGGGAGTTGTTGTTTTGGGAGTTGTTGTTGTTGTGGGAGTTGTTGTTGTGGGAGTTGTTGTTGTGGCAGTTGTTGTTGTGGGAATTGTTGTTGTGGGAATTGTTGTTGTGGGAGTTGTTGTTGTTGTGGGAGTTGTTGTTGTGGGAATTGTTGTTGTGGGAGTTGTTGTTGTGGGAGTTGTTGTTGTGGGAGTTGTTGTGGCAGTTGTTGTTGTTGTGGGAGTTGTTGTTGTAGGAATTGTTGTAGTGGGAGTTGTTGTTGTGGGAGTTGTTGTGGCAGTTGTTGTTGTTGTGGGAGTTGTTGTTGTAGGAATTGTTGTTGTGGGAGTTGTTGTTGTGGGAGTTGTTGTTGTGGGAGTTGTGGTTGTGGGAGTTGTTGTTGTGGGAGTTGTTGTTGTGGGAATTGTTGTTGTGGGAGTTGTTGTTGTGGGAGTTGTTGTAGTGGGAGTTGTTGTTGTGGCAGTTGTTGTTGTGGCAGTTGTTGTTGTAGTGGAACATTCCTTCACCGAACAACATTTGACATTGATCTCATAATCCCAACACTCCTGAAGACCTTGCATTGAGTTTTTACACACAAGACCAACTTGTGAATTACAAGTTAAATCTTGTCCCAGCATTGAGATAGACAAGTCTGGTTGCTCAACCGCTCTGCATTTAACCTCTTCTGGAGCTGAGCAGATGTGATAACCAGCAGAAATAATATGCTGGATGGTTTCATCATCACCACCATCAGTTCCAGATGTGACGTTACCTGAATTGATCCATCCTGACCATTCACATTTAATTTCACCCGAGGGGTTGCAAGGGGTTGTTGTGGGAGTTGTTGTTGTGGAAGTTGTTGTTGTAGCAGTTGTTGTTGTGGGAGTTGTTGTTGTTGGAGTTGTTGTTTTGGGAGTTGTTGTTGTTGGAGTTGTTGTTGTGGGAGTTGTTGTTGTGGGAGTTGTTGTGGCAGTTGTTGTTGTGGGAGTTGTTGTTGTTGTGGGAGTTGTAGTGGTGGGAGTTGTTGTTGTGGGAGTTGTTGTTGTGGGAGTTGTTGTTGTAGTGGGAGTCGTTTTTGTGGGAGTTGTTGTTGTGGGAGTTGTTGTTGTGGGAGTTGTTGTAGTGGGAGTAGTTGTTGTGGGAGTTGTTGTGTGAGTTGTAGTGGATGTTGTTGTTGTTGTGGCAGTTGTTGTTGTAGTGGAACATTCCTTCACCGAACAACATTTGACATTGATCTCATAATCCCAACACTCCTGAAGTCCTTGCATTGAGTTTTTACACACAAGACCAACTTGTGGATTACAAGTTATATCTTGGCCCAGTAGTTTTATAGGGACACCTGGGTAAAGAGCCGCTCTGCATTGAATCTCTTCTGGAGCTGAGCAGATGTGATAACCAGCAGAAATAATATGCTGGATGGTTTCATCATCACCACCATCAGTTCCAGATGTGACGTTACCTGAATTGATCCATCCTGACCATTCACATTTAATTTCACCCGAGGGGTTGCAAGGGGTTGTTGTGGGAGTTGTTGTTGTGGAAGTTGTTGTTGTAGGAGTTGTTGTAGGAGTTGTTGTTGTGGGAGTTGTTGTTGTGGGAGTTGTTGTTTTGGGAGTTGTTGTTGTGGGAGTTGTTGTTGTAGGAGTTGTTGTAGGAGTTGTTGTTGTGGGAGTTGTTGTTGTGGGAGTTGTTGTTGTGGGAGTTGTTGTGGGAGTTGTTGTTGTGGCAGTTGTTGTAGTGGGAGTTGTTGTTGTAGGAGTTGTTGTAGGAGTTGTTGTTGTGGGAGTTGTTGTTGTGGGAGTTGTTGTTGTGGACGTTGTTGTTGTGGCAGTTGTTGTTGTAGTGGAACATTCCTTCACCGAACAACATTTGACATTGATCTCATAATCAAAACACTCCTGAAGACCTTGCATTGAGTTTTTACACACAAGACCAACTTGTGAATTACAAGTTAAATCTTGTCCCAGCATTGAGATAGACAAGTCTGGTAGCTCAACCGCTCTGCATTTAACCTCTTCTGGAGCTGAGCAGATGTGATAACCAGCAGAAATAATATGCTGGATGGTTTCATCATCACCACCATCAGTTCCAGATGTGACGTTAAATGAATTCATCCATCCTGACCATTCACATTTAATTTCACCCGAGGGGTTGCAAGGGGTTGTTGTGGGAGTTGTTGTTGTAGAAGTTGTTGTTGTGGCAGTTGTTGTAGTGGGAGTTGTTGTTGTGGGAGTTGTTGTTGTGGGAGTTGTTGTAGTGGGAGTTGTTGTTGTGGGAGTTGTTGTTGTGGGAGTAGTTGTTGTGGCAGTTGTTGTAGTGGGAGTTGTTGTTGTGGGAGTTGTTGTTGTGGGAGTTGTTGTTGTGGGAGTTGTTGTTGTTGTGGGAGTTGTTGTTGTGGGAGTTGTTGTTGTAGCAGTTGTTGTAGTGGGAGTTGTTGTTGTGGGAGTTGTTGTTGTGGGAGTTGTTGTGGGAGTTGTTGTTGTGGGAGTTGTTGTTGTGGGAGTTGTTGTTGTGGGAGTTGTTGTTGTTGTTGTGGGAGTTGTTGTTGTGGGAGTTGTTGTTGTAGCAGTTGTTGTAGTGGGAGTTGTTGTTGTGGGAGTTGTTGTTGTGGGAGTTGTTGTAGGAGTTGTTGTTGTGGGAGTTGTTGTTGTGGGAGTTGTTGTTGTGGGAGTTGTTGTTGTGGGAGTTGTTGTGGGAGTTGTTGTTGTGGCAGTTGTTGTAGTGGGAGTTGTTGTTGTAGGAGTTGTTGTAGGAGTTGTTGTTGTGGGAGTTGTTGTTGTGGGAGTTGTTGTTGTGGACGTTGTTGTTGTGGCAGTTGTTGTAGTGGGAGTTGTTGTTGTAGGAGTTGTTGTAGGAGTTGTTGTTGTGGGAGTTGTTGTTGTGGGAGTTGTTGTTGTGGACGTTGTTGTTGTGGCAGTTGTTGTTGTAGTGGAACATTCCTTCACCGAACAACATTTGACATTGATCTCATAATCAAAACACTCCTGAAGACCTTGCATTGAGTTTTTACACACAAGACCAACTTGTGAATTACAAGTTAAATCTTGTCCCAGCATTGAGATAGACAAGTCTGGTAGCTCAACCGCTCTGCATTTAACCTCTTCTGGAGCTGAGCAGATGTGATAACCAGCAGAAATAATATGCTGGATGGTTTCATCATCACCACCATCAGTTCCAGATGTGACGTTAAATGAATTCATCCATCCTGACCATTCACATTTAATTTCACCCGAGGGGTTGCAAGGGGTTGTTGTGGGAGTTGTTGTTGTGGCAGTTGTTGTAGTGGGAGTTGTTGTTGTGGGAGTTGTTGTTGTGGGAGTTGTTGTAGTGGGAGTTGTTGTTGTGGGAGTTGTTGTTGTGGGAGTAGTTGTTGTGGCAGTTGTTGTAGTGGGAGTTGTTGTTGTGGGAGTTGTTGTTGTGGGAGTTGTTGTTGTGGGAGTCATTGTGGGAGTTGTTGTTGTGAGAGTTGTTGTTGTGGGAATTGTTGTTGTGGGAGTTGTTGTTGTGGGAGTTGTTGTGGGAGTTGTTGTTGTGGGAGTTGTTGTGGCAGTTGTTGTTGTGGGAGTTGTTGTTGTGGGAGTTGTTGTTGTGGGAGTTGTTGTTGTGGGAGTTGTTGTTGTGGGAGTTGTTGTGGGAGTTGTTGTTGTGGGAGTTGTTGTTGTGGGAGTTGTTGTTGTGGGAGTTGTTGTGGGAGTTGTTGTGGGAGTTGTTGTGGCAGTTGTTGTTGTGGGAGTTGTTGTGGGAGTTGTTGTTGTGGGAGTTGTTGTGGGAGTTGTTGTTGTGGGAGTTGTTGTGGGAGTTGTTGTGGGAGTGCAATCACTGTAGTCACAACAGAGAACTCTGATTTGGTAGTTGAAGCACAGAGCCAGTGGGCCAGACTGGTCTTGGTTCCTGCATATTAATCCGTTGGCCAGTGTACATTGCACCACTTGTCCCACTTTCTCAATGGCGAGATTAGGGAACTTCTCTGCCCTGCATTGGATCTGGCTTGGATTATCACATACGCCTTCTGGTTTTATCTGGTCGTAGGTTTCGTTGTCCCCCCCCAGTGTTCCGAACGTCGGGAAGCTGTTATCGATCCATTTCGACCACGTGCAAGGAGTACATGTCGAGAAGGACTCTGTGGAATCTGATGACACAGGCCTGTATTAGTCAGTTATACGAACATTCCATTATTTAGAAGATTTAGCTTAACTAAATATCACTTAGTCCATGCATTGATTGCACATACCTGTGAAGTGAAACGGGGTTGTGGTTGGTGTTGCAGTGGTCGTAGTAGACGTTGTAGTTGGTGTGGTTGTAGTTGTGGGTGGTGTGGGTGTTGGGCACGGGTATGTCTTCCTGTCAATAGTGCCGTTATTACCACACACCGCTGTGATGCAGTTACCAACACCATCAGTTGTGTTGTAGATGGTGTCACCAGGCGGATACGTGTTCCCATTGTATTTACATGTACAGGCTATAATGAAATAAATATTTTCATTAGCACAATGTTAACTTACACGACTAAATGCATTTATTTTTTTCTTTTTTTTCTTTTATAAATGGATCCATACCTTGGGCATCGTAACTGCATTTGATGGTCAGTGAATCACACAGACTTCAGGAGGAAAACACATGAAGAACAGTTGTCATTTGTTGAAAGTGACACATGGTACTATTATCAACAATGTCTAATCTCCTGCACCTGTCCAATATGCCAAACCAGGGGTTCACAATCTTTTTCATGTCAACAACAACCGTTGAAAAGGTAGACTTTAGGAAATAATTACTTCTTTATATATCCCAGCGTGACTGGGATTTCTTCCAGAGACAAAGTTGTTTAAATTGAACCACAACACTATTACACATTTTAGCTTGAGACCCCTTGGAGCTATTTTGACTTCTGTTCTTAACCATTTCACTACCACACTACCAAAGGGTTAACCCTTTCACTGCGACAATACAGACGGTTAACCCTTCCACTGCCACACAACAAAGGGTTAACCGTCTGTAGTGTGGTAGTGAAAGGGTTTAACCTTCTGTAGTGTGGTAGTGAAAGGGTTACAAATCCATGTTTGCTTGTTTCTCCTTTGACTCTTCTGTCTTTCTTCACATTATTGTTCCAGTACGACACAATGGGAAATGCATCCTTGCAATAACATTTTGTGAAGAACCTTTCAATCATGACTGACTGTGTGTGCCAACGAGACTCAATGCTATTCACCCCACAAAAAGAAGAGAAAAAAAGCCAAACTAGTGTCGTAATCGTCCAAAGGGTTTTTAAATATTAAACTAGTTATTGGACAAGCAGGCGGTTTCCTTACAGGAATATTAAGAGGCCTGTTTTGGGTGTAGTCCGTTTTCACTGTAATGAGAGCTGTGTTAACAGTCCAGAGGGCAAAGCCTTTGTCTGATAGCTCTCTGTAAGCATGTGTTACTTTAAAAACTGCAATAACCCATGAATGTATAACATGCTTCAAACTGTTTTCAGCTGAAAATGAACATTCTGCGATGTCGGTGGTGGAAACCAGATCCATGAGCGCCCCAGCCAGCAAACCACCACCGGGCCTGGCCGCACCATCGCCCGGTGTCGGTGAGATAAGCGAAGCTGTGCTCTCGATCATGACCAAGCTCCATGCAGAATCTGAGACACGCTTCGCTGAAACACAAAGGAAAGTGCTGGCGGATTTTTGTGATAAACTTCATCGAGAGATATCAGAAGAAATAAGGTTGGCGGTCGTCCCGCTGATAGACAAGATGGAGTCGCTGCACGCTGTCTCCTCGGCTAATGCTATCGAACTAGCTGCGCTAACGACGGAGGTATCATTACAGGGCGAGAAGATGGTGGATCTAGAGTCCTCCCTGCTGGCTAGGCAGGCTGAAGTTACCAAACTACAGTCGGTAATTGTGGAAATACAGTCCCGGGAGAGACGCTACAACATCAGGATTGTTGGAGTACCGGAGGGCAACGGGGAAGGCCGTCTCTCTGAGACCATGCCGGAATTGCTGCAAAAAATACTGGGGAATGACGTCCTCCCCTCCCCTCCTGTCTGTGAGTCGGCCTACAGAGCGGGCAGGTCCACTCCTGGACTGAACAAGGAACCGAGGCCCATCATTGTCAAGCTGAACAGGCTTCAGCAGAGAGAACTCATCATGCGGTCGGCTCGTGCCAGAAGGGGTAATCTAAGGCTTGGCGATCACAAAGTGGCCATTTTCGAAGACTTTACGCCGGAGGTTCAAGCACAGAGAGGCGAATACAAATTGGTCCTGTCCAAGCTATGGAAACTAGGCCTGAGGCCCACGCTATTCGCTCCCGCGAAATTATCTGTGTTGGATAAGGTCGATGGTCGGCGTTCATTTTGGTCGTTGGCTAAAGCGAAGGAATATCTCGAGGGGATACCCGAGACTGTAGCTTGATAACTATATCGGGTGAGTGACTTGGCGATGTGGGCCTGAATAGATTGTTAGGGCCGGCTATTCACAAACACTTGCTGTCATGCCTAGAAATGCTAACTGCCCACTGCCCATCCAACTAGCGGGGCTTCCAAATGACTTCTGTTACTTGCTAATGCTGACCTCATGGTCGTACTTGTGCGTCGCCTATATGGAAGCTAGCAAGCTAGCTGAACAATGTTCATAGACTCTAATGTGCTATCCGGATTCATCACTAGCTTACGAGCTAGCCTCGGGCTAGCTAGCGGGCTGCGTCTATCGTCTGCGCTGAGACATTCGAGACCCGTTAATATTTACGCACTTTGGTTGTTGTTGCTGTTTAAGTGTAATCGGTTCGCACAATTCAACGGTGATCGGGTCCTTAACTAACTTTTTGTATGCTTTTATTTTTATATCCAGGCTGTTTTGAGCTTTGGGCTCCGGTAGGAGAAGATCGGTTGAATATATATATAAACAATATATGATAACAGGTTGTGTCAGGTATGGCTTATTACCATCCCCGGGTTAATGAATGTGTTTAATTCTATTCGTACATAGGTTATGTCATTCCAGCCGTTGTGCCTGATCAGAGGGGCTGTTACAGGTGTGCACTTTGACCATAACCCCCTTTTCCCCTTCTTATTATTGTCATTGTTTAAATGATGTTTAAATGACATTTGTTTGCACAATTTACCTGGGATCCGATCCTACCTTAGACTATCTGCTGGTATGCTCTAATTTAATTTTGTTTTGAATTTTCCTTTATCCATTTGTGCTATAACATTGCGACGTTGATGCGCGGACTCGGAAATAGATGGTTGCAGGGTTGATGTTGAGTTGTTATATAATAATGACAATTTTTTTTCCCATTATAGTTATCTCATGTTAGGGCCAAGGCTCATGGTGGTTTTCGACCGATATCTTTATTGAAACAATATATGATAACAGGTTGTGTCAGATATAGCTTATTACCATCCCCGGGTTAATGAATGTGTTTAATTCTATTCTTACATAGGTTATGTCATTTCAGCCGTTGTGCCTGATCAGAGGGGCTGTTACAGGTGTGCACTTTGACCATAACCCCCTTTTTTCCCTTTCTTATTATTGTCGTTGTTTAAAGAACATCTGTTTGCACAATTTACCTGTGACCCGATCCTGCCTTAGACTATCGGCTAGTATGCTTTAATTTAATTTTGTTTTGAATTTTCCTTTATCCATTTGTGCTATAACATTGCAACGTTGAAGCGCAGACTCGGAAATAGATGGTTGCAGGGGTGATGATGAGTTATTATATAATAATGGCTATTTTTTACATTATGGTTATCTCATGTTAGGGCCAAGGCTCAGGTGGTTTTCGACCGATATCTTTATTGATTTTATTTGTATTATTATTTGTGTTTATTGGACTAGTGGGGGTTTAATCAGGGGTTTATCTAGAGGGGGGTCGGAGTGGGGAGCGTCTTATTGGATCCATGACTCCAGTGGGAAATGATAGGAAGATGACCATCCTTAGTGGATGGGACATAGGGAGGGGATTGGAGAGTGGGTATAGGAGGGCTTATAATAGGACGGGTGGGTTAGGGTTTAGAGTAGAAGGAGGGTGGGTTGTAACTGGGGTGGTATTTTTATGTGTTTTATGTACTGTTGTCTTATATGTGTGTAATTGTTCCTCCTCTGAACTCCTGGGATTGACCGTCTGGGCTCGCCTGGATCAGCGCCTCTGTACTCAGCCTGGCTGCACTGGTATGTTCTCTATGCATTTAGACAAACTCGACCATGGCTAAATTGAATATTTTAATTTGGAACGCAGGAGGTCTTAACGCCCCACACAAGCGTGCCAGTGCCCTTTGGTTATTGAAGAGAAGAAATATTGACATTGCTCTCCTTAGTGAGACGCATTTATTGGTGGGTGATGTGTCAAGGCTAGCAAATCGACAATATCACGTTATCTCCTCATCCTCAGCCGATGATAAGACGAAAGGAGTCGTCATAGTTACAAGACGTAACCTTGATAACCTTGAAGTCCTGGATGTGTGGTCGGACACGGAGGGAAGGATTACTATAGCAAAAGTTGAGTTCTCTCATAGGAAGATGGCAATAATAGCATTGTATGCCCCTAACACATTTGATTCAGCGTTCTATAATACAATCACGAAGAATATGTTGGAACTTACTGGATACGCTCTCATTGTGGGTGGCGATTTTAATGCGTGCTGGGATGCGGAGATGGATAGGTCCGGATCCTCTGAAACAAGCGACCAAAAACGGTCCTCTAAGGCCCTCAGGATGTGGGCCCAGGACACTGGGCTCGCAGACCTATGGCGCTTATCCAATCCCACCCTCAAGGATTACTCTCACCTGTCTGCCAGACACAAAACCTTCTCTCGAATAGACTATGCATTCGCATCCCCTAATTTGTTTGATAGTTTCGACGTCTCATTGGTTCCCCTGGCTCTCTCGGACCACAAGGGGATTTTCCTTGTGGCAACCTTTGGCAGGCTCTCCACGAGAGCTCCCAGGTGGCGTTTTAACTCAACCTTATTAAAGAACGATGATTTCTGCTCTGAGTTCAGGAGTAAACTAGCTGAATTCTTGCAGATCAATGTTGGCACGGTCGATGACCCCAGGGTCCTATGGAACGCATTGAAAGGATTTATCAGGGGTCATGTCACACTTTTCGCCTCCAACTTACGTAAATCCCGGTCAAAAAAACTAGAAGGACTGGAAACATTATATGCGGATCTATACGCTTCTTTGCAAACTAACTATAGTGAACGACTAAACACACAACGTAAGATAGTCAAGAATGAAATAAACTCCATACTTAAACAACAGTCTGAGTTCTTGATACATAGGACAAGGCAAAATTACTACTTTCACGACTCCAGGCCTAGCCATCTATTGGCAATGAAAATACGCTCGAATGATCATTTCTCGGATATCCCCTCGATCAAGACGCGACAGGGTACAATCACTACTGATTCGAAAAAGATCAACAACACTTTTAAAGAGTTTTACTCACAGTTATATAGCTCAGAGGTTAATCTCGACGACTCTAAATTTGAATCGTTCATTGGCGGGCTTGAGATACCCCACATTTCTGAGGAAGAGGCTAAGGAACTGGGGAAACCGATCACCCTTAATGAACTAAGGGAGACGATTGCTGAAATGCAGAGGGGTAAGGCACCAGGCTGGGATGGTATTCCACCCGAGGTGTATTTAGCTTTCTGGGACCAACTGGGTCCATTGATGCTCGATATGATCAATTACGCTATCGAACAAGGGGAGTTCTCAAGAGATGTCAACATGGCGTTGATTTCTTTACTTCTCAAGAAGGACAAAGATCCCAATGATTGTGGTAGCTATAGGCCCTTGAGTCTTCTCGGGGCCGATTTAAAAGTGTTTGCCAAGGTGCTGGCCCGTCGCCTGCAGAGATTTATGACGGTATTGGTACACTGCGATCAAACCGGTTTTATCCCGGGGCGCCTGGCTGCAGATAATCTTAGGAGGCTGTTGCATGTAGTCGATAACAGTAAAGACAATACAGCTCCGTCCACTGTTCTGTCGTTGGATGCCATGAAGGCGTTTGACAGACTAGAATGGTCATACCTGTGGAAGGTACTTGAGGTCATGGGTCTTGGAAATAATTTTATTCATATGATTAAAGTCCTGTATGCCTCGCCGTCGGCAATGATACTGACAGGCAAAAACTGTTCCACACTTTTCCCAGTCTCCAGATCTTCTAGACAGGGTTGTCCTCTGAGCCCGGGACTATTCGCGCTTTCCCTCGAACCATTGGCCCAATTTATTAGGCAATCAGAGGACATCGTCCCCATAATGATCAATAATACACCACACAAAATTGCTCTCTATGCGGATGACCTACTGATTTTTATGGATGACCCTTCCCGGTTGGCCACAAAATTATTGGAAATAATCGACGACTTTGGTAAATTGTCAGGCTTTAAGATTAACTGGAACAAATCAGCTTGCCTACCTCTTAATGAGCTGGCCAAGGCGGTGCGACTACCAGCTGATATCCCCATAGTGGAACATTTTAAATACTTAGGTATAGAGATATTCCCCACGCTGAGTCAAACTACTAAGTACAACTTCACGGGTACTTATGATAAAATACGCCAGGATCTAGACAGATGGTCGTCCCTTCCTAACTCCTTACAAGCCCGAGCTTCCATAATCAAAATGAACGTTCTGCCTAGGATAAATTTTGTTAGCTCAATGCTCCCCCTGCCCCCTCCAATAGACCACTGGCGCAAGGTACAATCGATGGTATCTAAGTTTATCTGGAATAACAAACGCCAGAGAATCAAAAGAGCTACTACTCAACGTAGGAAACAAGATGGGGGCCTCGCAATCCCTGATTTTAAGCTTTATTTCTGGTCCTTCTCACTGAGACCTCTGATGTGCTGGCTAGACCCTGTAGATGCTGTATCTTGGCGCTCCTTAGAAGCGGCGGCGGTCTCACCGCTAAGATTGCAGGATGTGGTGTACTCCACTGTCTCTATTTCGAAATGCCGGCTGAGGTATGGACCGATCATAACTCACGTGATCCAAACGTGGCGTAATGTACAGAGGTCGTGTGGGGTTAAATGCCCATGGCACCTGGACTCTCCAATTTTTAATAACCAGCAATTACTTGTTGGGCACAAGCCGGTTAATATTCCTCAATGGCAAAGGAGGGGGGTGCATACTCTGGAGGATATTTATGATAAGAACGGCCTCCGTGCGTTTCAGGACTTAAGAGAATTTTATGATCTTCCCGGCGAGTCCTTCTTTCTTTATCTTCAACTAAGGTCAGCGCTGAGGGCGCATGGCGTGCCGTGGGCTCAAGCTCTGCACCCACACCCCTTCCTCAGGCTCATAGTGGACAGGACGACCTCCAGAGGGTTTGTCTCAGACTTTTATACGCTCTTAATTCAATCCACGTATACAAATCTATCATTGGATACAATCTGGCGTGTGGATATCCCGGAGTTGGACCCCGAGTTTGACTGGGATGATGTTTGGGCAAATGTGGCATTGTCTTCCCGCAACCCCAATCACCAGCAAATTCATTTTAATTATATTCATAGGACCTATCTTACACCTAGGAAGCTATTTGCTATGGGACTGGTAACCGACTCTCGGTGCACTTTGTGCTCTCAAAAGGCCACTGGCACTTATATGCATATGTATTGGGATTGCCCACCAGTGGCCCGCTTCTGGAGGTCAATAACGGACAAACTTTCAGAGCTGTGTGGCTTAACTATCCCATTCTCAGCTGTTACGCTACTCCTGAACGATATAACGACACTACCCGCGTCCGTACAACTGAAAAGGGTTGTCCTAGCGGGTGTCACAGCAGCGAAGAAGCTAATAGCAATGAGATGGAAGGAGCCTGAGAAGCTTACAGTGATTAACTGGTCCCTAACACTATTGGATGTGATTTATCTGGAGATATCCACAGCGTGGGTGATTGGGGTGGGACAGGCAGGTATTGACCTGTGGTTTGCAGCAGCCGAAAAGGTCAGGACCGCCGTGTGCGGCTGAGCGGGGTTGAGGTGCGTGTTCGGGTGAGTCCGGCGGTCTCTTGGGAGGGGGAGGAGGAAATGTTTTGTCTGTCTTGTCTTTTGTCTTGTCCTCTTGAGTTTAGCTGGGGTTTTTATGGGGGGGCAGCTATTTAACTATTTCTTCACTGGTTGGCCACTTTTACACGGTCTCTGTGAGTCTATGGAACACCTCTACAGGTTTTTGTTTTTTCATGAAGGTTCATTGCTCTGTTTTCGGGTCGTGTTCTCAAAAAATGGTCCTTGTGGTGGATTGGAGATGTACGTTTTATTAATATAGGGTCACACGGTCGGGAATCGGGGCTGAACACTGGGAAAGACCATTTATTAGATAGTACCCCTTGGAATTAAAATTTAGAAGGTTGAACTCTGTTTTCTTTTCTCTTTGTCTGTATAAATTGTTAGTCTGTATTATTATTGTTTTTGTTATTTTCTTGTGAAGTTCTATGTATTGTGATTGTGGTTAATGTGTTGTCTTGTTTCATGTGAATAATAATAATAAAAAAAATTGATAAAAAAAAAGAATTAATTCAAAAGAGTTTAAATTGGATAACAAAAATCTCTTAAAGAAGCTGTCGTAAAAAAAAAATGCTAACTCTATCTCATAAAACTCTATACAACGTGTTGAGAGTTGTCTCTGAAAAGGCTAAATATAGGATTGGTTTTGTCAGATGTCTTCTCAGTTAGAGGAAAAACAGGAGGCCAAACCACAGGTGGCCTGAGGCTACATTGCAATAAAATAGAAAAGATGGTTGTCCCTAGTTTAAGGAATTTTGAAATAATAATAATGTCATTTATTTAGCTAATATTACTAGCATGGTGTGCAATATGAATGCTTTATACTTTTAGTCTATAACAATAAGTGGTTAATAGGTTGACAATCAAATATACTGGTAACCTGGATTAGACTAAGGAAACTTAGGTCTCATAGTATGTGTGTGTTTACAGACAGTTTGAGAAAGTGGTCCCACTGAGTACATTTATATAATATAGTAAGTGTTGGCAACAGCTGAAGACAATAGAGGGAGTAGTCACATATCTGTGTTATCTGTTAAACTGCCACTGTGAGCACTAAATGTAGAGACAGATGCAGAGGAGGAGCGATGGTTCACTATTTCAGTAACTCAAATATACTTTCAAATGTCTGCTTCTGTACTCAAATTTGCTTAAAATGAATTGCAAATATTCCGGTTATATTGTGGTAATAATCCTGAAGCTAATGATATGAAAAATGCTATGGTTATGATAAAGAATCGCAAATTTTGAAATTAAGCCACTTCTAAACTATATTGGAAAATACTCAAAGTGCTAAATACTAACTGTATAAAATAGATAGTGATTTAAGTTAAAATAATATTATTAGAAACTATAGAAATGGACTTAATGGTAAAAAGACTGTGATTCTCATTTAGCATCAAGAGAAACTATTCAAAAATGATATGTCTGTGTTTATGAAATCAATCTCAATTCGAATATATATATCTTGGGTTTAATAACAAAAGTATTAAGTTAGTTTAGACGGTAAATCTATTTCTCTGATTCGAAACAAAGGAGAGAGCAGTTGGCCTACTAAGGACAACCCTCTATTTCAAATTCAAACTTAGAGAGCCCGTAATTGGAGGAAAACATCTTCTTGACGTCACTCCTGTGACATCACGCAGACACTCCAGGCTCATTGATAAAGGGGGACAGACTGAGCGGGAAGATCACACAGACACAGAGCACAAGGAGACACAGAGACCACATGGAAGAAGGAAAACCAATCACCATGGAAACCTGAAAACAACAACAAATCCCTCGAGGAGAGCTTCCTGGCTCTAGACAAAGATCTTGACTGACTTAGCTAGAAATATTCAACGCTGTTTGATCATCTTTTATATGGAATCTCTCAGCCGACTCTCATGTCTAAAGAGCTTGCTGAAATCCAGCTTTAGATAGTATGCAAATAAAAGCAGAAATCCTGACTAGAGCTCGGTTATCTTTTTGCCAATTCCTTCATTCAACTGCTGTCTACTATTGGGTGAATATACAGAGTGTCAGAGCTATTTGAGAACATCGCAGAGTACTCTACTATTAATATAGTATACAATCACGGACCAGCTGAATCTCGTTACCATAAAGCTAAAATGGGCGAGTGTAATTTTTACCCCAGACGACACCACATGGTCTCAAATTGATCTGATAGGCTGAAACTCCCACAAGAGGACGCTTTTGGGAGGCGTGGTTATGAGCTTAAAGGAGATTGCACGGAGAACAGGAAGGACACACAGACGAACGACAGGAGAGAAGACTACATTCCAGAATCCGTCATCGATGAAGATTGCCTTTTTTCGCCACTGCTTACTTTAATTGAATCTACAAAGATTAGTGCACGTTTTAGGAGAATCATTAAAACTCCTGGCATTTTTATGCACTAAGAAGCAGTTGTCCTACGTTTTCTTTACCTGCACTTCTACATCTGCATCTGTGACCGGTGGTCCAAACACACACGCAGGAAAGAAACTAGGCCAAGACTAGCCTCCATTATACGACATAGCCTTTCTTCAGAGACGACACTAGCTAAATGGATCATTTATGAGAATAATTGTTTTCCTAACGTTCAGAGAGCTATTAAAAAGAGGCATTCATTTGTGAACAAACATACATTCCACACACTCACAGCTGGAAGCTACCCAGTACAAACACACTCACAGCTGGGAGCTATACCCAGTACAACCACACTCACAGCTGGAAGCTACCCAGTACAAACACACTCACAGCTGGGAGCTACCCAGTACAACCACACTCACAGCTGGGAGCTACCCAGTACAACCACACTCACAGTTGAGAGCTACCCAGTACAAACTAGGGATGTGCATCTCCTCACTGAGGCCGATGCGATGTGCATCTCGATACGGTGCCAACGATACGATACATTAACGATACATTTGAAGCACCGGGCGATGCGATGAGATATGATTCACCCCCTGTTGAGATTCGATACGATTTGATTCAACATAATGCGATTCGGGGCGATACGATGCGATTCAACACGATGCAAAATAATAATAATAATAATAATAATAATAAATAATAAAATTTTATGGTATGACAGAGGATTTGGTTGTATTCCTTATATGCAGCTTATATTATTATTAAAAATAAAAGAATCTACTGTAAGACAATTTATATAAAAACTCTTGGGTGCCTAAGAAGACTTTTGCATAAACTGTCTTTTCTATCCACTTTAGCTAAAAACACACAAGATTTATTTATCATTATTATTATTTTGTTGTTCCTATTTGTGAATAATCATGCACTGAAATGTCAAATCACGTTCCATTTGTACCTGTACAATATGGTGAATAAAGTAATCTGAATCTGAGAGAGAGAGAGAGAGAGAGAGAGAGAGAGAGAGAGAGAGAGAGAGAGAGAGAGAGAGAGAGAGAGAGAGAGAGAGAGAGAGAGAGAGAGAGAGACCCTCCCCGTCTGAGCTGCCCCGTCAACAGTTGATGATGTCACACACTAGACTAGGTCACTAGGATGCGTCTATAGTACTTTCCGACCGTAGCTTTATGTCAACATCACGGAGCCAGGCTGGATGGATTGCATGAAGCGATATAATTAAGAAATGAATAACCAATAAATGTGAAGTTATCTTTGAACCCCTGTTGTCAAGCGTCTTCAATATACCCCCCCTCCTCACTAATGTTACTGGTGTTGCAGAGTCACTTTAGTTAGACACTAGTTTAGCGTTAGCTGAACGGCTAACTGGCGTTAGCCAGAGGCTACTAGCGTTAGCATGTTGAGCAATTCTATTCATGTCTCCTCGACTTCCACTGTTTGATGATAACTGTGACGCGGCTCTCGCCTTATGTAGTAGCAAAGCAATAGTATCTGCTGTGTGTGTGTGCAGTCACAGTGCACTGCTGACAAGTGGATGAGAGGAAATTATATCAATGCATCGGTTTTTGACCGATGCAAAGACGCTACAACAATGTTCAGCCTGACATTTTGCCGACGCGGACTTATTCCACCGGTGCACTTGCATCGTGAACGTGTATGCCGGCGCACCGATGCAAATCGATGAATCGTCACATCACTAGTACAAACACACTCACAGCTGGGAGCTACCCAGTACAAACACACGCACAGTTGAGAGCTACCCAGTACAACCACACTCACAGTTGAGAGCTACCCAGTACAACCACACTCACAGTTGAGAGCTACCCAGTACAACCACACTCACAGTTGAGAGCTACCCAGTACAACCACACTCACAGCTGCAGCTCAATAAATTAGAATATCGTGGAAAAGCCCATTTATTTCGCCGCATCGATGCAGTAATTTGTGCAAAAGGAGCCCCAACTAAGTACTGAGTGAACATGGCTGACATTTCTATATTAAACTTTTTTTTTGTATTGGTTCCATGGTTCCATGTAATAAAAGAAATTCTGAGATACTGAATTTGGGGTTTTCATGAGCTGTAAGCCATAATCATCCAAATTAAAACAAATAAAGGCTTGAAATATTTCACTCCGCTCTGAAACATTGACTACAGCTCAAACCTCCACTCTGAAACACTGACTACAGCTCAAACCTCCATCTGAAACACTGACTACAACTCAAACCTCCACTCTGAAACATTGACTACAACTCAAACCTCCGCTCTGAAACATTGACTACAACTCAAACCTCCGCTCTGAAACATTGACTACAACTCAAACCTCCGCTCTGAAACATTGACTACAACTCAAACCTCCACTCTGAAACATTGACTACAACTCAAACCTCCACTCTGAAACATTGACTACAACTCAAACCTCCGCTCTGAAACATTGACTACAACTCAAACCTCCACTCTGAAACATTGACTACAGCTCAAACCTCCACTCTGAAACATTGACTACAACTCAAACCTCCGCTCTGAAACATTGACTACAACTCAAACCTCCGCTCTGAAACATTGACTACAACTCAAACCTCCGCTCTGAAACATTGACTACAACTCAAACCTCCACTCTGAAACATTGACTACAACTCAAACCTCCGCTCTGAAACATTGACTACAGCTCAAACCTCCACTCTGAAACACTGACTACAGCTCAAACCTCCACTCTGAAACACTGACTACAGCTCAAACCTCTGCTCTGAAACATTGACTACAACTCAAACCTCTGCTCTGAAACATTGACTACAACTCAAACCTCCGCTCTGAAACATTGACTACAACTCAAACCTCCGCTCTGAAACATTGACTACAACTCAAACCTCCACTCTGAAACATTGACTACAACTCAAACCTCCGCTCTGAAACATTGACTACAACTCAAACCTCCGCTCTGAAACATTGACTACAACTCAAACCTCCACTCTGAAACATTGACTACAACTCAAACCTCTGCTCTGAAACATTGACTACAACTCAAACCTCCACTCTGAAACATTGACTACAACTCAAACCTCCACTCTGAAACATTGACTACAACTCAAACCTCCGCTCTGAAACACTGACTACAACTCAAACATCCACTCTGAAACATTGACTACAACTCAAACCTCCGCTCTGAAACATTGACTACAACTCAAACCTCCACTCTGAAACACTGACTACAGCTCAAACCTCCGCTATGAAACACTGACTACAGCTCAAACCTCCACTCTGAAACATTGACTACAACTCAAACCTCCGCTCTGAAACATTGACTACAACTCAAACCTCCGCTCTGAAACATTGACTACAACTCAAACCTCCGCTCTGAAACATTGACTACAACTCAAACCTCCACTCTGAAACATTGACTACAACTCAAACCTCCGCTCTGAAACATTGACTACAACTCAAACCTCCACTCTGAAATATTGACTACAACTCAAACCTCCGCTCTGAAACATTGACTACAACTCAAACCTCCACTCTGAAACACTGACTACAGCTCAAACCTCCGCTATGAAACACTGACTACAGCTCAAACCTCCGCTATGAAACACTGACTACAGCTCAAACCTCCACTCTGAAACATTGACTACAACTCAAACCTCCGCTCTGAAACATTGACTACAACTCAAACCTCCGCTCTGAAACATTGACTACAACTCAAACCTCCGCTCTGAAACATTGACTACAACTCAAACCTCCGCTCTGAAACATTGACTACAACTCAAACCTCCACTCTGAAACATTGACTACACCTCAAACCTCCACTCTGAAACATTGACTACAGCTCAAACCTCCACTCTGAAACATTGACTACAACTCAAACCTCCGCTCTGAAACATTGACTACAACTCAAACCTCTGCTCTGAAACATTGACTACAACTCAAACCTCCACTCTGAAACATTGACTACAACTCAAACCTCCGCTCTGAAACATTGACTACAACTCAAACCTCCGCTCTGAAACATTGACTACAACTCAAACCTCCACTCTGAAACATTGACTACAAATCAAACCTCCACTCTGAAACACTGACTACAACTCAAACCTCCGCTCTGAAACATTGACTACAACTCAAACCTCCGCTCTGAAACATTGACTACAACTCAAACCTCCACTCTGAAACATTGACTACAACTCAAACCTCCACTCTGAAACATTGACTACAACTCAAACCTCCGCTCTGAAACACTGACTACAACTCAAACATCCACTCTGAAACATTGACTACAACTCAAACCTCCACTCTGAAACATTGACTACAACTCAAACCTCCACTCTGAAACACTGACTACAGCTCAAACCTCCGCTATGAAACACTGACTACAGCTCAAACCTCCACTCTGAAACATTGACTACAACTCAAACCTCCACTCTGAAACATTGACTACAACTCAAACCTCCGCTCTGAAACATTGACTACAACTCAAACCTCCGCTCTGAAACATTGACTACAACTCAAACCTCCGCTCTGAAACATTGACTACAACTCAAACCTCCGCTCTGAAACATTGACTACAACTCAAACCTCCACTCTGAAATATTGACTACAACTCAAACCTCCGCTCTGAAACATTGACTACAACTCAAACCTCCACTCTGAAACACTGACTACAGCTCAAACCTCCGCTATGAAACACTGACTACAGCTCAAACCTCCGCTATGAAACACTGACTACAGCTCAAACCTCCACTCTGAAACATTGACTACAACTCAAACCTCCGCTCTGAAACATTGACTACAACTCAAACCTCCGCTCTGAAACATTGACTACAACTCAAACCTCCACTCTGAAACATTGACTACAACTCAAACCTCCGCTCTGAAACATTGACTACAACTCAAACCTCCACTCTGAAACATTGACTACAACTCAAACCTCCGCTCTGAAACATTGACTACAAATCAAACCTCCACTCTGAAACACTGACTACAACTCAAACCTCCGCTCTGAAACATTGACTACAACTCAAACCTCCGCTCTGAAACACTGACTACAGCTCAAACCTCCACTCTGAAACACTGACTACAGCTCAACCTCCGCTCTGAAACATTGACTACAACTCAAACCTCCGCTCTGAAACATTGACTACAACTCAAACCTCCGCTCTGAAACACTGACTACAGCTCAAACCTCCGCTCTGAAACACTGACTACAGCTCAAACCTCCGCTCTGAAACATTGACTACAACTCAAACCTCCACTCTGAAACATTGACTACAACTCAAACCTCCGCTCTGAAACATTGACTACAACTCAAACCTCCACTCTGAAACATTGACTACAACTCAAACCTCCGCTCTGAAACATTGACTACAACTCAAACCTCCAATCTGAAACATTGACTACAACTCAAACCTCCACTCTGAAACATTGACTACAACTCAAACCTCCACTCTGAAACATTGACTACGACTCAAACCTCCGCTCTGAAACACTGACTACAACTCAAACATCCACTCTGAAACATTGACTACAACTCAAACCTCCGCTCTGAAACATTGACTACAACTCAAACCTCCACTCTGAAACACTGACTACAGCTCAAACCTCCGCTATGAAACACTGACTACAGCTCAAACCTCCACTCTGAAACATTGACTACAACTCAAACCTCCGCTCTGAAACATTGACTACAACTCAAACCTCCGCTCTGAAACATTGACTACAACTCAAACCTCCGCTCTGAAACATTGACTACAACTCAAACCTCCGCTCTGAAACATTGACTACAACTCAAACCTCCGCTCTGAAACATTGACTACAACTCAAACCTCCACTCTGAAACATTGACTACAACTCAAACCTCCGCTCTGAAACATTGACTACAGCTCAAACCTCCACTCTGAAACATTGACTACAACTCAAACCTCCGCTCTGAAACATTGACTACAACTCAAACCTCCGCTCTGAAACATTGACTACAACTCAAACCTCCACTCTGAAACATTGACTACAACTCAAACCTCCGCTCTGAAACATTGACTACAACTCAAACCTCCACTCTGAAACATTGACTACAACTCAAACCTCCGCTCTGAAACATTGACTACAAATCAAACCTCCACTCTGAAACACTGACTACAACTCAAACCTCCGCTCTGAAACATTGACTACAACTCAAACCTCCGCTCTGAAACACTGACTACAGCTCAAACCTCCACTCTGAAACACTGACTACAGCTCAAACCTCCGCTCTGAAACATTGACTACAACTCAAACCTCCGCTCTGAAACATTGACTACAACTCAAACCTCCGCTCTGAAACACTGACTACAGCTCAAACCTCCGCTCTGAAACACTGACTACAGCTCAAACCTCCGCTCTGAAACATTGACTACAGCTCAAACCTCCGCTCTGAAACATTGACTACAACTCAAACATCCGCTCTGAAACATTGACTACAACTCAAACCTCCACTCTGAAACATTGACTACAACTCAAACCTCCGCTCTGAAACATTGACTACAACTCAAACCTCCGCTCTGAAACATTGACTACAGCTCAAACCTCCGCTATGAAACACTGACTACAACTCAAACCTCCGCTCTGAAACATTGACTACAGCTCAAACCTCCGCTCTGAAACACTGACTACAGCTCAAACCTCCGCTATGAAACACTGACTACAACTCAAACCTCCACTCTGAAACATTGACTACAGCTCAAACCTCCACTCTGAAACATTGACTACAACTCAAACCTCCGCTCTGAAACATTGACTACAACTCAAACCTCCGCTCTGAAACACTGACTACAGCTCAAACCTCCGCTCTGAAACATTGACTACAGCTCAAACCTCAGCTCTGAAACATTGACTACAACTCAAACCTCTGCTCTGAAACATTGACTACAACTCAAACCTCCACTCTGAAACATTGACTACAACTCAAACCTCCGCTCTGAAACATTGACTACAACTCAAACCTCCACTCTGAAACATTGACTACAGCTCAAACCTCCGCTATGAAACACTGACGACAACTCAAACCTCCGCTCTGAAACATTGACTACAACTCAAACTTCCGCTCTAAAACATTGACTACAGCTCAAACCTCCACTCTGAAACATTGACTACAACTCAAACCTCCGCTCTGAAACATTGACTACAACTCAAACCTCCGCTCTGAAACATTGACTACAGCTCAAACCTAAGTATATCCCGGACCGTATTTTATTCTTTATTCTATTTTATTCTTATTTTTTATATTATTATATTATTATTATTCTTATTTTAGTCCTATTCACTACCTAAATGTTTATTGTTGTTCAATGTGAGCGATCTGTAGTGCAGAATTTCCCTCTGGATTATTAAAGGATTTATATTCTACTCTATTCTATTCTAACCTCCACTCTGAAAACATTGACCACAGCTCAACTCTTGAGCAGAGAGCCATCACTGTGACACAGAGTACATTCTTGTTCATAGATATGATTTAGTACAAACCTTTGTATTCTATTCTGAGATAATGCTGAAGAAATAGAACATGTCGTCAAAATGACAGTTTTTATGTATTATGTATTCCAAAATACAAATATAATAGCTACCCTAACAGGTCCCCTGACCCCACTTTTGGAACCACTTTGTAAAATGATAAACTTACCATGTCTGACAGTTTTCTGTTGTTGGTATTTTGTCACCGTTATTATAGTGTTTCCCATGTTTGCTGTAACAGCCACACTGGTCCATTGGCACACACTTCATAAAATCCTCATCGAAGTAGGGTTCAGAAGAAGGACATTTTGGATAACAACCTGACAAAAAGAAAATTGTATACAGTGATTCTGATAAAGATACATTGTGACAGAATTTCAAAAAGTGAGTAAACCATTGCTCTATTTGAGTGAAATTGGAACATTTCTGTGAGGTGGTAAATCTCAAATCTGCTGGGCGGAGGAATGAAGACATTCAGGATTAAAAAAAAGATACTGAATGATGAGAATATATTATACAGTGACATTCACAAAAAAACAAGAAATCTATTGCTATTTTCATGAAATCGGCAGTTATAGTATCATATAGCTCCGCTCTGCGCCTACTGGAATATATCCCTATATCAGTCTATGCACTGAATAAATCTCCACACCTTTACACACCTATTCACCGCTCCTCTACATAAGCAGGGGTGTGGCCATACTAACAGCTCCTTCCTTATTTTCACCATGGCGAGTGTCTGTTCACACCACTTGAGTTTAGTGTAAAATAATTGTTGAAGAGGAGCTGCGTGGACATTATTTCTTGTTTTTTCTCTCTCTCACAGTTTATGAGAAAAGGCTAAGATATAATGTCTTCATCGGAGGGTTCGAGCGCTCACAACGTCACCCTTCACCAGCGGTCGTGGCAGTCGGACGCGCCCGAGCGGTGTCCGGTGGGGAGTCTGCCTCTCCGAGGGGCTGTTGAACCAAGGCCGTATCCCGTGAGATGGCCTAGTTCCAGCTCTGGTTCCCCCGCCAGCGGACGGTCGGCCGATAGGCCAACGGCTCCTCTGTTGGCTGAGGATTTGAGACGCAAGCTCTTTGCCTCTGCTCGCTCCCGTCGTAAGATGGTGAGCTGCAGGGGCGAACGGCCTGGCTTTGGGGAACTGCTGGAGCCAGACGAGGGTGCTTCTGCTCGGTCTCCTTGTCCGATGGAAACGGAGGATTTTATGGAGGGAGCGGGAGTGCTCTTGTTTGATGCCCCGTTGGAGACGTATCACTCTCCCCCTCAGGGTGTGGCAGGGGGTGATATGTCTCCTTGGGGTCCCTCGTCCTCTGATGTTGGGTTAGAACAGGGGTCAGCAACCTTTACTATCAAAAGAGCCACTTTTCCCCCGTCCCACAAAATAAAATGCTCAGGGAGCCGCACAACCTATTTACCTTAAAATGAAGATAACAGTGTATAACGTTTTATATATCCCCAAGCATACCCCACATTTAGCATAAAACGCCTGACAATTGCATACCCAAAGTAATTTGCGATTTATTATACTTTAATGCACACAGTTTGTTGCATTAATGGGATTATAAAGCAACAAAAAGAAAATTTTAGACTTTTTAATTGCTGTTTTTACCTGTTATAACAAAGGAAAACCTCAAACTCTTATGAAGAGGAGAACAAATACTGGCTGTGTAGACCTATTTTTTAATAAAACACAGAAGAGGAGACGAAACACTGGTGTCTGTAGACCGGCTTTGAAATAAAACCCTAAACTATTCAGGTATATTTGAGTCCTTCCCTTATTTGTGGAACATTTATAAAAAAAAAGTTGTCCACTTTGAAAAAAGACTACCATGTGTAGACCTACTTTGAAATAAAACACAGAAAAGGAGAAAAAACACTGGCATTTGTAGACCTACTTTGAAATAAAACCCTGAACTATGCAGTCCTTCCCTTATTTGTGGAAAATCTATCAAATAAAAAGTAAATCTTTCGTTGTTCGCAAATTTCGCACCACATATCAGGCATACAGGTAAGCCTTTTGTTGACTAAATATCTTAGTTGATGAAATAGTTTTTCATGTCAGTGTCACAGTATGACATAAAAAAAAAAAAAAAAAAAAAAGTAAAAAGAAAATGTAATTATTATTATTATTTTTTTTGGGCCAGGGAGCCGCAGCTGATTGGCTAAAGAGTCGCATCCGGCCTCGAGGCCGCAGATTTCCGACCCCTGGGTTAGAACCTCCGACTCGGAGACGGGATGCCCAGCTATCAACCACGTTGGATGGTGGCGCCACACATGGCAGCCTCCCGTACATGAGGGAGGTGCGCAAGGGGAGTAGCGTGCCTTGTTCCCCGAGCTCATGGCGGCCGCTGCTGTCGCTAATGGCGTGGCGTTGCCGCAGCCTCTGCCTGCACCCGTCCCTGATGACTTGATAGGTAATCTCTGGCAACGTCGTCCTGTGAGGGAGACGGGCGTTGTCTGCCCATTCTTCCCCTCGATGGAGGCCTATGTGCGTCAGGGACAGGTAATCTCCCCATCACTGGCCTTACCCCCGCCTACGTGCCAGTCACGCAGGTGGCGGGTTTGGTCCAGGGATTAAAAGAAGGGGTGCCTCCGCTTGATAGCCCGATGGCGTCTATTCTTTGTCCCGAAGTGGTGTGGGAGCCGTTGCGGAAGCCGGTTCCCCAAGGGAAATCGGTTAGGCAGATGGCCAACTGGAGTGACCAGTCATACATCGCCGCGACACAGAGCCTGGCTGCGTCATCCAATATCGCGCAGCTGGCGCGCTTCATGTCGGGGATGATGGCGGGCGGGTCGGTGTTGGACGATCATCATCAGTTCCTTCACGCCCAGGTGGCTGGAGCCATCCTGCACCTGACTCAGCTGCAGGGAATAGCCGCCGGGAAGGGACGTGCCCTGGCCACTCTGACCCAGCGCCACCTTTGGCTGGAGCAAGCAAGGGTGCCGGAGCAGAAGAGGCTTCCCCTGCTCACGGCCCCCCTTTCCGATGCTGGGCTTTTCGGGTCTGCCATGCAGCAGATGACGGCTGCATGCAGAGAGATGGAGGAGGAGCGCGCTGTGCTCCAACCCCATTTCCCCCCACCCGATGCCGCCGGTGATGTCCGACGGAGGCCACGTCGTCGGAGGTCCGCGACCGTTGCCACCACCACCACCGCCGCCGCTACTGGGCCTTCGCCCAAGAAGGCCAGGAGTGGAGAGGGTGCCTCGTCCGCCGCAGCCAGCCGACCCACGCCCGGAGGTGACGGTAGGGATCGTCGTGTCCAGGCACCCCAGAACCGTCCCTCCGGGCCGGCTCCCCGTGGGGGCAAGCACCGTGCTGCACGCGGCAGGCGCCGCTAGGGACTTTCCCCTGTTTACCCCTGTTCCCTTCCCCGCCCCAACCATATGATTTTGTTGCAATTAAATAAAGGGTCCCTCCTGGTGAGGGACTATTTTTTGTTACAAACTGTGTGTTTATTCACTGTATATGTTGGGGATACGATGTGTGAACCCTCGCCTAGCTGTGGGGTTGTTTAGGAGAGCAGGACTTTTAATCGTTCTGGTCGCTACATATATGTGTGCTTAGCAAGGCCTGTGGCTAGCACTTGGTCGAAAGACTTTTTTCCTCATCCTGAAGAAATATGTTTCTTCTTATAGTGGTACATTTTACCGTTGTCTGAGGGGGTTGTGTGTATTCTGTTACATTGGAAACGATGGCATTGAGTCCACAACTTTGGAGTGTTAGCCTACAGAAGTGCTTGTGTGTATAGCTTGTACCAAGGTCTTAGACCCTCTCTCAACCTTCTGTGTTTTTTTCTTGAAAACATGAAACACGGGTGTCGTGTTCGCACATAAGCCTACAGCCTTGTTTTCTAAACCCTGTTCGCAGACGAGTTGTTGTCTGTGACTGGCGTGCGTTGGTTTAGCTTATCCTGGTAGGATATACGCTTCTCCATTTAGCATGCTGGCTACATAGGTATCACCGCTGAATGGTTGTTTTCTATCGTATCCGGGGTGTGGGGTCATGAGGGGGTGAACTGATAAACCCCTCCTTCCCTCTTTTCTGATTGGTCAGGGGGTTGGGCCTTCTGTCCTTCAGGTTCCTTGCCGCACTGATTGGTCAGCGCGGCACGGGGTAGGGAGTTCCCTGATTCCTCGCCTTTTTGGTCGGTTGAGTCATGGGATTCCCCCCGCCATAGAGTACGTCACTGGGCGCGTTTCTATTGGTTGGAGACTTCCGTGAGTTATTTTCAGGCTCCATATGTGGACCTCTGTTGTTGTCAAGTTGGGTGTTGCGGTGCATGGGAACTCAAGAGTTATATGTGTCTTGAGCTTTTGGTCACGTGGCTCAATGTTACATAAACTTTTCAATTTGTTGCTCACGTGGGAAGTCTCTCTGGGGGTTCCCCGTCCCCTCTATTATGGAGCGGTTTGACGGGGTGTTGTTTTCCCTCGGCCGCGTCATATGGGACCCATGTCCGTATTTTTTGGCGGCTTCTTGCCGTTCTCCCAGGCGGCTTGGAGGAACGATATCTGGGTTCTTGTTAGAATTACCATTGATATGTTTTGGGTCTCAATGTGTACATAGTGCTGGCCCTGGGTGCTTCTGATAGGAACCACGCATGGGTTTGCGCGCCTTGGTTGCTCATCATTGAAACAACGTTTTTATGGGGCAACTGGGATGGAGTTTGTCTCTTCCGAGCGGCAGTGTACTCGGCTTGTCTCGACGAATTCTCGTTCATCTCTGGGGGATGATAACGGAATAGATCGAAGCATTGGTAGAGGGGTCTCACGCCCTGGGGTGGGCCACCGGGCGCGGTGCTTTGTGTTCTGACCGTCTTGGTGGCGCCCTCTGTGATGTTTTAGATCAACACGCATACCTACCCCCCTCCTGGGACTGGGGATGGCGGCGTGATTAGGACACAGGACTGGTTCTGGTCGCGCCGGACCAGGTCAGTTAACCCGTTGTCCGCTGGGGCGCAGATCTGCTGTTCTGGTACCCTGAAGGACTTGTGCTTTTTCGGGGGGAAAATGCCGGGTCAGCCCGGGCGTTGCAGGGTTTGATGTTATGGAGGTGTTCGTGGTTATGTTACTGCGTGTTATCCCTCACTGTTGCTTGGTCCATATTGTGTTGTACCTTGCGCTGTGCTAAAGGAGCCTGGTCCTTCTCCATTCTTTTTTCGCCCCTCTCTTCTCCTGCTTGGCGGGGCTGGGAGGGGGCTGTCGAGGTGGTTCTTGTACCCCTCTGGCATCCCTGTGTACGTCCCAGTCCGCCGGGCCCAGGTCCGAACTTGTTCTCGTCGACCTGTTGGCCTGGGTTAACCCCTTCTTGAAAACTGAAACACTTTTACTGCTGTATAGCCAGTGTATACCCGCAGTTGTGTTTTGGAGTTTTGGAGTTTTGGAGTTTTTTTTGGGGGGTTATAGGAACAATGTCTCATGTTATAGGAACAATGCCTCATGTTAGAACCAAGGTGGTGGTTGGTTTCCAGGTGTGTTGGTAGCGGAGTCGACTCTCGGGGTAGGCCGGGCTTGGCCCCGTCTGCCTGTGAGTGTGCCCCTGCACCTTTCATGACGTCTGCCAATCATGTCAGCCTTCTCTGCCTCTGCCCCTCTAGAGGGTCGGGTTTTTTTGTGGAGGCTGTGAGGCTGGTGCACAGCATACCGTACGCCCCTTCCGCCGGGGTGCTGTTTTCAGCAGACCCCTTTGGCGCCTGTCTAGTCCGCAGTGCTCCAGGCTCAGGTCGAGTGGCCTGTTGCCTGGATTGAGGGATCGACCTCTTTTGGGGGTTGTCTCCCCGGTGCGCTGCCTGGTCCCGCTGTGGGTGTAGCCTCTTGAGTGCTTCAGGGCGGCGTGCTGTAAGGGGGAAGGGCCTGCTCTTGGATGGGCCCTGTCAGAATACGCTGGCGATGTGGGGGGTGGTGTCACTAGTGACCGCCTGGTGGGGTCTCGATGCTGCGGCGTCGTTGGCCTCACCAGGCCCACTTTTCCGGGGGGTCCAGTCCCTTCCTGGGCCTGGGTCCTCCTTTGCGCTCCGCTGCTACGGGCTTGCCACAGGGTTGGGTTTTTGCCCTTGACCCCGTGATGTTAGGGGTTGTAACGTTTTTTTTTTATTTCTTCCCGTTCGTTCCCTAGTGGCATGTGGGTTGCACGTTTGTGTAGTCGTGGGTTCTTCTGTGGGAAGGTAAGTCCCACGGTCTGCTCACCCTGTGCGTTTGAGTTGCTAAACCCCTCTTCGCAGAGTCTGATCCGTTCCCTCCCATCCTCCACTAGGGGGGTCCGGGGGCTCGGGTCCTCCCCGGTTCTGATGGTTGTGGGGGGCCTCAGCGGGTACATTTGTCGAGCCTCCGCTATACGATACTATAACGTACGGTTATATCTATAACTATAGTGACGCTCTGCGCCGGACTCACTGAGGACCCCGTGGTCTTCGCCTTGGTGGTGAAAGACTTGGGAGGGAGCTGTTAGTATGGCCACACCCCTGCTTATGTAGAGGAGCGGATGGGGGTGTAGCCAGGTGAATAGGTGTGTAAAGGTGCATGTGGAGATGTATTCAGTGCATAGACTGATATAGGGATATATTCCAGTAGGCGCAGAGCGTCACTATACTCATATAACTATGGTTATAGATATAACCGTACGTTTATCTAGCTGTGCCCCATGGTTTCAATGAGGAATGCTAACAATGCTAGCATCAAATTTCATGAAAACTGGAAGACAAGAAACTATGTAACAAGTGTCTGGTGAAGAGCGATACACTTCAAAATGTAAAAAGTCCCTTTGATAACAAACGGCTTTAATGTGTTTTATTACACATGTACATATATACCAACTATTTCCCTGTTTTATTCTCCACCCATCAATCATCCATAGCAGGGAGGGGCAACTGGCGGCCCGCGGGCCGCATGCGGCCCTCACCGACGTTCCATGCGGCCCCAGGCCAATATAAAAAAAAAAAGAAAAGAAAAAAAATTATAATATTTTTTTATTTTTTTATTTTTTTATTTTTTTATTTTTTTGTATTGTATTCGACTAAGAAGAGTTGGCAGTCAACTATGGCTCCTTTCGATCGATTAGTCGACTATTTGACTAATAGGGGTCAGCCCTAGTGTGCACATATTCAACACTGTTGAAAGTGCCGTGCAGCAATATGGGGGTTTTGATAAACTGTCGGCTGTTGTTACCGATGGATTCGCCGGGCTTCTAAGGCAGAGTGGCGTTGAGTGTCCAATGCTGCACTGCATTATACATCAGGTAAGTTTGCTAACATAATTTCCATCTATTGTGCATCACTATAATGACCAATGCGAGTCGAGTGTAGTCAAATTATATGCGAGAGTCGTTAAATCGTTTTTCTTTTTTTTTTATCTGATATAGGAGGCTCTCTGTGCCAAGAAGCTTGAATACAGCCATGTTATGGATTTGGTTACCAAGGTTACCAATCTAATTCGTGGAGGCAACAGGTCACTAAACCATAGAAAGTTTGTCTCCTTTTTGGAAGAGATGGACACTGATTATGGCGACTTGCAGCTACACACAGAAATCCGATGGCTGAGCCGTCGGAAAGTACAGGAGCGACATTGAAACACTGCAAATGCAATTCAATGATCGGTTTGAAGATTTCAACGGCATGCAGTCACGGATAGCGCTGTTTGCCGGCCCCCTCACCGCTACGGTGTCAGAGCAGCCCCCACCGTTGCAGCTTGAACTGTGCAAGCTACAGTCAGATCCTTTTTTTCAAGCAAAGAGAAATGAGAGGGGAATTTCGTTTTGGAAACTGCTACCTGAGCCCCGCTTCCCACTCCTCAGGGACTTTGCCCTCTCTATGGCCAGTATGTTTGGGAGCACATACATACGTGAGAGCAATTTCTCAAACATGAAGCACATCAAGTCAAAGGAGAGAAACAGGCTGTCGGATGAAACATTATTTCATCTGATACAGATTGCATGCACAAACATTGAAGTTGACATTCCTGCTATTGTGCGCCAAATGGAGAGACCACAAGTGTCTCATTAAAGACAGGGGGGGGAGGAGATGATGAAGAGGTGTAGAGGGGGGGAAGGAGATGATGAAGAGGTGTAGAGAGGGGGGGGAGATGATGAAGAGGTATAGAGAGGGGGGGGGAGATGATGGAGAGGTGTAGAGAGGGGACCATTATTATTATTATTATTATTATTATTATTATTATTATTATTATTATAACCATTATTGACCCACTGTGGGGCGAGGGTGAATGTCATGCCAGTTTGATAAAGGGTCAATGGGAGGCATGTAGTATTGCACTTTACTTTACTTGCACTTTACTTGTTTACTTTTGTAGTGTTCAGATAACACTAATAACACAAACACAAAGCAGCATTCCTGCTGCATTTCACTACAACAGTAAATCAAAAGTGCAATAATAAATGATTTTGTTAAATGTATAAACTTGTATCCTGCTACTAAACAAAACATTCCTGAGTGCTTCATATCCATAACATGCATTTCAGTGTTAAAATGTTTTGTTTAGTAGCAGGATAAAAGTTTATACATTTAACAAAATAATTTATTATTGCACTTTTGATTTACTGTTGTAGTGAAATGCAGCAGGAATGCTGCTTTGTGTTTGTTGAGCAGTGGGCTTTAAGTTCATACATTTATTTTATTAGAAGCCTTAATTATAATTGATCATTTTTGTATATATTTGGGGTTACAGCAATACTTTTAAATTCAGCTGTTTATAAATTCATAAAGTTGAAATTGCATTACTAAATGCATTTGAAATGGAATAAAAACAAAGTTACAACAAATTATAATTGTTTATATACCTTATTTATCACATCTGTGACTATTATGGGCTATTTGAGTGATGGGGTACTACTGGCGGGACTGCCGATAAACAATGCGGCCCCCCAGATTGATTGTGGACATTTTGTGGCCCTCACCATATACAAAGTTGCCCACCCCTGATCCATAGCAACACTATATCATCACCGACATCCAAGTTGGGGGATCCCCCTTTGAACGGCCCATCTAAGGTTTCTCTCCTCCACATCGCCTGTGGTGCTTTTTCCCATTGCTAGGTTTTTAGTGAGTTTTTCCTCACCTTCACTGGGGAATGTCTGGGAGTGTTGCATATTCAGATTTTATGGTGGATTTTGTTCTAGATTTATTGTGATGTTTCTTCTTGACTTGTTTAAAGAAGACTGGTCCAGCCCATGGGGGCATTACCTTGTGATTTCGGGCTTTACAAATAAATTTTGATTTTATTTTGATTTTATTGTACATAGGCGTTCTCTGGTAGCCTACCTTCTAGAGGAGGTATCTGCGTGGAGCAGATTCCTGAGGGGTTTCTGCACGTCTTCATACAAGGAGATCCACATGGCTTGTAGTGCCACTCACATTCACCAGGGGGGTTGTAGTAGTCACAAAATATAGCTGGAAGAGATGGAGATATAGTTCATTCAGCATCTGACAACATTTCATTAGGCCAGATGTTAGGTGTGTGTGTATATATTATGTCACTGAGCCCAGCAGTTCGTGGCACAAGTCTCCCTCTGTAATCTTTCAGATTTTTACAGATTATGAAAGTACAGAATGTAAGAAAATATTTGAAGAAGATTTGTTTATTTGAATCTAGTTAAACCTCAAGTCTCAGAGCAGAGAAAAACAGAGAAAATCCAATCTAAAGTTTGGCTTGGCAGTCAGGTACTAGGTGTCACAAACTAGTGTAACTACGGTGCATCCCTAGTCTCTCCACCGTCCCTGGGGAACTAACTCACGGCAGATCTTGGGCGTCCTCCACTTGACACAGGCTCCGGCTTCGTTGCAGGCCTCGGCGTACGCGGCCACCGCCGTGCAGAAACACTCACAGTCGCCGCCGGTGTCACACGCACACGAGTCAAACACACAGGCGTCGTAGTACGCAGTGGGATCCACCTACGACACAAATAGGTACTGTGAGATGCTACACACCCATATTAATGATAATACACTTTATTTGTAGAGCACTTTTCATACAAGAATTGCAGCTCAAAGTGCTTCACAGCAGCAAGAAAAGACAGGCATAAACAATTAGCACAGAATTGACAAAAAAGTGCAGACAAAAAATATAAAATATAATACCCAGTACAACCACACTCACAGCTGGGAGCTACCCAGTACAACCACACTCACAGCCGGGAGCTACCCAGTACAACCACACTCACAGCCGGGAGCTACCCAGTACAACCACACTCACAGCTGGGAGCTACCCAGTTCAACCACACTCACAGCCGGGAGCTACCCAGTACAACCACACTCACAGCCGGGAGCTACCCAGTACAACCACACTCACAGCTGGGAGCTACCCAGTTCAACCACACTCACAGCCGGGGGCTACCCAGTACAACCACACTCACAGCTGGGAGCTACCCAGTACAACCACACTCACAGCTGGGAGCTACCCATACAACCACACTCACAGCCGGGAGCTACCCAGTACAACCACACTCACAGCTGAGAGCCACCCAGTACAACCACACTCACAGCCGGGAGCTACCCAGTACAACCACACTCACAGCTGGGAGCTACCCAGTACAACCACACTCACAGCTGGGAGCTACCCAGTACAACCACACTCACAGCTGGGAGCTACCCAGTACAACCACACTCACAGCTGAGAGCCACCCAGTACAACCACACTCACAGCTGAGAGCCACCCAGTACAACCACACTCACAGCTGAGAGCTACCCAGTACAACCACACTCACAGCCGGGAGCTACCCAGTACAACCACACTCACAGCTGGGAGCTACCCAGTACAACCACACTCACAGCCGGGAGCTACCCAGTACAACCACACTCACAGCTGGGAGCTACCCAGTACAACCACACTCACAGCTGGGAGCTACCCAGTACAACCACACTCACAGCCGGGAGCTACCCAGTACAACCACACTCACAGCTGAGAGCCACCCAGTACAACCACACTCACAGCTGGGAGCTACCCAGTACAACCACACTCACAGCTGGGAGCTACCCAGTACAACCACACTCACAGCCGGGAGCTACCCAGTACAACCACACTCACAGCTGAGAGCCACCCAGTACAACCACACTCACAGCTGGGAGCTACCCAGTACAACCACACTCACAGCTGGGAGCTACCCAGTACAACCACACTCACAGCTGGGAGCTACCCAGTACAACCACACTCACAGCCGGGAGCTACCCAGTACAACCACACTCACAGCTGGGAGCTACCCAGTACAACCACACTCACAGCTGGGAGCTACCCAGTACAACCACACTCACAGCTGGGAGCTACCCAGTACAACCACACTCACAGCTGGGAGCTACCCAGTACAACCACACTCACAGCTGGGAGCTACCCAGTACAACCACACTCACAGCTGGGAGCTACCCAGTACAACCACACTCACAGCTGGGAGCTACCCAGTACAACCACACTCACAGCTGGGAGCTACCCAGTACAACCACACTCACAGCTGGGAGCTACCCAGTACAACCACACTCACAGCCGGGAGCTACCCAGTACAACCAAACTCACAGCTGGGAGCTACCCAGTACAACCACACTCACAGCTGGGAGCTACCCAGTACAACCACACTCACAGCCGGGAGCTACCCAGTACAACCACACTCACAGCCGGGAGCTACCCAGTACAACCACACTCACAGCTGGGAGCTACCCAGTACAACCACACTCACAGCTGGGAGCTACCCAGTACAACCACACTCACAGCTGGGAGCTACCCAGTACAACCACACTCACAGCTGGGAGCTACCCAGTACAACCACACTCACAGCTGGGAGCTACCCAGTACAACCACACTCACAGCTGGGAGCTACCCAGTACAACCACACTCACAGCTGGGAGCTACCCAGTACAACCACACTCACAGCTGAGAGCTACCCAGTACAACCACACTCACAGCTGGGAGCTACCCAGTACAACCACACTCACAGCTGGGAGCTACCCAGTACAACCACACTCACAGCTGGGAGCTACCCAGTACAACCACACTCACAGCTGGGAGCTACCCAGTACAACCACACTCACAGCTGGGAGCTACCCAGTACAAGGACAGTCTTGTAAAGTTGGCTACTAAGCAGCTACTGATGTCCTTCCAGTCACAGGCTTGCTTCTCTAAACTCTACTATCAGCCCCCAATTTACAGTAGTTTTAAGTAAAATTATTATTATGTGTAATTCAAAAACCTGAATGAATCTATGGATACGTCTTTGAAGGTCTACCTTGGAGTGGCAGTCTGCGAAGACAGGACTCTGGATGAGGCTGCACTGCCTCTGAGCCCAAGACTGTCTGTAGGGGTTGGTGGTGCAGGGGTTCCTCTTTGACTCAGCGTCGGGGCATCTGGAGGAATCCTTCCAGCTGTTGCCAAACGTCAGAGGGCTGACCACCACGGCGTGGGACCTGGTGGTGAAGTCGTTGTTGGCGTTGCCGTCATAGTTGCCACACAGACCGCACACGCGACCCTAGAGACAGAGACGTTGTCCAAATACCCGTTAGCCAACTTTCAATTCATAGTGTCCTCATGACAGGCGATGCGTCTCCCACCAACACGGCTCATTGGCCATGGCTGTCATTTACGTTTACAATAAACGTACATTTAGTCGTTTAGCAGCTGACGCTTTTATCCAAACAACTCTGGCAGCGAGGGGTAAGTAACATTGTTCGTCAAACAGTGTCGAACAGACTTGAGTGCATATTAGCATAGAAAATAATTTTTTTAAATGTTGCCGGGTCCAAAATGAATGTTGTTGTTTACATAATTGTGTGCATGATGTATCACCTCCCTACTTCCCATTTCCCCCCACATGATCGGATAGACGACATGCTGGTGCTCTATCTAGTGGCTGAATATTATTTAATAATAATAATGATAATAATAATAATAATAATAATTATTATTATTATTATTATTATTATTATTATTATTATTATTATTATTATTATTATTATTATTATTATTGTTATTGTTATTGTTATTAATAATAATAATAATAATAATAATAATAATAATAATAATAATAATAATAATAATAATAATAATAATAATAATAATAATAATAATAATAATAATAATAATAATAATAATAATAATAATAATAATAATAATAATAATAATAATAATAAAAGTAGGTTACCTTGTATTTCGGGCTGAGCTTGATGAATATGCTGGTTTTTCTATCCCACATGAGGATGAGCCCGTTACTAGCTTCAACCACCAGGTAAATCCCCATGGTCCGGATGTGATACGGCACCGCCTCCTCGGGTCCTCTCTGAAGCACCTGGTAGCCCCCCTCGGTCAGAACCAACTCTACGCCCTGAGGGAGGAACGGAGATAGAATGGATTGTAGAATGGAATGCTAAATTATAATGGACTTTGTTGGCATTTTTCTTTAATCTTCTATCAGTTTATCATCATGTGTGGTGGATTATGATTCATCAATTATATCGTAAAAGTTACCAAGGAATCCCTTCGTAACTCGATTTGCGTACTTATTTGGCATTCTCGAACGGCTTCGTATTGTAAATTATTTGTAGGATTTATGTAGGATTTACCGAACTACATAAATCTACATAAATGTTTCCAACAGGACAAGTCATTGGGGATTGCCGATACTACAGACATCCGTGGAATTAAATAATTATAATGATAGTTAATATTTGTATCATTAATAATTACGTTTTTCATTTACAGTCCTGACTATACATTACACACACCCACTGGACAACTAAATAAATAAGCACTAAACAATGTGGACAATCTGCTCGTCTAAAAATTGCATTTTATATCTGTTTGGCTTCAGTCTGAAAGAGCATTTGATTTCTTAACCCTTTCACTACCACACTACAGAAGGTTAACCCTTTCATTACTTGTAGTGTGGTAGTAAAGGGTTAACCTTCTGTCGTGTGGTAGTGAAAGGGTTAACCCTTTGTCGTGTGGCAGTGAAAGGGTTAACCTTCTGTATTGTCGCAGTGAAAGGGTTAACCATTTGGTAGTGTGGTAGTGAAAGGGTTAATGTTTGCAGGTTCGTTTCATGAATCTACTATGCGTGTTGTTCACAGAGGTATGTAATGTGTGTTTATTTACCCCCAGGAAGAGCCTGATGGCCTTGGAGCAGGTTGTTCCTGTCGTTCCACAGGGGATGTTCTCAGTGATCACTCTGAAGCTTCCGTTGCCCTCAGCAGCACCACAGAAGTTCTGAGGATGGACAGACACAAGCACCACAGACAGGAATAATTCACATATTCATTAATTAATTAACATGAATATTAAAAGGCAACTATTTGACTTTCTTTCACTATTTGGGCACTTTTACACAATTCCTGTGAGTCTATGGAACACCTCTGTAAGGTTTCTTTCAAAAATAATTCATTGTTTTGTATTTCTAATCAAGTACTCAAAAACAGCATTTTTCTACCTCAAGATCTTAAGCCGTTTTGAGGCTGGGCTCCAACCACTGTGTGGCCTGGTGCCAACTGCCACACCAACTGCCACATTATTATGCAGCTGAGAAATCTCTGACATCACAGATATGAACATTTTCAGATGACTCAGTTCAGTGAGGGTGAATATTGTGAGAGGAAAATTAGAAGAATGTGCCAATATGAGAATTAGAGACATAGCTCCTATTAATATAAGTCCACATAGCTAGGAAACAATGCTAAACACTGAAAAAGGCCATTTATAAGATAGTTCCCCTTTAACAAAACAACACAAAACTAAAACTCATCCTCAAGTTTCACATGGTCATTCATAATGATCAATCAAATGATCTCATCTGACTTATTACAAATTCCCATTAATATGGGTACAAACTGTAGTATAAAAGGCACATCCTCAAAATGGCAGACCATTTTGGCAGTGCCCTCCAATGAAATGTTGCGTCTATGCTTCCAATACAGTCAATGGAGCTGATATGGTTTATGTATGGAAGCAAATGAGTGCCAGAAGTATTTGAATTTAATCAGACACCGCATTTATAGCATTGAAAATAATAACTTTGAAAACATGTATCTGAATTTGAAAACATGTATCTGAATTTTTTCAGACACCGCATTTTTGTATCTGAATTATTTCAGACACCGCATTTATAGTTTCAGACACCGAATTTATAGCATTGCAAATAAATACTTTGAAAATCATGTATCTGAATTTCTTTGCTCCGAATTTACCTATGCGAAATAAAAATGCAGTGTTAATAAAACAATTCGAATGCATAATAAAATTCAATTCGACGGCAAAAAAAAAATTCGATGCATAATTGCGGTGTATATAATTCGATGTCAAAAATTCTATGCATAATTGCGGTGTATGGAATTCGATGTAAAAAACCAACATCCGGGTATCCAGCTGCAGAACCACAGAACCACCACAGCAGCAGCAGGCTGAGGCCCCTCTATTTGGGTCACGTGATTTGGGTCACGTGACTGTCCCACCCAATGGCTGAAATGGAGTATTGCACTGCAGGCATTGGCTGATGCACTGCGGGATTGATTGATTGATTGATTGAAAACTTTATTAACAGATTGTAGAATGGGTACAGTGACCGATTGATTGATTGATTGATTGATTGATTGATTGAACACTTTATTAACAGATTGCAGAATGGGTACAGTGACGTCACAGGCCCGGATTGATTGATTGATTGATTGAAAACTTTATTAACAGATTGCAGAATGGGTACAGTGACGTCACAGGCCCGGATTGATTGATTGATTGATTGATTGATTGATTGAAAACTTTATTAACAGATTGCAGAATGGGTATAGAGGTGTGAGAGGTGTGAGAGGTGTGATAGGTGTGATGGTGTGATAGGTGTGAGAGGTGTGATAGGTGGGATCGGTGGGATAGGTGTGATAGGTGCGAGAGGTGTGATAGGTGTGATAGGTGTGAGAGGTGTGATAGGTGTGATAGGTGGGATCGGTGTGATAGGTGTGATAGGTGTGAGAGGTGTGAGAGGTGTGATAGGTGTGATAGGTGTGATAGGTGTGATAGGTGGGATAGGTGTGAGAGGTGGGATCGGTGTGAGAGGTGTGATAGGTGTGAGAGGTGTGAGAGGTGTGATCGGTGTGATAGGTGTGATAGGTGTGATAGGTGGGATCGGTGTGATAGGTGTGATAGGTGTGAGAGGTGTGATAGGTGTGATAGGTGTGATAGGTGGGATCGGTGTGATAGGTGTGATAGGTGTGATAGGTGTGAGAGGTGTCCGATCACACCTATTACACCTATCACACCGATCCCACCTAGCACACCGATCCCACCTATCACACCTCTCACACCTATCACACCTCTCACACCTGTCACACATATCACACCTCTCACACCTATCACACCTATCACACCTAGCACACCGATCCCACCTATCACACCTCTCACACCTCTCACACCTATCACACCTCTCACACCTCTCACACCTATCACACCTATCACACCTATCACACCTCTCACACCTATCACACCTCTCACACCGATCCCACCTCTCACACCTATCACACCTATCCCACCTATCACACCTCTCATACCTATCACACCTATCACACCTCTATACCCATTCTGCAATCTGTTAATAAAGTTTTCAATCAATCAATCAATCAATCAATCAATCAATCCGGGCCTGTGACGTCACTGTACCCATTCTGCAATCTGTTAATAAAGTTTTCAATCAATCAATCAATCAATCCGGGCCTGTGACGTCACTGTACCCATTCTGTAATCTGTTAATAAAGTTTTCAATCAATCAATCAATCAATCAGTCACTGTACCCATTCTACAATCTGTTAATAAAGTTTTCAATCAATCAATCAGATCAATCAATCAATCAATCAATCCGGGCCTGTGACGTCACTGTACCCATTCTGCAATCTGTTAATAAAGTTTTCAATCAATCAATCAATCAATCAATCAATCGGTCACTGTACCCATTCTACAATCTGTTAATAAAGTTTTCAATCAATCAATCAGGGCCTGTGGCGGTCACGTGTACCCATTCTGCAATCTGTTAATAAAGTTTTCAATCAATCAATCAATCCGGGCCTGTGACGTCACTGTACCCATTCTGCAATCTGTTAATAAAGTTTTCAATCAATCAATCAATCAATCGGTCACTGTACCCATTCTACAATCTGTTAATAAAGTTTTCAATCAATCAATCAGATCAATCAATCAATCAATCCGGGCCTGTGACGTCACTGTACCCATTCTGCAATCCGTTAATAAAGTTTTCAATCAATCAATCAATCGGTCACTGTACCCATTCTACAATCTGTTAATAAAGTTTTCAATCAATCAATCAGGGCCTGTGGCAGTCACGTGTACCCATTCTGCAATCTGTTAATAAAGTTTTCAATCAATCAATCAATCAATCAATCAATCAATCAATCAATCCCGCAGTGCATCAGCCAATTCCCGCAGTGCAATACTCCAATTCAGCCATTGGGTGGGACGGTCACGTGACCCAAATCACGTGACCCAAATCAGCCAATGGAAGCGAGGGGCCTCAGCCTGCTGCTGCTGTGGTGGTTCTGTGGTTCTGCAGCTGGATACCCGGATGTTGGTTTTTTTTACATCGAATTCCATACACCGCAATTATGCATTGAATTTTTGACATCGAATTATATACACCGCAATTATGCATCGAATATTTTTTTTGGCGTCAAATTGAATTTTATTATGCATTCGAATTGTTTTATTAACACTGCATTTTTATTTCGCATAGGTAAATTCGGAGCAAAGAAATTCAGATTCTGATTTTCAAAGTATTTATTTGCAATGCTATAAATTCGGTGTCTGAAACTATAAATGCGGTGTCTGAAATAATTCAGATACAAAAATGCGGTGTCTGAAAAAATTCAGATACATGTTTTCAAATTCAGATACATGTTTTCAAAGTTATTATTTTCAATGCTATAAATGCGGTGTCTGATTAAATTCAAATACTTCTGGCACTCATTTGCTTCCATATTTATGGACTTTCTCTGACCTGTGTCTTTCTACTGTTGGTAGAGACGAGCGCCATGTTTCTCATTTCTCACATAAAGAGCCACGTTATGTCGTTCTATATTCCTACAACACGCAGCAGTCAGTTGCAACTGCTTCCATTTATCCATCCATCGATTAATGTTTACATAACATCAATAACATCAGTCAACATTAGGGGTGGGTATCACCAGAGGCCTTACGATACGATACTATCACGATACTTGAGTCACGATACGATAGTATTGCGATACTAAAATATATTGCGATATGCTGAGTATTGCGATATTAATATTGCGATATATTGCGATTTATTACCTTTTTTCAACTGCAAAGGAAAACTTTGTCAACATGATTTATCTAATAAAATAAAGTTCAGTCTGTTCATCTCACTTCAATAATTTGTATTGCAGAACATTGTATTTTCTCAAGCAGACAGCTGTAAACACTGTAATCTGTGTTGCATGTACCTGACAAACTGAACTGTTTGTATTACAGTCATATTCCAACTTAACTGAATGCACACGTGTGCATGTGTGGACTACTGTACTATTACAGGTATTGAAATGAACAATGCAACTTCCTTTGCAAAAAAAGAAATAATACAAAAAATATATATATATCGATACTTGGCGTCCCTGTATCGATACAGTATCGCCACGCAAAGTATCGCGATACTACTACGTATCAATATTTTCCCTAGTCAACATAAGTGCTAACCCTAACCCACTAACCCTAACCATAACCCACTAACCCTAACCCACTAACCCTAACCCACTAACCCTAACCCACTAACCTTAACCATAACCCACTAACCCTAACCCACCGATTCATGTTTTCAAAATAACATCAGTCAACAATGTGCTAACCCTAACCTAACCTAGCCTAGCCTAACCTAACCTAACCTAACCTAACCTAACCTAACCTAACCTAACCCTAACCCTAACATTATGACTTATATCTTATATAAGAGCCTGTTATAAATGTGTTATGAAACCAAGCATGTTATGAATGTGTTATGCACACCCCTGGCAAAAGAAATACAAGTGAATACATTGAATTCAGATCAGTTGAATTCCTTCGCTAATATATTGATCGAAATTACAGATTTTCATTATACCTGAATGAGAGTGTATTCACAGTCATTATACCTGAATGAGAGTGTATTCACAGTCATTATACCTGAATGAGAGTGTATTCACAGTTGCCATCAAAGGTGAAGCGCTTCCCATCAAAAGTTGTGTAATGTCCGTCGCCGTAGATGGCGCAGGTGCCGTCACATTGGTTGGCTGTGCACTGCCACTTCCTGCCCTTACAGGTGCTGCAAACACATGAAGATTAAGTGATGCTTTTGCCTAAAAAGGTTGCAATGTATCCCACAACTTGTACGTAGAAGGATTCCTCTACATGGGACCAGCATTGCATCTGGAACATCCAGTCTAAAATCTGACATCAAAATCTCAATATCCGCATGGATATCAGCTGGATAATTGATGAACGAGCAATGCATTTACGATTCTGCGATTTACATATCATCTATCATATATCATATGAAGAACCCCATATATATATAATTGCTTAGATTTATATAGTGCCTTTCAGAAAACCCAAGGCGCTTCACAGAGGAGGGGGACAACTTACTAGGGGGAAGGAAATCAGAGGGACAATTGTGTAGAGGAGGGAAATCAGGCAGAGCCATTAATACGTTTGGTGAAGAGGTAAGATTTTAGTTGTGATTTGAAGGAGTCCAGGGATGTAGCGTTGCCGATGTCTGGAGGGAGCGAGTTCCAGAGGGTCGGTGCGGCAATGCACAGGTTAATAATATAATAATAATAGCTGGCCTTTTTGAAGAAGTCTTTATTCTGCATGCAGGCAGACACACATGCGATGGGCGGCACACACACAGGAACACACACACATGCAGTTAGTTGGGTCGCCGATGCGATTGAGTCTCTGCACTTGACTCATCCTGTCGTTCTTCCCCCCAAGGGCAGATGGGACCCCTTGCGAGCACGGGGAGAACATGCAAACTCAAGCGGGAAACGAACCCTGGACCTTCTAGCTGTGAGGCGACAGTGTTAACCACTACACCACTGTGCCGCCGGTGGTGGGTGGGGATGGAGAGGAGACCAGAGTCAGAGGACCGCAGCCTCCAGGGTGGGATGGAGGGATGGAGGAGGTCGGCTAGGTACCGGGGGGCAAGGGAGTGAAGGGATGTAGGGATGGAGGAGGTCAGTTAGGTACCAGGGGTCAAGGGAGTGAAGGGATGTAGGGATGAAGGAGGTCAGCTAGGTACCAGGGGGCAAGGGAGTGAAGGGATGTAGGGATGAAGGAGGTCAGCTAGGTACCAGGGGGCAAGGGAGTGAAGGGATGTAGGGATGGAAGAGGTCAGCTAGGTACCAGGGGGCAAGGGAGTGAAGGGATGTAGGGATGGAGGAGGTCAGCTAGGTACCAGGGGGCAAGGGAGTGAAGGGATGTAGGGATGGAGGAGGTCAGCTAGGTACCAGGGGGCAAGGGAGTGAAGGGATGTAGGGATGGAGGAGGTTGGCTAGGTAACGGGGGGCAAGGGAGTGAAGGGATTTGTAGGTGATGAGGAGGATCTTAAAGTCGATGCAGGACTTGACTGGAAGCCAGTGGAGGTGGATGCGGGTGGGGGTGATGTTGTGGTGCCAGGGCTTGGTGTGGGTGAGAATTGCTGGGTAGCCCTGCAAGGACTGCATTGGAGTAGTCCAGACGGGAGGTGATGAGGGAGTGGATGAGTGTCTCTGCTACGGAGTCAGGGAGAGATGGCCGGCGTCTGGAAATATTTTTGAGGTGGAAAAAAGCTGATTTGGTTATTGATTTAACGTGTGAATGAAATGAGAGGGTGGAGTCCAGTATGACACCCAGGCTGTGGACTTCTGGGGAAGGGTGGATGGAGCAGCCGTTAACTTCTAGAAGGAGATCTCCAACCTTCCGGTGCAGTGACTGCTTGGCCACAACCATGAGCTATATCAAGGACCCCCTGCTGTGCTGAAAGCACTTTTACCTCTTTTCTTATTGTGTAAACAGAAAAAATGTTGTGCTCATTTTATGTATTTTCTACTGCTGTGAAGCACTTTGAGTTGCCATTCTTGTATGAAAGGTGCTATACAAATAAAGTGTATTATTATTATTATTATTATTATTATTATTATTATTATTATTATTATTATTATTATTATTATTATTATTATTATTATTATTATTATTATTATTATTATTATTATTATTATTATTATTATTATTATAATAATAATAATAATAATAATAATAATAATAATTATTATTATTATTATTATTATTATTATTATTATTATTATTATTATTATTATTATTATTATTATTATTATTAGTATTAGTATTAGTATTATTATTAGTATTATTATTGGTATTATTATTATCATTGTTATTATATATCCCACAATCAATGTCTTTCAGCGGTGATTCTAAAGCCGCATGGTGTGCTCACCAGGTGTTACAGTCCACCTTCACGGTGTCTCCAGGCCTGTAGGGGGTGCCGTGGTGAACACAGGGACAGACCTCTGGGTTCACACAGCCTCCCTTACCGTCTGTCACCAGCCCAGACGGACACACGCAGCCAGATATGCACTCTGTACTCACCTGGCGAAGGGAAATGGAAACATTTGAGTAATACACATTCAAAGGCCATGTACTGTATGTTAATAACACTATGTGCTATGGGTTACCATGACTACAAACAACTTATTTAAGCCGCTAAACACATATTTTCCTTTTCTTTTTATTGTTTTGTTTTGTAATACACAAGTCTGTGTTTGTACAATCACTAAAAGATCCAAATAACTCAACCGTTTATTTCCAATTAAAATCTCGTCATTATCTGTTGTATTTAGTGGTTTCCTCCCATAACTCACACAGGACATGTCCAGGCTGTTGCAGCTCTTCTGACATTCAGATCCCTTGGCAGCAGGGCCACTACTGGAACAGTTGAAAAACACCATGGGAGCAACACAGGCTGTAGAGGCAAACAATAATCAATCAATCAATCAACCAATCAATCAATCAACAAACCAACCAATCAACCAACCAATCAACTAATAAATTAACCAATACATCTACCAATCAACCAACCAATCAAGCAATCAATCAATATATCAATCAGATAATCAATAAAATAATAAATCAATCAAACAATCAACCAACCAACCAATCAGTCAATCAATCAACCACCCAATCAATCAACCAACCAACCAACCAATCAATCAATCAATCAACCAACCAACCAACCAACGAATCAATCAATCAATCATAATACAATTTGTATTATTAATACTTTGCTCAGTTTTGTTTCTTTCACATACATTTTGTACATGATTCATGATTCTCCCACGTGATTTAATAATCTCTTCTTCACATCATTATTGGAGCCTGTTTTATTGGTCATTACATCCATTTCTCTAAAAGGATGTGTTCAGAACATAGAGAAATCAGAAGCGTTTTAACACTCAAGTACTCAAGAACTACCAGTGGACCATTACTAAATAGTAGGGATGTCCGATATTATCGGCCGACCGATATTATCGGCCGATATCGGCAGTAAAATGTGATATCGGAAAATATCGGTATCGGTTTAAAAACAAAAAAAAACAATAACAATATTTGTTATATATATATCCAGTGAAATTATTAGTTACCTGAAATTATTCAGTTTTTTGGACGGGGAAACCCTGCATATATCGGTATCGGTTGATATCGGTTGATATCAGTATCGGAAATTAAGAGTTGGACAATATCGGAATATCGGTATCGGTAAAAAAGCCAATATCGAGCATCCCTACTAAATAGTCTTCACACACACACACACACACACAGAGACACACACACGTACGCATGCACACACACACACACACACACGCACGCATGCACACACAGACACACACAGTAAGAATTATATAACATTATAACATCATGGGTGCTTTTATCTCATTAAACTCACATGGCAGTTTCTCAGGAGCTCCAATGCACATGAATTTCCCATCCTTACAGGTGCTAGAATGAAAATAAATAGATAAATACATTGTGATATGCGTCACATAACTTATGATATATTTAATATAATGATAATATATACTATATTCCTACCACATGGCCCCGTCCTTGTTGATGACCTGCTCTGGGGGCACCACTGAGCCCTTGTCATAACAGGGGCAGCCACTAGGGGGCACACACCGTCCAGACTCATCCAGGTAAGTCCCCGCGGCACAGACACAGCCGTCCACAGGCGGGAAGGAGAGGGAGCAGGTGGGGTCATTGTGACTGAAGCAGCGGCAGGTGCGCCGGTTGGAGGTGATGCTGTAGGAGTAGACCATGGTCGCCGGGCAGGAGCTGGAGAACTTGCCTGGGGGAACCGGAGACCAGAGAGGGGAGACTCATAAGATGCTGTGATTGGTGGATGACATCCACAGTGTGCAGCAGGGGTTTTCATGGCATCCGGGAAATGGTAAGTGGTGCATTTATATAGCAGCTTTTTATCCAAAGCGCTTTACAATTTCGTCCTCACAGTTTGACCCATTCCCACACCGACAGCGGAGGCCACCATGCAAGGTGCCGACCTGCTCATCGGGAGCAGTCGGGGGGGTTAAGTGTCTTGCTCAAGGACACTTCGACACGCTGCCCGGGAGGAGTGGGAATCGAACCGGGAACCTCTGGATTACCAGGCAGACGACTGCTCTACTTGCTGAGCCACTGTCGCCAGACACTAACAGTACTCACCACCACAGACACTAACAGTACTCACCACCACAGACACTAACAGTACTCACCACCACCACAGACACTAACAGTACTCACCAGCACAGACACTAACAGTACTCACCACCAGCACAGACACTAACAGTACTCACCACAGACACTAACAGTACTCACCACCACAGACACTAACAGTACTCACCAGCACAGACACTAACAGTACTCACCACCACCACAGACACTAACAGTACTCACCACAGACACTAACAGTACTCACCACCACAGACACTAACAGTACTCACCAGCACCACAGACACTAACAGTACTCACCACCACAGACACTAACAGTACTCACCACCACAGACACTAACAGTACTCACCACCACAGACACTAACAGTACTCACCACCACAGACACTAACAGTACTCACCACCAGCACAGACACTAACAGTACTCACCACAGACACTAACAGTACTCACCACCACAGACACTAACAGTACTCACCACCAGCACAGACACTAACAGTACTCACCACCAGCACAGACACTAACAGTACTCACCACCACCACAGACACTAACAGTACTCACCACCACAGACACTAACAGTACTCACCACCACAGACACTAACAGTACTCACCACCACAGACACTAACAGTACTCACCACCAGCACAGACACTAACAGTACTCACCACCACCACAGACACTAACAGTACTCACCACCAGCACAGACACTAACAGTACTCACCACCACAGACACTAACAGTACTCACCACCACCACAGACACTAACAGTACTCACCAGCAGCACAGACACTAACAGTACTCACCACCAGCACAGACACTAACAGTACTCACCACCACAGACACTAACAGTACTCACCACCAGCACAGACACTAACAGTACTCACCACCACAGACACTAACAGTACTCACCACCACAGACACTAACAGTACTCACCACCACAGACACTAACAGTACTCACCACCACCACAGACACTAACAGTACTCACCACCACAGACACTAACAGTACTCACCACCACAGACACTAACAGTACTCACCACCAGCACAGACACTAACAGTACTCACCACCACAGACACTAACAGTACTCACCACCACCACAGACACTAACAGTACTCACCACCACAGACACTAACAGTACTCACCACCACAGACACTAACAGTACTCACCACCACCACAGACACTAACAGTACTCACCACCACAGACACTAACAGTACTCACCACCACCACAGACACTAACAGTACTCACCACCACAGACACTAACAGTACTCACCACCAGCACAGACACTAACAGTACTCACCACCACAGACACTAACAGTACTCACCACCACAGACACTAACAGTACTCACCACCAGCACAGACACTAACAGTACTCACCACCACCACAGACACTAACAGTACTCACCACCAGCACAGACACTAACAGTACTCACCACAGACACTAACAGTACTCACCACCAGCACAGACACTAACAGTACTCACCACCAGCACAGACACTAACAGTACTCACCACCAGCACAGACACTAACAGTACTCACCACCACAGACACTAACAGTACTCACCACCACAGACACTAACAGTACTCACCACCACTACAGACACTAACAGTACTCACCACCAGCACAGACACTAACAGTACTCACCACCACAGACACTAACAGTACTCACCACCAGCACAGACACTAACAGTACTCACCACCACAGACACTAACAGTACTCACCACCAGCACAGACACTAACAGTACTCACCACCACAGACACTAACAGTACTCACCACCAGCACAGACACTAACAGTACTCACCACCACAGACACTAACAGTACTCACCACCAGCACAGACACTAACAGTACTCACCACCAGCACAGACACTAACAGTACTCACCACCACCACAGACACTAACAGTACTCACCACAGACACTAACAGTACTCACCACCAGCACAGACACTAACAGTACTCACCACCACAGACACTAACAGTACTCACCAGCAGCACAGACACTAACAGTACTCACCAGCACAGACACTAACAGTACTCACCACCACAGACACTAACAGTACTCACCACCACAGACACTAACAGTACTCACCACCACAGACACTAACAGTACTCACCACCACAGACACTAACAGTACTCACCAGCACAGACACTAACAGTACTCACCACCACAGACACTAACAGTACTCACCACCACAGACACTAACAGTACTCACCAGCACAGACACTAACAGTACTCACCACCAGCACAGACACTAACAGTACTCACCACCAGCACAGACACTAACAGTACTCACCACCACCACAGACACTAACAGTACTCACCACAGACACTAACAGTACTCACCACAGACACTAACAGTACTCACCACCACAGACACTAACAGTACTCACCACCACCACAGACACTAACAGTACTCACCACAGACACTGTTCCTCCAGCCAGGGAGCTGGATGCCGGCACCAGCACAGACATGGACGTAGGAGGAGACGGCAGCACACAAGCAGTCCTCGCTCTTTTCACAGTTACAGCTGTCGTACATGCAGTTCTACCGGGAGACAGACAACACAGACAGGCCCTTCAGTTTGCAAAATCATGCTGTTTTTAACAGTAAAAATCTTCTTCTACTGTAAAATCCAAAGGGAAATACTATTCCAAAAGAGGAGAGACCTGCTGCAAACAGAGTGGAGGTAATGTTATTATTAGCTAAAGTTATTGTGACCTGGCATCAGTACAGTACACACGGAAGCTTGGCCCTCTACGTAATGTTGTCAGACACTTGTTATAACAGTCTGAGCCAGTGGCAAAAATAAACTCTTTTAGTGGACGTACTTTGACGTGTGTGTTGCTCTGTGTGATTACATCTCTCAGTCCGGTTTGCGGCTGCCGGCTGAAGCGACCTCCCTCAATACTGGACCAACTAGCTCCAGGTTTTAAAATACCATCTTTTCTTAAAAAACATTTCAGTCATAGTTCAGAATAGAATAGAAATACTTTAATCATCCCGAGGGAAATTTGGCACCTCAAATCACTCACAGTAAACATTTAGGTAGACACAACAAATAATGAATACGAATAGCAAAGAAATGGCCTAAGAATAAGGAATAAAATAAGCCTATAAGAATAACTAAATAAATAAATAAACTACGGTCCGGAATTCACATTTCACATTCACATTTCCTCTGTTATGTATGTACAATATAATATAAAATATACAGTAAAAAAAATACAGAGATCTACATTAAGTGTACAGTAAGTGTAATATTGACACTGTTGTTTTAAATGTAAAAGTCCAGGAAGGTGGTACTGTACTGCCACTCTGTGCCGAGTGATGCAGTGAGGCACAGAGATGGCTGTCGGAATGAAGGACTTCCTACATTTTGTGAGTGTTAGTCTAGCACTGAACATGCTCCTCCTGTCAGCCAAGTCTGTGTATAGTGGAATATATAAAAGAAGAGGGAAAGCAAAGTGCTTCAGCGGAGTCGTCTCACATCACTGTACGTGTCCGGGCTGATCTCAGAGTGGCACGGGGCAAACACGCCCTTGGCATCAGTCAGCAGAGAGCACCAGTGCCGGGCGTACTTCTCTGTAGGAGGGCGACAAGGCAGCAGGTTTAGGAGCCGTTTACAGCGCAGATTCATCATTCTTTCATCAGGCTGGGTAATCAGTTGACCCATCTCAAGCCTGTGGGCCCCGCTTATTTTGATCCTCCAATCACGACTGTTGCTTCCCTAGCAACAGTTGTGATTGGAGGATCAAGAAAAGAGGGTGGGGCTTAAGACGTAACTCAGTTACGTCTACTCTGCATCGAACATTGTACATATGTCTATATTGAACACTGTGACCTCATTTTTTTACTTATAATTTACATGCTATACTATGTTATTTTATTTCATACTTATCTTGTCTTGCACAGTCTCTGGAGCGTAACAGTAAGAAGCATTTTGTATAAAAGTATTCTGTACTTCTGTATGACAACTATTAAAGAAACTTGATAGGTAAATTATGTAACACAAGTGAAAGTGAAATGCCAGTGAATACTTGGGGTACTTTGCGGGCTTATGGTCTCGGTATACATGCTTTAAAAATATGTTCACGTGTATGCAAGAGGGCAGAGCTGCATAGCCTGCGTTCCTTTGGAGAGATCTTGGTGCACGTCCTCAGAAATGAACAGTCCCAATAATAGACACCGACGGTGCAGAAATGTCACCAAAAAGGTTACGTCTGAGCATCTTTGCCTTTATTTTCTGCGCCGCTTGTTTGAAATGAATTCGTATAGAAATCACATTGATTAATTAGACCGCTGATATCTACCATTCTCCACACTGAGACTGCAGGGGTTATCGAAGCTGCTCTTGACATCGTGGCAGCTGGCGCGTGTCTTCCAGGTGTTGGCGAAGCCCACGGCGGTGGCGTCTGGAACGCCGCTGGGCAACAGGAAGTCATCAGCCTGGTTCTGGTTGAAGTTTCCGCACAGACCTACACAGCAGCGAGACAGAGCAATCAATGTAGAGTATTATGCAATGGCCTGCACTTTTACCAGCAGTATGGACATGTGTGCATGTAACTCAACTCAACTCGGTACAATGTGAGTGATGTTATAGTAGTTATATAACAGCAAGTTGATATGTACTAACTACGTCCCGAAAACACTCACAAAACAGTGGCTGGGTCAAAAGGAAATCAAGAAATCAAGTAGAATAAATTCAGGAAATTTGGTAACCCTCGGGAGTGTGGTAGTGAAAGGGTTAACCTTCTGTAGTGTGGTAGTGAAAGGGTTAACCTTCTGTAGTGTGGTAGTGAAAGGGTTAACCGTCTGTAGTGTGGTAGTGAAAGGGTTAACATTCTCTAATGGTAGTGAAAGGGTTAACCTTCTGTAGTGTGGTAGTGAAAGGGTTAACCGTTTGTAGTGTGGTAGCGAAAGATAAGCCCTTTGTATTGTGGTAGTGAAAGGGTTAACCCTTTGTAGCATGGTATTTGTAGCATGGTAGTGAAAGGGTTAACCCTTTGTAGCATGGTAGTGAAAGTGTTAACCCTTTGTATTGTGGTAGTGAAAGGGTTTACCTTGTAGTGTGGTAGTGAAAGGGTTAACCGTCTGTAGTGTGGTAGTGAAATGTTAACCCTTTGTAGTGTGGTAGTGAAAGGTTAACCCTTTGTATTGTGGCAGTGAAATGGTTAAAAGGGTTTTGAGAACCGAGACAGAAAGGCCACTCAATGTACACGTCATGCCGTTGTGCTGCTCTGGTATATAGAGTTACATACAGAGTTACACGTAGAGTTACATATAGAGTTACATAGAGTTACATACAGAGTTACATGTAGAGTTACACGTAGAGTTACATATAGAGTTACATAGAGTTACATACAGAGTTACACGTAGAGTTACATATAGAGTTACATAGAGTTACATACAGAGTTACATGTAGAGTTACATGTAGAGTTACATGTAGAGTTACATATAGAGTTACACGTAGAGTTACATATAGAGTTACATAGAGTTACATACAGAGTTACATGTAGAGTTACATGTAGAGTTACATGTAGAGTTACATATAGAGTTACATGTAGAGTTACATGTAGAGTTACATACAGAGTTACACGTAGAGTTACATATAGAGTTACATATAGAGTTACATGTAGAGTTACATATAGAGTTACATGTAGAGTTACATGTAGAGTTACATGTAGAGTTACATACAGAGTCACACGTAGAGTTACATATAGAGTTACATATAGAGTTACATGTAGAGTTACATGTAGAGTTACATATAGAGTTACATATAGGGTTACATGTAGAGTTACATATAGAGTTACATATAGAGTTACATGTAGAGTTACATATAGAGTTACATATAGAGTTACATGTAGAGTTACATGTAGAGTTACATACCACAGGTCTTGCCCTGGAGACTGTTAGCCACTGTGATATAGAGCTGCATGACCGGGTTTATCTGCACCTCCAGCTGGAGTCCAAAGGCTGTCTGAACCACCACATAGAAGGAGGACGCACTGAACACTGAGATCCCACCTGTGGCACGCATAGGGAGAGAGGAGGAGGAGGAGGAGGGGGGGAGGAGGGGGGGAGGAGGAAGGGGGATGAAGGGAAAACAGGGAGCAAGAACTGAGTTACTACCGGGTACCATAGTGTGATAGTAAAGGGTTAACCTTCTGTAGTGTGGCAGTGAAAGGGTTAACCTGCTGTTGCGTGGCAGTGAAAGGGTTAACCTTCTGTGCATTGTCGCAGTGAAAGGGTTAACCGTTTGGTAGTGCGGCAGTGAAAGGGTTAAATTAAGGTCCCATGGGCATAGATTAGATTAGATTCAAATGTGTTGTCAACAAAAACAAGTTTGGCGTCCAACCAGAGTGCAACTGTAGCAGTAAAGTGCAACAACAATATACAATGTACAATGTGATTAAACTGAGTACAAGATATACAAATTAGTACTACTGAGTGTAGTGCTAATCAGATGTGTGTACAGAGTTGTAGTATAATATGTACAATGATAAAGGTATAAAGACAGTATGGTAGTAGTCATACTGGCCAGCAGTGTAACTAGTAAGAGTAGGATATGTACAGATATAGATATAGTATCTCTACAGATATGTAAAAGGACTATGTGCAGGTAAATACAGACAGGTGTGGATAGATATATATGCGGTGAGAATAAATATATATATATATATATATTAGAGGTGGGCATAGATACATTTTTTTAATCTAGATTAATCTATCTGCAATCCTGGATTTAATCTAGATTAATCTAGGTTAAATTGCATCAAAAAAAAATAAAACCTGCCGAAGGCATTCAAAATATGTGTGTTCTACCCAAATAATGACCAGAAGTAAGTCCTTACTTTTTCTTTCCTCCTTATGTTTCTCAGGCCAGGTGGCCCATTACACCATGAGCCCATCTCCCGTTTCCAAAATGCATTACAGACTGTTTGAAAAAGCTGTTTTGCTATGATAATTGGTAATGAAATATCAAAATAATGTTCAATAAGATGTACTTGTGTTTAATAAGTTGTTTTATTCAGAAGTTAACACAAATAAATAATATTACCAGTACAGTACAGTATCTAGCACATTCTCAGGAGCAAAACAGAAAGAATCATTTCAAACTTGAACTATGTGACATGGCTTGAATCAACTGCTCCAGTGGAGTTGCTCAGTGGCCAATGGTGTCAACTGTGGTTGTACTGGGCAGCTCCCAGGTGTGAATGGAACTGTATGAATGTGAAGCAGGGCGTTCCTGAAAAAGAGCATCTGTGCTCAGCGAACCTACCCTGGGTAAATAAAGGTAAAAAAAAAAAAAATCTAAAAAAAAAAAAAAAAAAAAGATGAATGCGTTAATTATATTATCGCGCGATACTAGTATAGCGTTAACGCAGCACGTTAACGCTGTTAATGGCCCAGCTCTAATATATATATATATATATACAGCATTCATACAGAGCTACGGGTGTCATGCACCTCCAGGCCTCCAGGGTTTCTGTCCACCTTAATTCTTGGTTATCCCACTCTATCCCTAACTAGCTACTCTTCCTGTCTCCCTCTCTCTAAGTACAGGATGCGTGTATATTTTCCCCAATGGAGTTTCACTTCCATGTTCGGTTTGCGCGATCTGATTGGCCACTGACGTTTTTTTTTCAGCGCCAATCGCGTTACTCATAACAATCGCGCCAGCAGGCTGTTACCCTAACCCTAACCCTAACCTTAACCAACTAACCCTAACCCTAACCTTAACCCTAACCTAAACCGACTAACCCTAACCCTAACCTTAACCCTAACCTTAACCAACTAACCCTAACCTTAACCAACTTCGAAGTTAGGCGCGATTGTTAGGAGTAACGCTATTGCCGCTGAGAAAAACGTCAGTGGCCAATCAGATGGCGCAAACCGAACGCGGAAGTGAAACTCCGTTGGGGAAAATATATAGGCGTACAGGATGGGGTGCAGGTGGCTTGTATCCTTTCGGCAAGCAACAAGCCCTTCCGCGTTGCTCTGATTGGCCGAGCGCGCGCATGCGCATGAGCCGCGACAAGCTCCTCAGCCAGGCAGCAATACTAAGCTCCGCTTAAAGGGGAACTATTTTACTATTTCTTTCACTATTTGGGCACTTTTACACAATTCCTGTGAGTCTATGGAACACCTCTGTAATATATATATTTTTTTTATTCATTGTTTTGTATTTCTAATCAAGTCCTCAAAAACAGCATTTTTCTACCTCAAGATCTCGAGCTGTTTTGAGCCTGGGCTGCAGGTGCCACCTAAACCACTGTGTGGCTGCGCCGCCTCTTGAACATTAACATGCAGCAGTGACTATATGACATCACATATAGGCACATTTTCAAACGACTCAGTTCAGTGAGGGTGAATATTGTGAGAGGATAATTGGAAGAATGCGCCAATATGAGAATTTTGAGACATAGATCATATTAATATAAGTTCACATAGCTAGGAAACAATGCTAAACACTCAAAAAGGCCATTTATAAGATAGTTCCCCTTTAACGCAATTTATACAAATGGAAGTATTGATTTCGCCGTAACGAATCATTAAAAAAATATACCGTTAACTGGAATATGTTGTTTCTTTACACATATGTTGGATTATGTAATTGGTTTGTCATGACAAACCAATAAAAAATCGCGAATTAATCGGTGGCTACAACAACACACAGTAACTACATGCATCATTGTTTACAATGAATGGTGGGGCTAATCGAAAGGACTGGACACGGACGTGTTAAACAGCAATCAATTAATTTAATATAACAGTCCGGTTCTGTGTTTGTTTGTGTCTGTAGATTGTTGGTGAACAACTAACTTTAGGTTAGTTTAACTTGTCCGTGTCCAGACCTTTCGATTAGAGGCAATCCTAAGTGCTGTACACAAAAAAAACGATAAAAAGGAGAAGGCACAGCATGAAAAAGAATTCTCTGGAATAAAAATATATATAAAAAGAACCCAGAAGGGTACAGTATAAAAGCCGTATATTCGTGAGAATTTTCAGTGCACTATTTTATTTATTTTTATTTAACCTTTATGTTACCAGGTAGTCACTAAAACAACCAAAACAAAAAAAGTGCAGTAAAGTGCAAAATAAAGTGCAGTGGTTTAGCAGCAGAAACAAACATAAGGGTTTTTAGCCTATTTAAAAAAGAAAATTAGGCAGAGTTGGGGCAGACCTAAGATCTAAGATCACAACTGTCGCTTTCGAGGGAAGCCACAGTTGTGATTAGAGAATCAAGGGAAGAGGGTGGAGCTTGAGGCCAATTCAGTGGCAGTGGGAGCGACTCCAGAATGTGTCACTTGATTGCGTGCTTTGGGAGGGAGCCTTTTTGTCCATGTAAACATACTATGACTCAACCACAGAACAGGAATGAATAGAACAACTGTTCCCTTTCAAATCAACATTCAGGAAGAAGATAAGATTTCCGTGGCAGTATCAAAAGTCTTGGAAGTCATCTTGTAGTGTGCCAACTGTGGACTCAGCTGTCCAAGATAATAGGAAAGTTAATTCTGATTCAGAGTTATGCTTGCAATAATACTGTATGCAATAAAATTCACATCAAAACCCCCCAACATACTGTAGAAGGGTGTACACTGGTGGATATTCTACAGTACTTCTATGGTGGATATTATATAGTACTTCTTCTATGGTGGATATTCTATAGGGAATTCTTACCAGCGGAGAAGGGCAGCTGAGAGTAGAT